>NC_092167.1:47013715-47258715 GCF_045791955.1 Oncorhynchus clarkii lewisi
GAAGGCTGGAGACCTAAAGGCTGAAGACCTAAAGGCTGAAGACCTGAAGGCTGAAGACCTGAAGGCTGAAGACCCTAAACGCTGAAGACCTGAAGGCTGAAGACCTAAAAGCTGAAGACCTGAAGGCTGAAGACCTAAAGGCTGAAGACCTAAAGGCTGAAGACCTGAAAGCTGAAGACCTGAAAACTGAAGACCTACAGTAAAGGCTATAGTATAGTGTGAGATTAGAATATGACTGTGGTGGTGATTCTGTATTTCATCATGCAAATACAGATCTCTACACACACACACACACTGAGCAGTCCAAATCCCACCACAGTATTAAAACCTGAAGAGGCACATCTAACCCTTCGTGGTCTTCTAGCTCCAACACAGCCCCAGAGGTCCCTCTAGCCTGTCTGTCTGCCTATCCACATGGTGGTGGGAGTCACTTCAAAGTCTGTTCCGGGGGAGGTGGCTGCACGAGAGAATCGCAGCTGACACGGCTGTCACTGCTCCCTGGGTGAACACATGGCTCAGAGGAGGGATGATGGAGAGAGAGGAAAGGAAGGGGGGGATGCTAGAGGGATGTGTGTGTGAGAGAGAGAGAGAGAGAGAGAGAGAGAGAGAGAGAGAGAGAGAGAGAGAGAGAGAGAGAGAGAGAGAGAGAGAGAGAGAGAGAGAGGGAGAGAGGGAGAGAGAGCGGGGAGCGAGATAGAGACAGAGGGAGAGACAGAGAGAGACAGAGGGAGAGACAGAGAGAGACAGAGGGAGAGCGAGAGAGAGAGAGACAGAGAGAGAGCGAGAGAGAGAGGAGGTTAAATATTCCTTCTCTGGTTTCAGCAGTTTAGAGCAGGCTCAGCGTTGCCTCCTGTCCACAGTGGATGGGTTTGGATCAGCTTTATGATCCTCCTAGCTTTCCTTTCCTCTTTCCTTTCCTTTCCTCTTTCCTTTCGTTTCCTCTTTCCTTTCCTTTCCTCTTTCCTTTCCTTCCTCAGGTCTTTCTGTCACATCATCGGGTTACTGTCTGCAAACACTGTACTGTTTTATTGGCAAGTTACTATTAGATAACATTCCTTTATAATGTAATATTGACTCTAGAGGGATGTCATAGGCTATAAAATGGTGTCTCACTCTATGAAGCATACTGTCTGTGTACAGTGTATGATGACAACATTTCTAAATAATGTGTTATCTGTTGTGGTTGACACGCCAGTAGGTGTCACTAGTGGAAATTACGGTCTCACATATAAGACAGGTGGCACTGCAGGGCCAGTAAACACACACACACACACACACACACACACACACACACACACACACACACACACACACACACACACACACACACACACACACACACACACACACACACATACACACACACACACACACACACACACACACACATCCACACACACACACACACACACACACACACACACACACACACACACACACACACACACACACACACACACACACACACACACACACACACACACACACCCACAAACACACACCCCCACACACACACACACATGCATACACACACACACAAACACACACAAACATGCACACAGAGAGAATCACACCTGTAGGGGCTTTTTTCAAACCTGTCGACCTGTTGGCGCAAATAAGGCAGGTTTCCATAGCGATGCCAGGGGTTGGCATGGTGATGGTGTCATTGACCCAGAGATTAAGCATGACAATGAGGCGTGACTGGATTATTCCTCTCCCGACCGACTAGAATTCTCTAAAACGATGGACTTCAATACCCCTTCACAAAATTCAGTTGTTTTCCCTGTTTTTGCCACTTTCTTTTTTCATCTTAGTTCCTCTTGCCTAATGGAAATATCATGTTATTTTGCTGAGGTGTAAGAGGAGGGTGTGCAGTTAAACTGTAACACAGCTGCTTTTTTTACAGCACAGTAAACTGCCACTCAGTCTACATGATGTCAGTGTTAAGCCGATACGCCTGGTTGGAGACTTGCATTCCGAGAAAGCAACCTGGCCTCAGGGGTAGACGTAACATAATAAAAATTAATTTTTATGTGACGTATAAATTTGGTAACGTTAGCTAGGTGGCTAATGCTAACGTTAGCTAGGTGGCTAATGCTAACGTTAGCTAGGTGGCTAAGGTTAGCTAGGTGGCTAAATAGTGAATGGTAATGTTAGCTAGGTGACTAACGCTAACATTAGCTAGGTGGCTAGGTGGCTAACGCTAATGTGAGCTAAGCTTTGTGTTAAGGTTAAGGTTAGGCTTAGGAGTAAGGTTAAAGGGTTAAGGTTATGGGAAGGGTTAGCTAACATGCTAAGTAGTTTTTAAGTATCTAAAAGGTAATAAATTGTCGGTGATCTTTGGGTTTCTAGACGTTCACGTTATACGCCAACTCCTCCACCCGACCAACCACCCTCCTTTTGTTTTTGCCTTAAGTTATCTTCAGTCTTATGTAACCACACCAAAAGTAACATACCTTGTCATTACTATTGTGAGTTTCATTTACTATGTTGCATCTAGTCTATGAGACCAGGCTGGAGAAAGTAGTTTTACAGGTCAATGGCATGGGGAAGCCATCTTAACACAAAAAGAGGGCAAACAGAAAAACCCGATAATCAGACATAATCACAGATTCTGGTCACCAAAAGCCTTATCAGAAGGGATTTCCCATCGCCTGCCAGTCAAACCAGATTAGTGTTGATGATTGATGCTAACACGAAGAATAGCGTCAAACAGTTTTCAAAGTGTTCAATGTTTTAATAAGTAGATTTACACCAGTCTCCATGACCTATCAGATTACTGTGATTATTTATATTGTTCTTGTTCCATGACATCTTGGTTCATATTTTCCTAATTTACATTTGTTCTCCTGTATTCTTAAAGCACAAATATATGTGTTCCTTTCCCTTCAAAATTCAATGCAATGGTTAAGAGGGCTATTTTATAGCCATATTGATTCATTGATTTGTTGGCTGATTCATATCCGCTATAATATTCCTATAGTGCCCCACACCTCATTGGAGTGAATCTCCCAAGCAGAGGAGTGCAGCTAAATACTGCAGATTTTTTTTATCCCACAAGAAAACTATCCTCCTCCTCCTCCCTGCTCCTCCCACCACACGGCTCCTCCCTGCTCCTCCCCCTCCCTCCCTCCTCCTCCCTGCTCCCTTCTCCCCCCCTTCCCTCCCTCCCTCCTCCTCCCTCCTCCTCCCTCCTCCTCCCTGCTCCTCCTCCCCCCCCTCCTCCTCCCCCTCCCTCCTCCTCCTCCCCCTCCCTCCTCCTCCTCCTCCTCTGCTCCTCCCCTTCCCTCCCTTCTCCTTCCCTTCCCTCCCTTCTCCTCCCCTTCCCTCCCTTCTCCTCCTCCCTGCTCCCTTCTCCTCCCCTTCTCTCCCTCCTCCTCCCTGCTCCCTTCTCCTCCCCTTCCATCCATCCATCCTCCTCCCCTCCCTCTCTTCTGCCACCACATTCTCCCTCCCTCCCTCCCTCCCTCCCTAAACACATCCAAAGTTTCAGTCTGTCAACCTTGGTCCCTTCTTCTACAGTAGTTGGCAAGGTTCCAAGCGTGTAATGCTTTCAGGCTAAGGCAGGTTGGGTGATAAAGTTACCCAGAGAAACTGAGGCCATTTTTTTGTACTGTTCTTCTGGGCAGCAGAGAGAGGGAGGGAGGGAGGAAGGAAGGAAGGAAGGAAGGAAGGAAGGAAGGAAGGAAGGAAGGAAGGAAGGAAGGAAGGAAGGAAGGAACCTGTGTGTGTGTGACAGGACAGTACATAGAGGGCCAATCACCAACAAATGCACTCACACACATGCACACACACACTCACACACATGCACACACACACACTCACAGTTACTCAGCCACCCTGTCCTTCCCTGCTGTCCCTGCAAGGCAAGCTGACAGAGACTTTGTCAGCAGCTCAGAGAATGAATGACTCTCCCTCCCTCGCTCTCTTTCAATCTCAATCTCTTTCTCTTTCTCTTTCTCTCTCTCACTCTCTCTCTCGCGCTCTCTTTCTCTCTCTCTCTGTCTCTTTCTCTTTCTCTCTCTCTCACTCTCTCTCCCTCTCTCTCTCACTCTCTTTCTCTCTCTCTGTCTCTCTCTTTCTCTTTCTCTCTCTCTCCCACTCTCTCTCTCTCTCGCTCTCTCTCTCGCACTCTGTCTCTGTCTCTCTCTCTCTGTCTCTCTCTCTCTCTCTCTCTCTCTCTCTCTCAATTCAATTCAATTCAAGGGGCTTCATTGGCATGGGAAACATATGTTAACATTGCCAAAGCAAGTGAAGTAGATAATAATGAATAATAATAATGAACAGAATACATTAAACTCACAGAAGTTCCAAAAGAGTAAAGGCATTACAAATGTCATATTCTCTCTCTCTCTCTCTTCTGTTCTGTAGTTCCACACAAACTGTTCTGTAGTCCCCAAACAAACTGTTCTGTAGTCCCAAACAAACTGTTCTGTAGTCCCAAACAAACTGTTCTGTAGTTCCAAACAAACTGTTCTGTAGTTCCACACAAACTGTTCTGTAGTCCCACACAAACTGTTCTGTAGTCCCCACACAAACTGTTCTGTAGTTCTAAACAAACTGTTCTGTAGTTCCACACAAACTGTTCTGTAGTTCCACACAAACTGTTCTGTAGTCCCACACAAACTGTTCTGTAGTCCCAAACAAACTGTTCTGTAGTTCTAAACAAACTGTTCTGTAGTTCTAAACAAACTGTTCTGTAGTTCCAAACAAACTGTTCTGTAGTTCTAAACAAACTGTTCTGTAGTCCCCACACAAACTGTTCTGTAGTTCCACACAAACTGTTCTGTAGTCCCACACAAACTGTTCTGTAGTCCCAAACAAACTGTTCTGTAGTCCCCACACAAACTGTTCTGTAGTCCCACACAAACTGTTCTGTAGTCCCACACAAACTGTTCTGTAGTCCCCACACAAACTGTTCTGTAGTCCCAAACAAACTGTTCTGTAGTCCCAAACAAACTGTTCTGTAGTTCCACACAAACTGTTCTGTAGTTCCACACAAACTGTTCTGTAGTCCCACACAAACTGTTCTGTAGTTCCACACAAACTGTTCTGTAGTTCCACACAAACTGTTCTGTAGTCCCACACAAACTGTTCTGTAGTCCCACACAAACTGTTCTGTAGTCCCACACAAACTGTTCTGTAGTCCCCACACAAACTGTTCTGTAGTCCCACACAAACTGTTCTGTAGTTCTAAACAAACTGTTCTGTAGTTCTAAACAAACTGTTCTGTAGTTCCACACAAACTGTTCTGTAGTTCTAAACAAACTGTTCTGTAGTCCCCACACAAACTGTTCTGTAGTTCCACACAAACTGTTCTGTAGTCCCACACAAACTGTTCTGTAGTCCCAAACAAACTGTTCTGTAGTCCCCACACAAACTGTTCTGTAGTCCCACACAAACTGTTCTGTAGTCCCACACAAACTGTTCTGTAGTCCCCACACAAACTGTTCTGTAGTCCCAAACAAACTGTTCTGTAGTCCCAAACAAACTGTTCTGTAGTTCCACACAAACTGTTCTGTAGTTCCACACAAACTGTTCTGTAGTCCCACACAAACTGTTCTGTAGTCCCCACACAAACTGTTCTGTAGTCCCACACAAACTGTTCTGTAGTCCCCACACAAACTGTTCTGTAGTCCCAAACAAACTGTTCTGTAGTTCCAAACAAACTGTTCTGTAGTTCCACACAAACTGTTCTGTAGTCCCACACAAACTGTTCTGTAGTCCCCACACAAACTGTTCTGTAGTTCTAAACAAACTGTTCTGTAGTTCCACACAAACTGTTCTGTAGTTCTAAACAAACTGTTCTGTAGTCCCACACAAACTGTTCTGTAGTTCTAAACAAACTGTTCTGTAGTCCCAAACAAACTGTTCTGTAGTTCTAAACAAACTGTTCTGTAGTTCTAAACAAACTGTTCTGTAGTTCCACACAAACTGTTCTGTAGTTCTAAACAAACTGTTCTGTAGTCCCCACACAAACTGTTCTGTAGTTCCACACAAACTGTTCTGTAGTCCCACACAAACTGTTCTGTAGTCCCAAACAAACTGTTCTGTAGTCCCCACACAAACTGTTCTGTAGTCCCACACAAACTGTTCTGTAGTCCCACACAAACTGTTCTGTAGTCCCCACACAAACTGTTCTGTAGTCCCAAACAAACTGTTCTGTAGTCCCAAACAAACTGTTCTGTAGTTCCACACAAACTGTTCTGTAGTTCCACACAAACTGTTCTGTAGTCCCACACAAACTGTTCTGTAGTCCCACACAAACTGTTCTGTAGTCCCACACAAACTGTTCTGTAGTCCCCACACAAACTGTTCTGTAGTCCCACACAAACTGTTCTGTAGTCCCAAACAAACTGTTCTGTAGTTCCACACAAACTGTTCTGTAGTCCCCACACAAACTGTTCTGTAGTCCCCACACAAACTGTTCTGTAGTCCCAAACAAACTGTTCTGTAGTTCCACACAAACTGTTCTGTAGTCCCCACACAAACTGTTCTGTAGTCCCCACACAAACTGTTCTGTAGTCCCAAACAAACTGTTCTGTAGTCCCAAACAAACTGTTCTGTAGTTCCACACAAACTGTTCTGTAGTTTCACACAAACTGTTCTGTAGTTCCACACAAACTGTTCTGTAGTTCCACACAAACTGTTCTGTAGTCCCAAACAAACTGTTCTGTAGTCCCACACAAACTGTTCTGTAGTCCCAAACAAACTGTTCTGTAGTCCCAAACAAACTGTTCTGTAGTTCCAAACAAACTGTTCTGTAGTTCCACACAAACTGTTCTGTAGTCCCACACAAACTGTTCTGTAGTCCCCACACAAACTGTTCTGTAGTTCTAAACAAACTGTTCTGTAGTTCTAAACAAACTGTTCTGTAGTTCCACACAAACTGTTCTGTAGTTCTAAACAAACTGTTCTGTAGTTCCACACAAACTGTTCTGTAGTCCCCACACAAAACTCCTTAACGCCTTAAACTGGCTCTGTAAAAGAAAACAGCTGATGGAGGGCTTTGATTGGAGCTGTTTCTATTTCCTAATGAGGAGAATGTATCTCATCTCCCGTTGTCTTTCAAAACTTTCCATTTCCTTCATGTCAGCGAGTTTTCTGTGATCTCAGTCAGCATCCATGTACAAACGACTGTCACTTGTGTCTTCAAACAGCCGACATGCCTTAACTCTCTCCCTCAGATCCCTCGGCAAGCAATTTCAGGGGAACTGCCTCAATTTTGTCCAACAGGCCCGAACAGAAATTGGTTTTGGCGGACATAATAGCTATCTAACCCCATTCACATGTCTTTCGCTGTATCTCAAAAGACCCACAATCCCAAACACAAGACACTCATTTGATCTTGTTCAGTGTTTCTCATCAAAAAGGCCTTTTCATCAACAAGACTCAGAGCTGAAGATACGACAAGTTACATAGACCAGTATTTCCCAACCCTGGTCCTCCAGTACCCCCAACCCTGGTCCTCCAGCACCCCCAACCCTGGTCCTCCAGTACCCCCAACCCTGGTCCTCCAGTACCCCCAACCCTGGTCCTCCAGTACCCCCAACCCTGGTCCTCCAGTACCCCCAACAGTGTTTCCAGGGTTGGGAGTGATGTTCTGCTCCTATTCTCCTCACATGCGTGTGATTCTGCACATCAAGCCTCAACTGGTAACTAACTGTTCCTAATAATGATAATGGTTTGGTGGTCGCTCAAAAGCATACTGAGTAGTGTGGCTACAGATAATTTACCAAAGTTACCAGAGTCTACAGTATGTAACAGAAAATATATTGCAATCTATCGTAACTTTGGTAATTTATACTTGAATAACTTTTATTTAAAATTATTCATATATAGACCATAAGGTTCAAGAGAAAATAGCCTAATTAATGAAAAAAGCATTTAATCAACAATGACATTAATATCAATTACCTCTACAACTCTTCCAAAAATTGACTTTTTTTCACATCTGCCACCAGTTTGGCCCCAAACCATTGACATCAAAAACGTAGTGAAACACAGTGCCTTCGAATGTATTCAGACCGCTTGACTTTTTACACATTTTGTTACGTTACAGCCTCATTCTAAAGTGGATTAAATAATAATGACATCATAATACCCCATAATGACATCATAATACCCCATAATGACATCACAATACCCCATAATGACATCATAATACCCCATAATGACATCACAATACCCCATAATGACATCATAATACCCCATAATGACATCACAATACCCCATAATGACATCATAATACCCCATAATGACATCACAATACCCCATAATGACATCACAATACCCCATGATGACATCATAATACCCCATAATGACATCATAATACCCCATAATGACATCACAATACCCCATAATGACAAAGCAAAACTGTTTTTTAGAAAACCATGAGGTAATTGTCTGTAGAGCTCCGAGACAGGATTGGGTCAAGGCACAGATGTGGGGAAGGGTGCCAAAACATTTCTGCAGCATTGAAGGTCCCCAAGAACACAGTGGCCTCCATCATTCTTAAATGAAAGAAGTTTGGAACCACCAAGACTCTTCCTAGAGCTGGCCGCCCGGCCAAACTGAGCAATCGGGGGAGAAGGGCCTTGGTCAGGGAGGTATCAAAGAACCCGATGGTCACTCTGACAGAGCTCTAGAGTTCCTCTGTTGAGATGGGAGAACCTTCCAGAATGACAACCTTCTCTGCAGCACTCCACCAATCAGGCCTTTATGGTAGAGTGGCCAGACAGAAGCCACTCCTCAGTAAAAAGCACATGACACACACTTGGAGTTTGCCAAAAGTCACCTAAAGACTCTCAGACCACGAGAAACAAGATTCTCTGGTCTGATGAAACCAAGATTGAACTCTTTGGCCAGAATGTTAAGCGTCACATCTGGAGGAAACCTGGCACCATCCCTACGGTGAAGCATGGTGGTGGCAGAATCATGCTGTGGGGATGTTTTTCAGTGGCAGGGACTGGGAGACTAGTCAGGATCAAGGCAAAGATGAACGGAGCAAAGTACAGCGAGATCCTTGATGAAAACCTGCTCCAGAGCCCTCAGGATCTCAGACTGATCTCAGGCGAAGGTTCACCTTCCAACAGGACCACGACCCTAAGCACACAGCCAAGACAACGGAGGAGTGGCTTCGGGACAAGTCTCTGAATGTCCTTCAGTGGCCCAGCCAGAGCCCGGACTTGAACCTATCAAGATCTATCTCTGGAGAGACCTGAAAATAGCTGTGCAGCTACGCTCCCCATCCAACCTGACAGAGTTTGAGAGAATCTGCAGAGAAGAATGTGAGAAACTCCCCAAATACAGGTGTGCCAAGCTTGTAGCGTCATACCCAAGAAGTCTTGAGGTTGTAATTACTGCCAAAGGTGCTTCAAGAAAGTATTGAGTAAAGGGTCTGAATACTTTCCTAAGGCAGCATATATAAATTGTGTAAAATATATATATATATATATATATAAAATAATAATCTAAAGGGTATTTCATGTGGAAAGCCTCATAACACCACATTCACTATGTTGATGGTTTTATATTTATTTTGTTTTATTTTGTTTTAAAGTTTTTTTTAATAATTTAATTCTTAAAAATATTTGACATGTGATAAGGCCACACAGAGGGCCCGAGATCATTACAGACACCGGTGATAATCTGGCGTACCCCCAAAAAAGGCCACTAGATATACCCCAGTATATAGCCTCGTTATTGTTATGTACTTTTCTTGTGTTACTTTTTTCTTGGGTTTTTACTTCTTGATTTTACATTTTTTTTCTTCACATTAGTTTATTTCATAAATAATTACATAACTCTTATTTATTGAACTTCATTGTTGGTTAAGGGCTTGTAAGTAAGGATTTCACGGGAAGGTCTAAACCTGTTGTATTCGGTGCTGTCATGAACACGATGGGAGACAGAGAGCTGGTTTCAAGCGCAGGTGTTGTAAAGGACCACAGCAGGAGGCAGGTAGCTGGGTCCCGGGGCAGGCAGAAGGCCATACACAGGAGGATGCAGGTAGCTGGGTCCAGGGGCAGGCAGAAGGTCATACACAAGAGGAGGCAGGTAGCTGGGTCCAGGGGCAGGCAGAAGGTCATACACAGGAGGTCCAAAAGGGCAACAGTACAGGCAGGGAAAAGGCTAGTAACGTAGTCCGGGAGATCAGGCAATAGGTAGATAACAGGAAATCCGATAGGCTAAAGTACAGGCAGGGAATAGGCGTCATTAGTGAGGCAGGCAAAAACTATCATACATGGGATGAGTAGATTACAGTACAAACAGCGCTCCGACTAGCCATGTGTCACAAAACAAACAACACCTCACAATGATGAGGTGCAAAGAACTGGACTAAATAGTGTGTGATAATGACATACAGATGTGTGAACAGGTGATCAGAATTCAGGTGATTGGGATCTGGAGAGTGAGCTGCGTTCAGGAGATCTACGTGTTTGAGAGTGTGAGATGGAAAGTGGGCTGGAAAGTGAGCTGCGTTCGGGGGATCTATGTGTTTGAGAGTGTGAGCTGGAAAGTGGGCTGGAGAGTGAGCTGCGTTCAGGGGATCTACGTGTTTGAGAGTGTGAGATGGAAAGTGGGCTGGAGAGTGAGTTTTGAGTAATATCCTCTCCCTTTGCGACCCTAGTTTTGAGTAATATCCTCTCCCTTTGCGACCCTAGTTTTGAGTAATATCCTCACCCTTTGCGACCCTAGTTTTGAGTAATATCCTCTCCCTTTGCGACCCTAGTTTTGAGTAATATCCTCACCCTTTGCGACCCTAGTTTTGAGTAATATCCTCTCCCTTTGCGACCCTAGTTTTGAGTAATATCCTCTCCCTTTACGACCCTAGTTTTGAGTAATATCCTCTCCCTTTGCGACCCTAGTTTTGACTAATATCCTCACCCTTTGCGACCCTAGTTTTGAGTAATATCCTCTCCCTCTGCGACCCTAGTTTTGAGTAATATCCTCACCCTTTGCGACCCTAGTTTTGAGTAATATCCTCTCCCTTTGCGACCCTAGTTTTGAGTAATATCCTCTCCCTTTACGACCCTAGTTTTGAGTAATATCCTCTCCCTCTGCGACCCTAGTTTTGAGTAATATCCTCACCCTTTGCGACCCTAGTTTTGAGTAATATCCTCTCCCTTTGCGACCCTAGTTTTGAGTAATATCCTCTCCCTTTACGACCCTAGTTTTGAGTAATATCCTCTCCCTTTGCGACCCTAGTTTTGAGTAATATCCTCACCCTTTGCGACCCTAGTTTTGAGTAATATCCTCTCCCTTTACGACCCTAGTTTTGAGTAATATCCTCTCCCTCTGCGACCCTAGTTTTGAGTGATATCCTCACCCTTTGCGACCCTAGTTTTGAGTAATATCCTCTCCCTCTGCGACCCTAGTTTTGAGTAATATCCTCTCCCTTTACGACCCTAGTTTTAAGTAATATCATCTCCCTTTACGACCCTAGTTTTGAGTAATATCCTCTCCCTTTGCGACCCTAGTTTTGAGTAATATCCTCTCCCTTTACGACCCTAGTTTTGAGTAATATCCTCTCCCTCTGCGACCCTAGTTTTAAGTAATATCCTCTCCCTTTACGACCCTAGTTTTGAGTAATATCCTCTCCCTCTGCGACCCTAGTTTTGAGTGATAAGATAATTAGTTAGTGCAGTGTCACGTTCTGACCTTTATTTCCTTTGTTTTGTCGTTATTTAGTATGGTCGAGTTGGGGTGGGCAGTCTATGTTTGTTTTTTTTTGTTTTGGGGCATTTCTATGTTTTGGCCTAGTATGGTTCTCAATCAGAGGCAGGTGTCATTAGTTGTCTCTGATTGAGAATCATACTTAGGTAGCCTGGGTTGCACTGCTTGTTTGTGGGTGATTGTCTATGTTAGTTGCTTGTGTCAGCACAGTCCTTAGGATAGCTTCACGGTCTTTATTTGTTTATTGTTTTTGTATTCAGTGTTCAGTTCTTTCTTTAATTAAATATTAATCATGAACACATACCACGCCGCATTTTGGTCCTCCGATCCTTCTCGCCTCTCCTCTTCAGATGAAGAGGAGGACGACTGTGACATGCAGATTATTTCAGCCTGGTTGGCAGAGATTATGTGATTAAAACACTATTATTCTATCAAGCATGTGTGAGTGGTTGGGTTTTATATAATTTTGTATCCCTGGCCAAATTATTATAGGGAGAGAGTGGTGATGCTTGTGTCACTGTTCAAGATGATAATGATGACGATTATAGCATTCATGACAACAACCTTTAACCTCATCTTATATGTGCATACATTCTCAGTTCCATTTTTCCATGTGCTGACGACAGTGGAGGCTGCTGAGGGGATGGCAGCTCATAGTAATGGCTGGCATGCAGTGTAATGGAATGTTTGATACCGTTTGATCTAGAAGCGAAAGAAACACACACCTGTTTAGGAGAGGTGCTGGCTAGCAGAGTAGAACACCTGTTTAGGAGAGGTGCTGGCTAGCAGAGTAGAACACCTGTTTAGGAGAGGTGCTGGCTAGCAGAGTAGAACACCTGTTTAGGCGAGGTTCTGGCTAGCAGAGTAGAACACCTGTTTAGGAGAGGTGCAGGCTAGCAGAGTAGAACACCTGTTTAGGAGAGGTGCTGGCTAGCAGAGTAGAACACCTGTTTAGGAGAGGTGCTGGCTAGCAGAGTAGAACACCTGTTTAGGCGAGGTTCTGGCTAGCAGAGTAGAACACCTGTTTAGGAGAGGTGCAGGCTAGCAGAGTAGAACACCTGTTTAGGAGAGGTGCTGGCTAGCAGAGTAGAACACCTGTTTAGGAGAGGTGCTGGCTAGCAGAGTAGAACACCTGTTTAGGAGAGGTGCTGGCTAGCAGAGTAGAACTACTGTTTAGGAGAGGTGCTGGCTAGCGGAGTAAAACACCTGTTTAGGAGAGGTGCTGGCTAGCAGAGTAGAACACCTGTTTAGGAGAGGTGCTGGCTAGCAGAGTAGAACACCTGTTTAGGAGAGGCGCTGGCTAGCAGAGTAGAACACCTGTTTAGGAGAGGTGCTGTCTAACAGAGTAGAACACCTGTTTAGGAGAGGTGCTGTTGAGTAGAACACCTGTTTAGAGAGGTGCTGGCT
Organism: Oncorhynchus clarkii lewisi; assembly: GCF_045791955.1. Taxonomy (NCBI): domain Eukaryota; kingdom Metazoa; phylum Chordata; class Actinopteri; order Salmoniformes; family Salmonidae; genus Oncorhynchus; species Oncorhynchus clarkii. The sequence continues at coordinate 47,026,802 of NC_092167.1, forward strand.
AGCAGAGTAGAACACCTGTTTAGCTAGCTGAGTAGAACACCTGTTTAGGAGAGGTGCTGGCTAGCTGAGTAGAACACCTGTTTAGGAGAGGTGCTGGCTAGCAGAGTAGAACACCTGTTTAGGAGAGGTACTGGCTAGCTGAGTAGAACACCTGTTTAGGAGAGGTGCTGGCTAGCAGAGTAGAACACCTGTTTAGTAGAGCAGAGTAGAACACCTGTTTAGGAGAGGTGCTGGCTAGCAGAGTAGACCTGTTTAGGAGAGGTGCTGGCTAGCAGAGTAGAACACCTGTTTAGGAGAGGTGCTGGCTAGCAGAGTAGAACACCTGTTTAGGAGTAGAACACCTGTTTAGGAGAGGTACTGGCTAGCTGAGTAGAACACCTGTTTAGGAGAGGTGCTGGCTAGCAGAGTAGAACACCTGTTTAGGAGAGGTGCTGGCTAGCAGAGTAGAACACCTGTTTAGGAGAGGTGCTGGCTAGCAGAGTAGAACACCTGTTTAGGAGAGGTGCTGGCTAGCAGAGTAGAACACCTGTTTAGGAGTAGAACACCTGTTTAGGAGAGGTACTGGCAGAGTAGAACAGAGTAGAACACCTGTTTAGGAGAGGTGCTGGCTAACAGAGTAGAATACAGAGTAGAATACCTGTTTAGGAGAAGTTCTGGCAGGAGAGGTGCTGGCTAGCAGAGTAGAACACCTGTTTATGAGATGTGCTGGCTAGCAGAGTAGAACACCTGTTTAGGAGAGGTGCTGGCTAGCAGAGTAGAACACCTGTTTAGGAGAGGTGCTGGCTAGCAGAGTAGAACACCTGTTTAGGAGAGGTGCTGGCTAGCAGAGTAGAACACCTGTTTAGGAGATGTGCTGGCAGAGTAGAACACCTGTTTAGGAGAGGTGCTGGCTAACAGAGTAGAATACTTTTTTAGGTGAAGTTCTGGCAGAGTAGAACACCTGTTTAGGAGAGGTTCTGGCTAGCAGAGTAGAACACCTGTTTAGGAGAGGTACTGGCTAGCTGAGTAGAACACCTGTTTAGGAGAGGTGCTGGCTAGCAGAGTAGAACACCTGTTTAGGAGTAGAACACCTGTTTAGGAGAGGTACTGGCTAGCTGAGTAGAACACCTGTTTAGGAGAGGTGCTGGCTAGCAGAGTAGAACACCTGTTTAGGAGAGGTGCTGGCTAGCAGAGTAGAACACCTGTTTAGGAGAGGTGCTGGCTAGCAGAGTAGAACACCTGTTTATGAGATGTGCTGGCTAGCAGAGTAGAACACCTGTTTAGGAGAGGTGCTGGCTAGCAGAGTAGAACACCTGTTTAGGAGAGGTGCTGGCTAGCAGAGTAGAACACCTGTTTAGGAGAGGTGCTGGCTAGCAGAGTAGAACACCTGTTTAGGAGAGGTGCTGGCTAGCAGAGGAGAGGTGCTGGCTAGCAGAGTAGAACACCTGTTTAGGAGAGGTGCTGGCTAGCAGAGTAGAACACCTGTTTAGGAGAGGTGCTGGCTAGCAGAGTAGAACACCTGTTTAGGAGAGGTGCTGGCTAGCAGAGTAGAACTGTTTAGGGCTAGCAGAGTAGAACACCTGTTTAGGAGATGTGCTGGCAGAGTAGAACACCTGTTTAGGAGAGGTGCTGGCTAGCAGAGTAGAACACCTGTTTAGGAGAGGTGCTGGCTAGCAGAGTAGAACACCTGTTTAGGAGAGGTGCTGGCTAGCAGAGTAGAACACCTGTTTAGGAGAGGTGCTGGCTAGCAGAGTAGAACACCTGTTTAGGAGAGGTGCTGGCTAGCAGAGTAGAACACCTGTTTAGGAGAGGTGCTGGCTAGCAGAGTAGAACACCTGTTTAGGAGATGTGCTGGCAGAGTAGAACACCTGTTTAGGAGAGGTGCTGGCTAGCAGAGTAGAACACCTGTTTAGGAGAGGTGCTGGCTAGCAGAGTAGAACACCTGTTTAGGAGATGTGCTGGCAGAGTAGAACACCTGTTTAGGAGATGTGCTGGCTAGCAGAGTAGAACACCTGTTTAGGAGATGTGCTGGCAGAGTAGAACACCTGTTTAGGAGAGGTGCTGGCTAGCAGAGTAGAACACCTGTTTAGGAGAGGTGCTGGCTAGCAGAGTAGAACACCTGTTTAGGAGATGTGCTGGCAGAGTAGAACACCTGTTTAGGAGATGTGCTGGCTAGCAGAGTAGAACACCTGTTTAGGAGATGTGCTGGCTAGCAGAGTAGAACACCTGTTTAGGAGAGGTGCTGGCTAGCAGAGTAGAACACCTGTTTAGGAGAGGTGCTGGCTAGCAGAGTAGAACACCTGTTTAGGAGAGGTGCTGGCTAGCAGAGTAGAACACCTGTTTAGGAGAGGTGCTGGCTAGCAGAGTAGAACACCTGTTTAGGAGATGTGCTGGCAGAGTAGAACACCTGTTTAGGAGAGGTGCTGGCTAGCAGAGTAGAACACCTGTTTAGAACACCTGTTTAGGCGAGGTGCTGGCTAGCAGAGTAGAACACCTGTTTAGGAGAGGTGCAGGCTAGCAGAGTAGAACACCTGTTTAGGAGAGGTGCTGGCTAGCAGAGTAGAACACCTGTTTAGGAGAGGTGCTGGCTAGCAGAGTAGAACACCTGTTTAGGAGAGGTGCTGGCTAGCAGAGTAGAACACCTGTTTAGGAGATGTGCTGGCTAGCGGAGTAAAACACCTGTTTAGGAGAGGTGCTGGCTAGCAGAGTAGAACACCTGTTTAGGAGAGGTGCTGGCTAGCAGAGTAGAACACCTGTTTAGGAGAGGCGCTGGCTAGCAGAGTAGAACACCTGTTTAGGAGAGGTGCTGGCTAGCAGAGTAGAACACCTGTTTAGGAGAGGTGCTGGCAGAGTAGAACACCTGTTTAGGAGAGGTGCTGGCTAGCAGAGTAGAAATCTTGAAAAAGAAAAGGAGAACCTCTCACTCTTGGAGCTCAGATATAATAATTGAATCATCTAATAACCAACGTTTCGACAGACAAGATGTCTTCATCAGGTTATGATACCGTTTGATTCTGTCTCCATTCACTCCATTCCAGACATTGTTAATGAGCCGTCCTCCTCTCAGCAGCCTCCACTGACCGACGAACCGAACCCATACTCCTGTTGTTTTCATTCCATTCGATTAATGTCCATTCAAAGCAGCTACCAGCACACTGAGAAGGATCACAGACCAATCAAAACAATACAATCCTGATACACTCAGCACATCAGCTATCGCTGGATGGCCCTGACCACTCACTCTGCCTCGGTGTGTGTGTGTGTGTGTGTGTGTGTGTGTGTGTGTGTGTGTGTGTGTGTGTGTGTGTGTGTGTGTGTGTGTGTGTGTGTCTTTGAGTTTGAGTGTGTATGTTTGAGTGTGTGTATGTGTGTTTGAGTGTGTGTGTGTGTGTGTGTGTGTGTTTGAGTGTGTGTATGTGTGTTTGAGTGTGTGTATGTGTGTTTGAGTGTGTGTGTGTGTGTTTGAGAGTGTGTGTGTGTGTGTGTGTGTTTGAGTGTGTGTGTGTGCGTGCGTGCGTGCGTGAACTCTAAGCCAAGGCTGACATACCGATAGATAACACCCACGTGCCTTGCAGATAGCAGCCCGGTACACAGAAAACAAATGAAAGGCTGTCGTAAGGCACTTTAATGTGAAAATCACAAATTGCCTCAACGATACTCCTAGAATGAGAACAACTAGAAACCTTGAAAACCAATAATCATAGAAAGTCAAGCGATGATGATGATGATGATGATGACCGTTCAACCTCTCTCTGTCTTTCTTTCTTCCTCCCAGGGGCTGGTGGGAGAGAAGTATGGCAGTATCCGCGTGCCGGGGGAGGTGGAGGCTCCAGAGTTTGAGATGATCTTGGATGCGGCGGTGGAGGCGGGCCTAGACACACACATCCTGGAGGAGTGGTACTGTCGAGATGAGAACTCCGTGCCGCCGGCCTACTACCTCAAACCCAAAGCCCAGATGTTGAAGAACTACCAAAACTCAGTAAGTTCTGAACCCTTCTGCCTCAAAACCTACAGAACTGATACTCAGACCCAGTCGTTCTGGAATGACCGTGGGACGTGGCCAGGGTTCTCTTGCAGTGGAGGCTGGTGGGTTGAGCTATAGGAGGACAGTCTCATCGTAATGGCAGGAATGAAAGACATGGAACGGAGTCAAACGTGGTTCCCATGTGTGTGGCGTGATTGATACCGTTCCACCGTCCTCCTATAGCTCCTCCCACCAGCCTCCACTGTTCTCTTGGATCATATGGAAAAAGTCTAACTGAGTAGGTAGGTCTCAGTGAGACTAGGCCAAGATACTGAAGCATCCATATTCAGCAGACGCTATTATGCAGAGACTTACAGTAAGTGCATTCATCTTCAGATAGCTAGGTTGGACAACCACATCAGCAAAGTCAGTGAAATTAAAAACAATGTATCATATTTACATTGGAAAAAGGCAACCTTTCTGCTCTGTTTTAGTCGAAGCAAACTGTTACGCCCTTCACGTTCACATAAAGCACCCGTAATATTGGCCAGTAAAAGTCACCTGGAAACAGCTCTCTTAAAACTTCTAGACTTCAAGTTGCTTCCCCCATTAGAACGTGTTGTTCTAGTGGAACGTTTGAAACCTATAAACATTCACCTTGCACTTTCTTAAAAGCTTGTGTAACTACAGTAACTAAAGCTTTGTGATCTTACTGTGAGATGGCACTAGCAGTAAACATATCTGTGGCTCTCCGTGCAGCTGTCACAGTCCCCATGTCACTACAGTGTAACTACAGTAACTACAGTGTAACTACAGTAACTACAGTGTAACTATAGTAACTACAGTGTAACTATAGTAATTACAGTAACTAAAGCTTTGTAATCTTACTGTGAGTTGGCACTAGCAGTAAACACACATGTGGCTCTCCGTGCAGCTGTCACAGTCCCCATGTCACTACAGTGTAACTACAGTAACTACAGTGTAACTACAGTAACTACAGTAACTACAGTGTAACTACAGTAACTACAGTGTAATGACAGTAACTACAGTGTAACTACAGTAACTATAGTGGAACTACAGTAACTACAGTGTAACTACAGTAACTACAGTGTAACTACAGTAACTATAGTGTAACTGAAGTAACTACAGTGTAACTACAGTGTAACTACAGTAACTACAGTGTAACTACAGTAACTACAGTGTAACTACAGTAACTATAGTGTAACTATAGTGTAACTACAGTGTAACTACAGTAACTACAGTGTAACTACAGTGTCACTATAGTAACTACAGTGTAACTACAGTAACTACAGTGTAACTACAGTCACTACAGTGTAATTACAGTAACTACAGTGTAATTACAGTAACTACAGTGTAACTACAGTAACTACAGTGTAACTACAGTAACTACAGTAACTACAGTGTAACTACAGTCACTACAGTGTAATTACAGTAACTACAGTAACTACAGTAACTACAGCGCTCGGCTAGTTAGTCAAGTTAACAAGTTAAGCATTATAAGTACACTGTAACGGGTAGCTGAACGTTTGTCCATGCCTGTGTTTGGACAATATATAGCCTCACTATTGTTATTTTACTGCTGCTCTTTAATTATTTGTTACTTTTTTTTATTTTTATTGTACTTATCTATATTTTACTTAACACTTATTTTTCTTAAAACTGCATTGTTTGTTAAGGGCTTTTAAGTAAGCATTTCACTGTAAGGTCTACTACACCTGTTGTATTCAGCATTTCACTGTAAGGTCTACTACACCTGTTGTATTCAGCATTTCACTGTAAGGTCTACTACACCTGTTGTATTCAGCATTTCACTGTAAGGTCTACTACACCTGTTGTATTCAGCATTTCACTGTAAGGTCTACTACACCTGTTGTATTCAGCATTTCACTGTAAGGTCTACTACACCTGTTGTATTCAGCATTTCACTGTAAGGTCTACTACACCTGTTGTATTCAGCATTTCACTGTAAGGTCTACTACACCTGTTGTATTCAGCATTTCACTGTAAGGTCTACTACACCTGTTGTATTCAGCATTTCACTGTAAGGTCTACTACACCTGTTGTATTCAGCATTTCACTGTAAGGTCTACTACACCTGTTGTATTCAGCATTTCACTGTAAGGTCTACTACACCTGTTGTATTCAGCATTTTACTGTAAGGTCTACTACACCTGTTGTATTCAGCATTTCACTGTAAGTTCTACTACACCTGTTGTATTCAGCATTTCACTGTAAGGTCTACTACACCTGTTGTATTCAGCATTTCACTGTAAGGTCTACTACACCTGTTGTATTCAGCATTTCACTGTAAGGTCTACTACACCTGTTGTATTCAGCATTTCACTGTAAGGTCTACTACACCTGTTGTATTCAGCATTTCACTGTAAGGTCTACTACACCTGTTGTATTCAGCATTTTACTGTAAGGTCTACTACACCTGTTGTATTCAGCATTTCACTGTAAGTTCTACTACACCTGTTGTATTCAGCATTTCACTGTAAGGTCTACTACACCTGTTGTATTCAGCATTTCACTGTAAGGTCTACTACACCTGTTGTATTCAGCATTTCACTGTAAGGTCGACTACACCTGTTGTATTCAGCATTTCACTGTAAGGTCTACTACACCTGTTGTATTCTGCATTTCACTGTAAGGTCTACTACACCTGTTCTATTCAGCATTTCACTGTAAGGTCGACTACACCTGTTGTATTCAGCATTTCACTGTAAGGTCTACTACACCTGTTGTATTCAGCATTTCACTGTAAGGTCTACTACACCTGTTGTATTCAGCATTTCACTGTAAGGTCGACTACACCTGTTGTATTCAGCATTTCACTGTAAGGTCTACTACACCTGTTGTATTCGGCATTTCACTGTAAGGTCTACTACACCTGTTGTATTCAGCATTTCACTGTAAGGTCGACTACACCTGTTGTATTCAGCATTTCACTGTAAGGTCTATTACACCTGTTGTATTCGGCATTTCACTGTAAGGTCTACTACACCTGTTGTATTCAGCATTTCACTGTAAGGTCTACTACACCTGTTGTATTCAGCATTTCACTGTAAGGTCGACTACACCTGTTGTATTCAGCATTTCACTGTAAGGTCGACTACACCTGTTGTATTCAGCATTTCACTGTAAGGTCTACTACACCTGTTGTATTCAGCATTTCACTGTAAGGTCTACTACACCTGTTGTATTCAGCATTTCACTGTAAGGTCTACTACACCTGTTGTATTCGGCGCATGTGACAAATAACATTTGATTTGAGTTGATTTGATTTGTGCATGCCTGTGTGACGGTCACCTTGTCACTACAGTCCTCGGGCTAGTTAGTTAAGTAAAGCATTATAAGTACACTGTAGCGGGTAGCTGAACGTTTGTGCATGCCTGTGTGACGGTCACCTTGTCACTACAGTACTAGCTTTTAGCATGCCGACTTTGGCTAGCTGAACATTTAGCGCTTGTGTCACTCAATGCGGCTCCTCCTCTTGGTTGGAGGTTTGATGGAGGAGAACAGCACAGTTGGCCTGCTGGAACCTTCTCTCGTGAATCTCATGAACTTCCTGTCTCCAGCACAGGAGGTTGGTGGCACCTTAATTGGGGAGGACGGGCTCGTGGTAATGCCTGAGGCTGAATCAGAGGAATGGTATCAAATACGCATGGTGTCTATGTGTTTGATGCCATTCGCGCCGTTCCAGCCGTTATTAAGAGCCGTCTTCCCCTCAGCAGCCTCCACTGCTCTCCAAGGATTGGCGGGGCGGCAGGGTAGCCTAGTGGTTAGAGCGTTGGACCAGAAGGTTGCAAGTTCAAACCCCCGAGCTGACATCTGTCATTCTGCCCCTGAACAGGCAGTTAACCCACTGTTCCTAGGCCGTCATTGAAAATAAGAATTTGTTCTTAACTGACTTGCCTAGTTAAATAAAGGTAAAATTGAAAAAAGGATATCTACTGTAGTTCTATTGGTATCAGCAGATATAGATGTCCTCTATACTATCTCTGTGTGGGCCAGTTCAGCTTGTGGAGATACTGCATCGATTTGTTGTAGGCCCGAACAGTTTCTACCAACTTATCTTTAAGTTCTTTCCTTTTGCCTTCCCCCAAAAAAAGAAGCTCTCTGGCTTTGTTAAGACTGCCGTCTAAAATCATCAAAAGCATACCAATCGAGCTAGTTACTTATTGTTTAATCTACTCTATATGTTCCAACTGTGCGTCAATTTCAACATTAAAAAACTCCCTTTATCTCCCTGTCTTCTACAGATGGAGTCGAGCAGTGCAGCCAAGACGAAGAACGACAAGGCGTGGAGGAACGTGTCTGAGGAGATCAAGGGGATCTTCCGTAGGTCTGTCCTGCAGCTCCAGGAGAAGGGCACCATGAAGCCCCCTCAGGCCAAGAAATTCCTCTGTTCTGGTATGAAGGCTACTCCTATCCCCTTCTTCTTCTATGGTGTTAAACCATCAAACTCAGTATAGTATATTGTGTTATTTAGTGTTGTGGCGTTTTCTTGTTTTACTGAGCTACATTGTACAACCAAGATATGTGTGTGTGCGTTCATTTGACCTCCTAAAACATTTAACTGGGGAAGGCTTTAGTTAAATCAGTTAAGTCATTATTATGATGATTTTGTGGTAGCAATCAGTTTTTCTCATGAGCTAATGTACCATCAGGGAGTTTCTACTGATACGGAACATAGAGATAAACCGACACATGCAGACTAGATATATATATCCCCTTTAAAAAAAATATCGCTCTGTGTTTACAATTTAAAGTAGGTCTGCCCTAGAGGGCTCCTAAAGTATTCCAAAATTGGGTCTAATTACACTAAAAGTCACTCCGTTTTGGGTTAATGTAATGATCTCTGATTGAATTGGACACTGTCACCCATTTTGAGGGTGAAAGAGGAAGTAAGTGTGTTTCCGGTGTCTGCAAGGTGTTTCTCGGGGATATCTCTGTAGCCGTTCTAGGCTGATGTGATGTTTGTTGAGTTTTGTGGGACATGGGCATCATGGGTGCCGCTGGGTTTCTTTGTAGGCTAGGTGTTTGTACCTAGAGAGAACGCAGCAACACTGCTAGCAGCAGCCTGTTTTGTAATGAAAATAGGGAGAGTTTGGGGATTGTTTCCTGCTATGTTCCCCTGCTGAGCCATATATATATATATATACGCTGTGGACAAATTCACACAAAGTCATTTTACTTGATTACCATGCAGATTTCTATGCTTGATTTGTTCAAAGGCATAGCCAATGCTTATGTGTACGGGGGAAGAAAAAATACATTCAGTATGCCAGTTAATTGACTATACCGAGCTTCAAACAACGTTTATCTCCCCCCTTTTCTTTCCCCTCTGTCTTTTCTTACCGTCTACTCTATAGCACGCTGCAGTGTGGGCGACACGGGAGATGCTGGCAGAGTTTCAGTAGAACCGGCTCTTTGAGGGGGAGGGGTGTGGGGGGGTCGGGGGGCTGCAATGTTGGTTATGTGATTGCATCAACCGTCTCAAAAAAGGCTTAGGGGAAACATATCTAATCGCAGACTAAAGGCAGGCTAAAGACTGCCAGAATCTGTGTGGCTTCACTTAAAGACTCGCAAATCTCCCAAGTCTGTTTTGAAGACAAGCTTAGGAGCTCACAACAGAACCCAGTGCTAGTCTTTTTTCAAGCTACTTAGAAAAGTAGTAGGCCTGTAGTGTGGGTTCAGAAACAATAACTCACGTAATTTTGAACAATTTTAAGACTGCAAATCATGTGTGGATTAGCCTAACTCCTCAGAAATATTATATAGCAAGTTTCTTCAAGGACAAAAATGTTCTAACTTTTAATTGATTGTTTGTTTGTTTTTTCTCTCCCGTTTTTCAGCCTTGGAGGATGAGTTGGACTTTGCCTTGGGCAAACAAACGCCTGCCTTCCTCAAGAAGTGTGTCTGCTATATCCGCAAGATCTCCAACTTCGACCGGCACGCCAAACTCCCGGAGATGGCCAAGTACATGGACATCGTCGTCGCCGAGGACCGTGTCATGCGTAACCAGGAAGCCTACGAACGTCTTTTAAAAGTACGAGACGAGTTTATCCCCACGGTGGTGGCCTCGTCCAACCTCCGGGTCTACTCCTCTGTGACGCACTGCGACATGAAGCTAGGCTACTCCCAGGAAGTGGAGAGCCACTACGTTGAAGGCTTGTGTAAACAGTTCTACGAGGATATGGTGGACATCATCCAGGCCACGGTCCAGCAGAACTTTGACACAGAGACCGACCCCTTGTACGACGAGATCCTCCAGCACCTCTCCCTGTGTAAGAACTTCTCGGCCTTCTACGATTATAAGAGCGAGACGCTGGACCTGGTGCAGGAGTATCTGCTGCCGTCTAAAGGGAGTAGGATGAGCCCCCTGGTGGTCTACGGTGGGCCCTGCACGGGGAAGACACTGCTGCTGGCCCAGGTGGCCAAACAGGTGATTGACTGTACTGTTGGGGGTCTTAATGGGACTTCCTGGTTTAGATGTTGCAATAATAAAATGAAAGGCTTTAGCAATCACAATAAGGCATTTGTGTGAGGGATAATGTAAATTTTGGGGTCTATCTGTGTTCGTCCGCTTGAGTGCGTCTGTCTGTGTGTAAGAGTACGCAAGGGTGTAGATGTGCTCGCTACGCATGCATTATCCATCTGTGTTAGTTTGCTGCATGTCATTCCATCCATCAACTATGCACTTGTGCCTATCTTTGTGTGTGTGTGTGTGTGTGTGTGTGTGTGTGTGTGTGTGTGTGTGTGTGTGTGTGTGTGTGTGTGTGTGTGTGTGTGTGTGTGTGTGTGTGTGTGTGTGTGTGTGTGTGTGTGTGTGTGTGTGTGTGTGCGTGCGAGGTCACTGTTCACTTACTGGCCTGTCTGTTACTGGGCCGTCTGTTTGCCCAGGTCATGTTAGGGTCATGTTGCAAGGGAGCCCACACAGTGCAGTCACTCTGCCCTGCTTCTTGACCTTTATAATAGATTCCTTCACCTCTAATATCTCACAGTTGACAGTTAATTTATCACAGGTGACATAGATTGTTCAGAGTTGTCACATAGATCAGAGTGCTAGATATAGTAGATATAAAAGCCTTCTCCTTTATTTTCTTCTCCCTGCTGCTTCTGGGGAGGGAGGGAGGGAGGGAGGGAGGGAGGGAGGGAGGGAGGGAGGGAGGGAGGGAGGGAGGGAGGGAGGGAGGGAGGGAGAGGGGGGGGATCTGTTGACAGCCTGTCGACCAGAGCAGACTGTCACAGACTGTCACAGATTTTAGTCACTAACTCTATATCTGTCATGATGAGCTCTGAGACCTGGTCTCCTTGGAGTTGCCACATAGATATTTAGTGTGACATTTACGGTCAGAAATGAGGCCCCTGGATTCTACGTGCCATGCGTGTCACGTACAATAGAATCCACACAGTCCCAGTCCCACATGTAGACACACACACCCGCACTAACACACACACACCCGCACTAACACACACACACACACTGCTATAGTCTAGGAAGGATTCTAGGAATCACAGCAGGGGGCCTTGGTGAATGATTGAATGAAACTATAAATATGTATGAAACAAGGGAAACAGGGAGCAACACTGATTCATGAAATATTTCTCATGTTGGGAAAGTCATTGGAAACTTCTTCTATCTTAGCCTGCATGGCTGCCAGTCTGTTTCTGCACTCATGCCAATTCCTTGTAGAGTTCTTGTGCAAAACATGATTTGACTTGACAATGACAATGAAGTAGACTATAGCACAAACAGATCTGGGATCAGGCATTTTTAGACTCACATATCTGAGATATGCACTGGGCACCAGACTGGCCAGTCGTCCTCAGATCTGGGATCAGGCATTTTTAGACTCACATATCTGAGATATGCACTGGGCACCAGACTGGCCAGTCGTCCTCAGATCTGGGATCAGGCAACGTCTATCTAACTCTTGAAAATGTTTACATTTTGGCTTGTTGTTTTTCTGTTTACCTCATGGCCTTGGCGTGGAGAGGACAGCTTAAAACAGGATCTCTTGAATAATGTATCAACTCTACAAACTGAGTTCACATTCATTGCGGTTCTATTTGTAAAGTATATGTCCCCAGGAGACAGAATACCTGGTATTGAAGCAGACCTCTGTCCTCTGTACACTGCTCTAACCTTGGCATCACATCACGCCCAATGTTTTCCGAATAGAAATTCAAGCTCCCTCCACTTTAGTAGAGCTGTATGTTGTCTTCTGAGTCACACAGAGTAAATATTGATTGGGTAAAAATGATTGCAAAAAGCTAAAGCTAATTAGAAATTGCACAATAACACAAAATGAACGACACAACTGTATATCACATTTTTTTCACAGAGCTTTTTCCGGTTAGATAACCCTTCCCTTACAGTGGAACGCGCTTTGAGGCTTTGAAAACTGTTTTATAAATGCAATCCATTATTGAAAACATGGCCTTGTATGTTTTCTCTCTCTGAGTTGCGTATCTCTTCACAGAGCTCCTTCATGTAAGACAACCATCCTTGAGAAAGTGACTAAATATCTTTTCTCTCTCTCTCTTTGTCATTTCCAGGCCTACACGTGGCTCCAGACGGAGATGGGCCCCGAGACAGACCCGGTAGTCATTGTCCGCTTCGTGGGCTCCTCAGAGTTTGCCACAAATCTGCGTACCCTACTCCAGAGCATCTGCGAGCAGATAGCCATCAACTACCGTTGCCTGATCCACTTCCTGCCCAACAAGATCCAGGAGATGACGGAGCTGCTAGTCAACCTCCTTGGGGAGTCCTCCTTCCAGCGGCCCCTGGTCATCATCCTGGATGCGCTGGAGCAGCTCTCAGAGGCCGACGAGGCCCGCAAGCTGTGGTGGCTTCCCGCCCACCTGCCTCGCACTGTCCGCATCGTTGTCTCAACATTACCCAACAAGCACGGAATCCTCCAAAAACTCCGCTGTTTGATCCATGATGAAGGACGCTACGTAGAGCTGGTGCAGCGTGACCGCAAGACCTGTAGTCAAACACTGAAGCAGCAGCTGCTGGGGTTGAAGAGGAAGGTGACCTCGGGACAGCAGATCTATGTCAATGAAGCGCTGGCCAAGTGCACGCTACCCATGTTCGTCAACCTCGTCTACCGGGAGGTGGTACACTGGCGCTCGCACAAGGACGTGGACGACCGTTCGCTGTGCTCCACCGTGCACGAGAGCATCGAGCAGCTCTTCTACTCGGTGGAGAACAAGCTGGGGCAGCGGTTCGTGTTCAGGGCGCTGGGATACATTACCATGGCCAAGGCAGGCTTAACGGAGGTAGAGCTGGAGGATATTTTGTCACTGGATAACAGTGTGCTGGGAGACATCATGGTCAGTTCAAATCTAAAAAACCCGCTGAGGATCTCCTATGACCTGGTGGCGAGGCTGAAAGAGGAACTGGAGGGGTACCTGGTGGAGAGGCAGGTGAGAAACGTTACTCTGATGGTGTGGGCCAATAGACATCTGCACCTCATCGCCCAGAAGCTGTATCTTAGCAATGAGGAGGACGTGCACCAGATGCACAGCCTCCTGGCCGAGTACTTCCTGGGGGCGTGGTCGGGCGGCAGGAAAAAGATCTTCCACTGCGACAACAACCACTTTGCCTCGCTCAACATCTCCCAACACAAGAGCCCCCACCCCCAGCAGCCGTCCCACAAAGAAGCATCCGCTGAGAAGTACTCCTATGACAGGCAGACCCCTGAGCAGCCCTGGGTGTTCCAGTGCAACCTCCTGGAGCCTGACATCTTCTTCGTCAACCACAGGAAGATGACAGAGCTCCTCTACCACCTGACTCGGAGTGGCCGCACAGACGACCTCATGTACGGGGTCATCATGAACTTCAGTTGGCTCTACACCATGATCAAGATAGGGCAGTTTGAGAAGGCGCTGACCGACATCGACGTAGCCTACAGCTACTCCCAGGAGAAAGAACTCAAGTTCTTGGCCACCACACTGCGCAGCATCAAGGTCAAAGTGATGAATAATCCGGCATCCCTGTCTGCAGAGCTGCAGCAGAGGCTCCTCCCTGTGGTAACCTCCCTACCAAAGCTTCGACACCTCCTCCTGGAGTGCGACAAGGACGGCCCCAAGTACTGCTCCATCGTGCCCCTCCACTCCTCCATGGATGTCACCTACAGCCCTGAAAGACTGCCGCTGTGCTCCAGCTACATGCAGATAGTGGAGATCCTGCCCACCCTAGCCCCCAACATTGTCCTCGTGGCCCTGGACGATGGGTCCGTCAGCACATGGGACGTGGAGAGCAGGCAGCTCCTCCGGCAGATAGACACGGCCCGCTCAGTTGTCCTGGGGATCAGACTAACCAGCGACGAGAAGTACCTGGTCGTGGCAACCACCAAGAATACGCTGCTCATTTATGACAACCATAAGTCCTGCCTGCTGTCCGAAGTAGACATCAAGGGCTCCAAGCACTGTGGTATCACAGGAGGGGTGGCTTTCATCAACGGATTCACACTGGCCAGCCATCATGCCTTGGCCTGGCTAGAGGCCAGTAAAGACGTTAATGTGATCGATCTGCTCTACGGCTGGCCCCTCTACCAGTTCCACTGCTGGTACGAGGTCACCTGCGTCCAATGCTCCCCGGATGGAATGTATGCCTTCTGTGGTCAGTATCTCAACACCACGTCCATCTTCCATCTGGGCACCGGGGACAAGCTAGCCACGGTCACGTCCGAGTTTTCCGGGGGATTCGTCAAGTCCATCTTAGTCCTGGACACCATTCACCAGATGGTGATGATCGATAATGAGGGGAGCCTGTCGGTGTGGAACACCAAAGAGATTAACAACCCCAGACTGATGGAAGATTACGACTGCCGGGGGGACGAGAACGAGGTCGTAGGCATTGAGCTGTCAGAAGACCAGCACTCCATCCTCATCTGCAAAGACAAGAGCATCGAGGTCCTGGACACCAAGTTGTGGAAGATGGCAGAGAAGTTCAAGGCCAAGCGGGCAGAGCGTTTCGTGGCTGCAGTCCTCTCCAAAAATGGCCAAAGTATCGTGGCCTCCATGGAGAACACGTCGTCCATATTTGTGTGGAGGAGGGACAGTGGGCAGTGCATGGCCAGCCTGATTGAGATCTCTGGGGCCATCATTAAACTCATCAAGTCCACCCACCACAACCTGCTCCTGTCTGTGGCCAGCAGTGGAGTGCTATCAGTCTGGGACATTGACATCATCACCGCCATGTCCAACATTGACAAAACAGGTAAGAGGATCCAGAGTTTACAGCTCTCTGGAAGGGAAGACTTTGTGTTCACAATGGACGGCTCCGAAGCCATCCACAAGTGGAACTTCAGCACAGGCTTCATCGAGACTGTCTTCAAGCACGAGGGCTTGGTGGAGAACTGTGTCCTGACCTCCTCCGGGGATCTCATGGTGACGTCGGATGATAAGTGCAGCCAGTACATCTGGCATACGTCCACCGGCGAAAACATTTTCCGCATCAACGGACAGAAGATATCCCAGCTCCTGATGACCCACAACGACCAGTTCGTGGTGTCCCTCTGCGAACAAAACTGCTCCCGAGTCTGGAGGCTGGCCACCGGACACAAAGTGTGCAACATACTGGTGACCCTCCAGAACGCACTGATCACCACCGCAAACACCTTCCTAGTGGGAACTACTAAAAACAAGCTGCTCGCTGTCAGCCTCTGGTCAGGCAGTATTTCTAAGAAGTTTGTCTGTGACGACGGCATTAGCATTGTCAACTTCAAGCTTATTCCCGACTGCCCTGACTTCGTGGTCTTCATTACATCGACAGAGACTGTGTTTATATGGAGCGTGGCGGACGAGTCAGTCTGCAGACGCGTCCAGCTGCCTACTAACTTCCTCAAAAACCTGGAAGACTTCCAGATTTCACCAAATGGGAAACTGGGCATTGTCTCCAAGGGCGACGAGAACATTAACGTGTTGGACCTTCACAGCGGGAAGCTGAGGCTCGTTCACGCCGCCGGTATCATCTGGCGGCAGAAGCTGTCCAGAGACGGGCGCTACCTGGTCTACATCTGCTTCCGGAACTGCGATGAAGATGACGAAGCGGGTGTGGTGTCCAACCTGATCGTGATGCGTCTGGCGGATGGAAAGAGCATCGGGACATGCTCCCTCTACAAGACGCCCACCTTCCTCTGCCTGTCCCAGCGGGCACTCAACATCATCATCGGCTTCGAGGACGGCAGCATCAGCACCTACACGGTGGTGGACCGCGTGGACGCCGCACTCAAGATCAAGATTGCCACGTCCAACAGCCGGCAGATCGTCAACAACGCCTCGCAGAAGGTAAGGCCCAAGTGCGGCAACCACACTTTCAAGACCATCGCCGACTGCGTGTGGAGGGAGTCCACTGAAGTCTTCTCCAGGGATAGCCCCATCAATGTGTCTGACTCAGGGGAGCCAGAGACCACCACTCCCACCAAAAAGAGTGAACTGTTGCAGTGAGAGCGGGGTAGGGGGGGGCTACAGTTGACCCTTGTTTACAGCCACCTGATTCAGCTGCAGATGTCCTCTGTGTAGTTTACTATATGCTGGCTGCTACTATAACGCTGCACTCAAGTCATGTATCACAACAACCTATATGATGTTAGCTTATTCATTTTCTTCACACGACGACTGTTAGAATCCAAGTAGTTTTTTATGGTTCTAATTTATATATAAAATATATTTATTTGTTTTGACATCATTTTTCCTTTTGCATTTGAAGAACAATGTCGATTTTTACATTTCTCCATTTTACATTTCCACATTTCCATTTCGGTTAGCTTTACCAATTGTCTTTGTACGTGTGTTCATTTCTTTGCGTTGTGCACATTAAGCCATAATGTCGTTGTTAAGAAATGTGTATTTATTTATGTTTAATTAAATCATACGTACTGAACATTAAACTATATACACCATCGTTCAAAAGTTTGGGGTCACATAGAAATGTCCTTGTTTTTTGAAAGAAAAGCACTTTTTTTTGTCCATTAAAATAACATCACATTTATCAGCAATACAGTGTAGACATTGTTAATGTTGTAAATGACTATTGTAGCTGGAAACGGCAGATTTCGTATGGAATATCTACATATGCCCATTATCAGCAACCATCGCTCCTGTGTTCCAATGGCACGTTGTGTTAGCTAATCCAAGTTTATCATTTTAATAGTCTAATTGATCATTAGAAAACCCTTTTGCAATTATGTTAGCACAGCTAAAGAAGAAATAAAACTGGCCTTCTTTAGACTAGTTGAGTATCTGGAGCATCAGCATTTGTGGGTTCGATTACAGGCTCAGAATGGTGAGAAACGAAGAACTTCTGATGAAGTTTCTTGTTCTGAGAAATGAAGGCTATTCCTTGCGAGAAATTTCCAAGAAGATTTCGTAAAATGCTGTGTACTACACCCTTCACAAAACAGCGCAAACTGACTCTACCCAGAATAGAAAGAGGAGTGGGAGGCCCCGGTGCACAACTGAGCAAGAGGACAAGTACATTAGAGTGTCTAGTTTGAGAAACAGACGCCTCACAAGTCCTCAACTGGCAGCTTCATAAAATAGTACCCGCAAAACACCAGTCTCAACATCAACAGTGAAGAGGCGACTCCGGGATGCTGGCCTACTAGGCAAAGTTCCTCTGTCCAGTGTCTGTGTTCTTTTACCCACCTTAATCCTTTCATTTTTATTGGCCAGTCTGAGATATGGCTTTTTCTGTGCAACTCTGCCTAGAAGGCCAGCATCCCGGGGGTCGCCTTTTCACTGTTGCTGATAATGGGCCTCTGTACGCCTACAGTATGTAGATATTCCATTAAAAATCAGCCGTTTCCAGCTACAATAGTCATTTACAACATTAACAATATATACACTGTATTTCTGATCAATTTGATGTTACTTTAATGGACAAAAAAAATGTTGCATTTCTTTCAAAAACAAGGACATTTCGAAGTGACCACACATTTATGAATGGTAGTGTATATATATATATATATATATATATATCTTTTGGCTGCTGCAATTCGTGCAACTCCTTAAAAAAACATGTTATGTTGTGCTTAATGCAATCAAAGTGAGTGCCTGGTTTTTGAAATGTCTTTTATTTTTGTATAGACTACTGAGAATTGCAGGGAGTTCGTAGACACACTATATACAAATACATATACTAATTTAGCATACATAATCAATTTGATTGATTTTAAAATTATCAAAAAAATGTTTAAAAAAAATAAAAAATAATAAAAAGTTGAGGATTAAGGTACTTTAGTGGCCGTGTTGAGTTTGAGATTATAAATACATGTATTAACAGCTGGTCCAACTTTACCTGCAGTTTCCGGTTCATGAATTTCTCAGTGTAGCATCTCACTGTTCGTATCCACGCCTTAAACAGTCTTCTGTTTTACAGCTATTACCTTCAGTAAAAAATAAATAAAAATAAATTGTCTTAATATTTAGAGAGAAAGAGAGAGAGAAAAAAACTTAAATTGTCTTAACATTTAGAGAGAGAGAGAGAAAAAAACTTAAATTGTCTTAACATTTAGAGAGAGAGAGAGAGAAAAAAACTTAAATTGTCTTAACATTTAGAGAGAGAGAGAGAGAGAGAGAGAGAAAAAAATTAAATTGTCTTAACATTTAGAGAGAGAGAGAGAAAAAAACTTACATTGTCTTAATATTTAGAGAGAGAGAGAGAAAAAAACTTAAATTGTCTTAACATTTAGAGAGAGAGAGAGAGAGAGAGAGAAAAAACAACTTAAATTGTCTTAACATTTAGAGAGAGAGAGAGAAAAAAAAACTTAAATTGTCTTAATATTTAGAGAGAGAGAGAGAAAAAAACTTAAATTGTCTTAATATTTAGAGAGAAAGAGAGAGAAAAAAACTTAAATTGTCTTAACATTTAGAGAGAGAGAGAGAGAAAAAAACTTAAATTGTCTTAACATTTAGAGAGAGAGAGAGAGAAAAAAACTTAAATTGTCTTAGCATTTAGAGAGAGAGAGAGAGAAAAAAACTTAAATTGTCTTAACATTTAGAGAGAGAGAGAGAGAAAAAAACTTAAATTGTCTTAGCATTTAGAGAGAGAGAGAGACAAAATAGTGATAATAGGCACAATGTGGTGAAGGTATGGAAACGTTAGATTATCAAGGTTTTGTGAGTGTCGGGACGTTATGAAGGACATTCGGGGAACGATGTTTCTAAAGATACCGATGATCATTTTATTTATTTTTTTGGGGGGGGGGGTTTATTTATTAGTCATATTGATAATCGTTTGTCTTTGCTTTTTAAACAGGTGTTTGGTATTTGGCTTTGTTTAACATAGTCACAGGGATTCAGAGTTGAAACGAAAGGATATCATCAGTCGATACTAGCGTTTTGGTTATCTCTAAACCTTTTAAGGGCTATTCTGTCTAATTGTTTGTATACTTATTTTCCACAGTTGAAAAACGTTGGCCCACTAAAGAACTTAAGTAGCAGTATTAAGCTTTAACATATTTCATTCTTATATATTTCAAAGCAAACATTCTCAGTCTAGAAATATCCTAGAAGTGTATTTGAGAAAAGTTCAGATCTTAGTTTGATGTGCTGTTCTGTTGACAATGGTCCATTTGTTATAAGGCTTGTACTTACTTATACATCATGACCAAATTGTTTGAGTGTTTTACTGTGATTATGTTGAACCATGAGAGTACATTTTCCTCTATCTTTGCTAAGACATTGAGTCCACTTGATATATTGGAATGCCAGTTTAAAGAGTATATTTGAGCGTGTCCATATGGAAACCAATATATGGTATTATGTTATGTAACTTCAATGACTTTTAAATAACGTACATGTTTAAAACAAATAGTTGACAAACTGGTAATGAATGTTTCTACCTTATTCTTTGTATGGTCAGGACTGACCTGTTTAGAGATATTTATATTTTCATAAATGTTGTACCTACATTTTGTTACAGAGTTGTTTAACTGGAATTATTCTAACAGGGGGGGCGGGGGGGAGAAAAAAAAATGAACTTGTGTCTGAAGCAATATGAAATAGTGTGTATGGAAAATTTTTATGTAATAAAACGGTACACTTTTTTGCCTCCAGAACTTTGTCGTGCTCGTCGTTACAGCAGTCTGAAGTCGGTACTGGTCATCTGGACCAGGACTGGGCAACTTTGATGGGGGGGTGGGGTCACACAATAACTGTGTACCCACATCCAACTGGGCAACTTTGATGGGAGGGGGGGGTCACACAATAACTGTGTACCCACATCCAACTGGGCAACTTTGATGGGAGGGGGGGGTCACACAATAACTGTGTACCCACATCCAACTGGGCAACTTTGATGGGAGGGGGGGGGGTACCCACATCCAACTGGGCAACTCACACAATAACTGTGTACCCACATCCAACTGGGCAACTTTGATGGGAGGGGGGGGGGTCACACAATAACTGTGTACCCACATCCAACTGGGCAACTTTGATGGGAGGGGGGGTCACACAATAACTGTGTACCCACATCCAACTGGGCAACTTTGATGGGAGGGGGCACACAATAACTGTGTACCCACATCCATTCTTACGCATCCAGTCAGAGGCGGCCTTTTGGGGACCATAAGCCCCCCCCACCCCCCATCACCAAAAGCCTTTTTATTTTATTTTACGGATAGCCAGGGGCTGCAACACTCAGACACTTACAAACAAAGGATTTGTGTTTAGTGAGTCTGCCAGATCAGAGGCAGTAGGGATGACCAGGGATGTTCTCTGTTTAGTGAGTCCTCCAGATCAGAGGCAGTAGGGATGACCAGGGATGTTCTCTGTTTAGTGAGTCCACCAGATCAGAGGCAGTAGGGATGACCAGGGATGTTCTCTGTTTAGTGAGTCCTCCAGATCAGAGACAGTAGGGATGACCAGGGATGTTCTCTGTTTAGTGAGTCCACCAGATCAGAGGCAGTAGGGATGACCAGGGATGTCCTCTGTTTAGTGAGTCCACCAGATCAGAGGCAGTAGGGATGATCAGGGATGTTCTCTGTTTAGTGAGTCCACCAGATCAGAGGCAGTAGGGATGACCAGGGATGTTCTCTGTTTAGTGAGTCCTCCAGATCAGAGACAGTAGGGATGACCAGGGATGTTCTCTGTTTAGTGAGTCCACCAGATTAGAGGCAGTAGGAATAACCAGGGATGTTCTCTGTTTAGTGAGTCCACCAGATTAGAGGCAGTAGGGATGACCAGGGATGTTCTCTGTTTAGTGAGTCCTCCAGATCAGAGGCAGTAGGGATGACCAGGGATGTTCTCTGTTTAGTGAGTCCACCAGATTAGAGGCAGTAGGGATGACCAGGGATGTTCTCTGTTTAGTGAGTCCACCAGATCAGAGGCAGTAGGGATGACCAGGGATGTTCTCTGTTTAGTGAGTCCACCAGATCAGAGGCAGTAGGGATGACCAGGGATGTTCTCTGTTTAGTGAGTCCTCCAGATCAGAGACAGTAGGGATGACCAGGGATGTTCTCTGTTTAGTGAGTCCACCAGATTAGAGGCAGTAGGAATAACCAGGGATGTTCTCTGTTTAGTGAGTCCACCAGATTAGAGGCAGTAGGGATGACCAGGGATGTTCTCTGTTTAGTGAGTCCTCCAGATCAGAGGCAGTAGGGATGACCAGGGATGTTCTCTGTTTAGTGAGTCCACCAGATCAGAGGCAGTAGGGATGACCAGGGATGTTCTCTGTTTAGTGAGTCCACCAGATTAGAGGCAGTAGGGATGACCAGGGATGTTCTCTGTTTAGTGAGTCCACCAGATCAGAGGCAGTAGGGATGACCAGGGATGTTCTCTGTTTAGTGAGTCCACCAGATTAGAGGCAGTAGGGATGACCAGGGATGTTCTCTGTTTAGTGAGTCCACCAGATTAGAGGCAGTAGGGATGACCAGGGATGTTCTCTGTTTAGTGAGTCCACCAGATCAGAGGCAGTAGGGATGACCAGGGATGTTCTCTGTTTAGTGAGTCCTCCAGATCAGAGACAGTAGGGATGACCAGGGATGTTCTCTGTTTAGTGAGTCCACCAGATTAGAGGCAGTAGGAATAACCAGGGATGTTCTCTGTTTAGTGAGTCCACCAGATTAGAGGCAGTAGGGATGACCAGGGATGTTCTCTGTTTAGTGAGTCCTCCAGATCAGAGGCAGTAGGGATGACCAGGGATGTTCTCTGTTTAGTGAGTCCACCAGATCAGAGGCAGTAGGGATGACCAGGGATGTTCTCTGTTTAGTGAGTCCACCAGATTAGAGGCAGTAGGGATGACCAGGGATGTTCTCTGTTTAGTGAGTCCTCCAGATCAGAGGCAGTAGGGATGACCAGGGATGTTCTCTGTTTAGTGAGTCCACCAGATCAGAGGCAGTAGGGATGACCAGGGATGTTCTCTGTTTAGTGAGTCCACCAGATCAGAGGCAGTAGGGATGACCAGGGATGTTCTCTGTTTAGTGAGTCCTCCAGATCAGAGGCAGTAGGGGTGACCAGGGATGTTCTCTGTTTAGTGAGTCCACCAGATCAGAGGCAGTAGGGATGACCAGGGATGTTCTCTGTTTAGTGAGTCCACCAGATCAGAGGCAGTAGGAATAACCAGGGATGTTCTCTTGATAAGTGTGAAAATTAAACCATTTTCTTTCCTGCTATGCATTCAATATATAAAGAGTACTTTTTGGGTGTCAGTGAAATAGTATGGAGTAAAAACGTTCTTAATTTTCTTTAGAAATGTAGTGAAGTAAAAGTTATCAAAAATATAAAAAGTAAAGTACAGATACCCCCCCAAAAACGTCTTAAGTAGTACTTTCAATTATTTTTACTTAAGTACTTTACACTACTGCTAATTACAGAGTTTGGGAGACTACACATCTAACATGTCCTAACAGCAGGCTATACACTGTGTGGCATTAGCTGCATTTACTCAGCCCAAAATAACTGTCTTATTGTGTTGTTGTATTGGCACTCTAGCATAAGGGCCTCCTTCTCTCATCCCTCTCTTTTTCCATCTTTAATTATAAAACCTGTGATTAGAAGGGTTGGAGTGACACCATCACCACCCTCATCTCTCTCTCTCCCTCCCTCCCTGTCTCTCTCTCTCTCTCTCTCTCTCTCTCTCTCTCTCTCTCTCTCTCCTCTCTCTCTGTCCCTCCCTCCCTGTCTGTCTGTCTGTCTGTCTGTCTGTCTGTCTGTCTGTCTCTCTCTCTCTCTCTCTCTCTCTCCCTCTCTCTCTGTCCCTCCCTATCTCTATCTGTCTGTCTCTTTCTCTCCCTCTCTCTCTGTCCCTATGTCTCTCTCCATCTCTCTCTGTCCCTCTCTGTCTCTCTCTGTCTGTCCCACTCTCTCCCTCTCTCTGTCTCTCTCTCTGTCCCTCCCTGTCTCTCTCTGTCTCCCTGTCTTCTCTTGAGAGCCATGTCTGCCTACGGCAGCCTTTCTCAATAGCAAGGCTATGCTCACTGAGTCTGTACATAGTCAAAGCTTTCCTTAAGTTTGAGTCAGTCACAGTGGACAGGTATTCTGCCGCTGTGTAATCTCTGTTTAGGGCCAAATAGCAGTCTAGTTTGCTCTGTTTTCTTGTTAATTCTTTCCAATGTGTCAAGTAATTATCTTTTTGTTTTCTCATGATTTGGTTGGGTCTAATTGTGCTGCTGTCCTGGGGCTCTGTGGGGTGTGTTTGTGTTTGTGAACAGAGCCCCAGGACCAGCTTGCTTAGGGGACTCTTCTCCAGGTTCATCTCTCTGTAGGTGATGGCTTTGTTATGGAAGGTTTGGGAATTGCTTCCTTTTAGGTGGTTGTAGAATTTAACGGCTCTTTTCTGGATTTTGATAATTAGTGGGTATCGGCCTAATTCTGCTCTGCATGCATTATTTGGTGTTCTACGTTGTACATGGAGGATATTGTTGCAGAATTCTGTATGCAGAGTCTCAATTTGGTGTTTGTCCCATTTTGTGAAGTCTTGGTTGGTGAGCGGACCCCAGACCTCACAACCGTAAAGGGCAATGGGCTCTATGACTGATTCAAGTATTTTTAGCCAGAT
This sequence comes from Oncorhynchus clarkii lewisi, assembly GCF_045791955.1. NCBI lineage: Eukaryota > Metazoa > Chordata > Actinopteri > Salmoniformes > Salmonidae > Oncorhynchus > Oncorhynchus clarkii. The sequence continues at coordinate 47,050,786 of NC_092167.1, forward strand.
CCTAATTGGTATGTTGAAATGTATGTTCCTTTTGATGGCATAGAATGCCTTTCTTGCCTTATCTCTCAGATCGTTCACAGCTTTGTGGAAGTTACCTGTGGCGCTGATGTTTAGGCCAAGGTATGTATAGTTTTTTTGTGTGCTCTAGGGCAACAGTGTCTAGATGGAATTTGTATTTCTGGACCTTTTTTGGAACACCATTATTTTGGTCTTACTGAGATTTACTGTCAGGGCCCAGGTCTGACAGAATCTGTGCAGACGATCTAGGTGATGCTGTAGGCCCTCCTTGGTTGGTGACAGAAGCACCAGATCATCAGCAAACAGTAGACATTTGACTTCGGATTCTAGTAGGGTGAGGCCGGGTGCTCTCTCTGTCTGTCTGTCTGTCTGTCTGTCTGTCTGTCTGTCTGTCTCTCTCTGTCTCTCTCTGTCTGTCTCTATCGCTCTCCCTCTCTCTCCCTCTATCTCTCTCCCTCTTTCCCTCTCTCACCCTGTCCCTCCCTATGTCTCTTGTCTGTCTCTCTCTCTCCCTCTCTCTCTCTATCTCCCTCTCCCTCTCCCTCTATCTCTCTCCCTCTTTCCCTCTCTCTCTCTCTCTCACTCCCTTTCTATCTCTTCTCTCCCTCTCTCCAGAGTACTAGAAGATTAAACCACCCAAGACTACACACATTAATCTTGCAGTGGGCTAAAGTTTTAATGAAAGCTCTGCCCTTACCTAGATAGCAGCCTCGCTGTTGGGAAAAACAATCCCCTACCCCCTTGTATAGATACAAGCAATTGGAACCAGTCTGATTGCTTTCAATGTTGAGTGTTCACAACCAACCGCACACCTGCCCTTCTTTGTGTACGCTGAAGGCTTTGTCAGGAGGAGCCTGGAATGTTGACAAAGGGCAACGACAAGGATTCTGGAACTCTCAAAACAATACGAGCCTCTCAAAAGGAGGGGTTTCATTCGTATTCTAGGAGGTGAGGTACAAGTTGTCAGTTAAGCAAATATCAGGTCAAAGAGAGGCATAATAACGTAATAGCGACCACAAGTGAAGGGCCCAGACATTTTGGAATGTCTGAAGTTCCATTTTAGCAGTGCCGTTGTATTTTCTTCTCCACAGTAAACAGTTGGACAGTTACCCAATACAGGCCCTGTGGGGAAAGATAACTGTTCCTTTGGCCCAATTCACCTATGAAGTGAAGCATTCTGGGGGGGGGGGGGGCTGTGTGCCTGTGATAGGTTAGAGAGATTATCGTAGGCCGTGTGTGATGCTGTCTCTGATACATCTGGAGCTTTGGGCTGCGGAGACGTGGAGGATGGAATTGGAAAACAGTGTGAAAAGGCCCAACATACATGTGGAGAAAAAGAGACCAGAGTCATAAAAAAGGAGGCTGATAGTGGAGTGTCATAGGAAGCCAATTCATACAGCCAATTCATTTCAAGAATATTTTCAACAATGTCATAGACATTGCTGTCAATCAAGCCCAATTTAAGGCTATTTACACAATAGATCAATACATACAGTGGGGCAAAAAAAGTATTTAGTCAGCCACCAATTGTGCAAGTTATCCCACTTAAAAAGATGACAGAGGCCTGTAATTTTCATCATAGATACACTTCAACTATGACAGACAAAATTAGGGAAAAAAATCCAGAAAATCACATTGTAGAATTTTTGTATTAATTTATTTTTGCAAATTATGGTGGAAAATAAGTATTTGGTCAATAACAAAAGTTTATCTCAATACTTTGTTATATACCCTTTGTTGGCAATGACATACAGCCAACTGACTTGCCTAGTTAAATAAAGGTAAAATTAAAAGGAAAGGCGACCAAAGGAGGAGTTGGCTTTTGGGGTGACTAGAGAGATATACCTGCTGGAGTGCGTGCTTTGGGTGGGTGCTGCTATGGTGACCAGTGAGCTGAGATAAGGCGGGGCTTCACCTAGCAGAGACTTGTAGATGACAAAGTCAATTTAAACACACAAGGATTGGTTGGGGGGAGGTGAGTTTACATTAAGGCTGCCACGGCCCCATTCCAATCACCCGTTTTCTCTCCCTCATAGTTCTCTTAGGAGATGGACCTCAACTTGTATAAATTCAATACGGAAAGAGACAAGGGACGCAGGGTTTTCCCTAACCGTGTGAACATTACTTGTTTGCTTATAGTCTTATGACCAAATATACTTCAGGTCTGAGGGACATTTGTTAATAAGTATTAAATAAACCCTCTATGATAGATTATTCCATAACATGCCCAATCAATTGTTTTCTGCCCGTTTGGTCAACGTACAGTGGCAGGCTTAGTACAGTGGCAGGCTTACCCCCTGTCCGGGGGTGTCCTCGGAGTGGGCCACAGTGTCTCCTGACCCCTCCTGTCTCAGCCTCCAGTATTTATGCTGCAGTAGTTTATGTGTCGGGGGGCTAGGGTCAGTTTGTTATATCTGGAGTACTTCTCCTGTCCTATTCGGTGTCCTGTGTGAATCTAAGTGTGCGTTCTCTAATTCTCTCCTTCTCTCTTTCTCTCTCTCGGAGGACCTGAGCCCTAGGACCATGCCCCAGGACTACCTGACATGATGACTCCTTGCTGTCCCCAGTCCACCTGGCTGTGCTGCTGCTCCAGTTTCAACTGTTCTGCCTTATTATTATTCGACCATGCTGGTCATTTATGAACATTTAAACATCTTGGCCATGTTCTGTTATAATCTCCACCCGGCACAGCCAGAAGAGGACTGGCCATCCCACATATGCCTGAGCCCTAGGACCATGCCCCAGGAATACCTGACATGATGACTCCTTGCTGTCCCCAGTCCACCTGGCTGTGCTGCTGCTCCAGTTTCAACTGTTCTGCCTTATTATTATTCGACCATGCTGGTCATTTATGAACATTTAAACATCTTGGCCATGTTCTGTTATAATCTCCACCCGGCACAGCCAGAAGAGGACTGGCCATCCCACATATGCTCTCTCTAATTCTCTCTTTCTTTCTCTCTCTCGGAGGACCTGAGCCCTAGGACCATGCCCCAGGAATACCTGACATGATGACTCCTTGCTGTCCCCAGTCCACCTGACTGTGCTGCTGCTCCAGTTTCAACTATTCTGCCTTATTATTATTCGACCATGCTGGTCATCTATGAACATTTGAACATCTTGACCATGTTTTGTTATAATCTCCACCCGGCACAGCCAGAAGAGGACTGGCCACCCCACATAGCCTGGTTCCTCTCTAGGTTTCTTCCTAGGTTTTGGCCTTTCTAGGGAGTTTTTCCTAGCCACTGTGCTTCTACACCTGCATTGCTTGCTGTTTGGGGTTTTAGGCTGGGTTTCTGTACAGCACTTTGAGATATCAGCTGATGTACGAAGGGCTATATAAATAAATTTGATTTGATTTGATTTAGTTCAACTTCTATCGTGAACGTGACAGATATGGAGATCACAAACAATCAAAGTTAGATGAGGTAAAAGACTATACCCGGGAGCATCAGGGTCAGGGGTTAGGGCAGCCTGTCCAGAGGAAAAGACATGTGGCCAGCCAGCAGGTGTTGTTACCCAGGATGTGGTGTGATTTTAGATATCTTCCCCTCTCTCTGTGTCTCTAGCCCGGTGACAGTTTTTGTATTGAGCCTGAGAAGGAGACACCCAAACATGACACTGCTGTGGATCAGGTAACAGAGAGAGAGAGAGGGAGAGTGAGAGAGAGAGAGAGAGAGAGAGAGAGAGAGGGGAGAGAGAGAGAGAGAGAGAGAGAGAGAGAGAGAGAAGGAGAGAGAGAAGGAGAGAGAGAGAGAGAGAGAGAGAGAGAGAGAGAGAGAGAGGAGAGAGAGAGAGAGAGAGAGAGAGAGAGAGAGAGAGAGAGAGAGAGAGAGAGAGAGAGAGAGAGAGAGAGAGAGAGAGTGAGAGAAAGAGAGAGAGAGAGAGAGAGAGAGAGAGAGAGAGAGAGAGAGAGAGAGAGAGAGAGAGAGAGAGAGAGAGAGAGAGAGAGAGAGAGAGAGAGAGAGAGAGAGAGAGAGAGAGAGAGAGAGAGAGAGAGAGAGAGAGAGAGAGAGAGAGAGAGAGAGAGAGAGAGAGAGAGAGAGAGAGAGAGGGACAAAGAGAGAGAAGGACAAATAGGGACAGAGAGAGAGAGAGAGAGAGAGAGAGAGAGAAGGACAAAGAGAGAGAGAGAGAGGCCACTCCATTCCTCTGTGCCACCGCTGGTCATTCCTTTAAAGCTGTGAGGACAGAGACTTGACAGCTCACATGTCCTGTTGTTGTTGTAGTCATGTCCTGTTGTTGTTGTAGTCATGTCCTGTTATTGTTGTAGTCATGTCCTGTTATTGTTTGGTTCCTGTTATTGTTGTAGTCATGTCCTGTTATTGTTGTAGTCATGTCCTGTTATTGTTGTAGTCATGTCCTGTTATTGTTGTAGTCATGTCCTGTTATTGTTGTAGTCATGTCCTGTTATTGTTGTAGTCATGTCCTGTTATTGTTTGGTTCCTGTTATTGTTGTAGTCATGTCCTGTTATTGTTGTAGTCATGTCTTGTTAATGTCCTGTTACATGTCTTGTTAATGTGATGCCCTCCACGATCCCTGTCAGGCTGAGTTGGTGTGGGAAAAACATCTCTGGTGAGAAGAAAATCTGACATTCAGTGTTTTTCACCACCTGTGTGGAAACACACACACACACACACACACACACACACACACATGCCAGTACCACCAACACCACCAGTACCACCACCATCTAAACTAATCCTTAGTGGCTGTTGTTAACCCTGTTTGTCAGTACATTTAGAGGAGACTGTACCCAGTATAATTTTTTAGCATGCCTCCAAGATTTATGAAAATCCTACGTGTTTCTCTATTCAGATTAAACTACAATTTAGGTGTAGCAGGTGAATATTGCAAAAAGAAAGTGGATGAACACATATCACAGGTAGTCCTGAATTCAGATGTGTGTTTTTTTGTTTATTTATAAAAAAATAAAAAAATAAAATATATTTAAAAAAACTCCCCTTGTAGATTATCAGTAGCAACGTTTCCATCCAATTGGCGACAGAATTACATGTAAATATTCTCAAATCGAAAGAAAATATGCGCATTTTTCCCACCAGTCGTTTCCACAGAATGGACTTGTTGGGGACTTACTTGTTCGGGGATAAATAAATAAACAATCAGTGTGAGATGACGTAGTGCACACAAAATGTAGGCCTACTTTTTCGCGTAAATGTCCATGTACAGAATAAAAATCTAAAGGTCAATGTGTTTCCGTCGCATTTTCAACTCTGCGGATAATTTTGTCACAAAAACGGTTGCGTAGAATAGCAAGTGTGCCTCTGGTGTTGGCAGGCGGCCTCTAGCCTACAGCTACCAGATACAGTGGGGGTAGACTGTGCTGGTAGACTAGTCTACATGATCACATAATGATGGATGAGAGCGAGAATCTTTGTGTTTGTCAAACGGCAGTCAGGCACCGATCATCATGACGCCAGAATAAAACCATCAATATTTATTGGAAAGGAGCATCAAGATCACCGTGCACTTTCACCACCTTGTGAAGTTTATCATAATTGATTTAATCTGCAGCCTAGTAATGTGATTGGTTTCCTGAAAAAATAGTGGGAGGACCACAAACCATATCATCATAGTGGAAGGACTCCGATATGATGCGATTATATCAATATTTGCACATAAAGGCGTTTCCAACAACTCGCATAATTCATTTTACAAACACAAAAAGATTCCACCATGTCGAACGAACAAATTATCTGTCGACATATATATATATATATATATATATATATATAATTGTTTCCATCACAGCTGTCGTGATTTTTGTTGTTGACGTTATGACTTTACTCCCGTTATGACTTTACTCCCGTTATGACTTTACTCCCTTTATGACTTTACTTACTGTGGATGGGAACGTGGTTAGTGACGAGAATCGTATCAAACAGTGGAACGGGTGTATTCATTACGTTTCGCAACGGAAACCGTTTACCGTCTATGAACCAAACGGAAGCAAACAGAGTAAACGTAGTAAAACAGGGAGGGGCCTACCTTGCATTTGTCCAATATAAACTCTCGTTTTTGTTGTTCCGTTTGGAGTAAACGTTTGTTTTGCAACAGAAACGGCGTAATGAATATACCCCTGGCTTAGTGACAGATGACAGGGGTGGCTGTGTCACTGTCATAAAAGGAAGTCATATTATATATGAATAAAATCAACCGATAAAAATTAGCACACTCTTTAAGCACCTAATATGAGCTTATGTTATGTCATATTCATTCTCAGTTTGAAAAGAGGCACTATAGCTCACGTGTTATGATTAATGTAAGGCTATTATAGTATTACTAATACTATCCAAATATAATATTATCAAAACGTAGCCTATGTCATCCAGCCCTGCTTCCACACCCTTGTTCATAGACGGAGCACCAGTTGGTTCAGAAAACAGTGCGAGTATTTAGAAGTTTTGTGATCCGGTTGAAGTCACATGATCGCTCATTATGGCCATGCAAACTAGGCAGTTTAAATCCAGGCCCTGCTTGGGCTAACATCAGACATTCAAATAGCCGTGCTTTTCTAGAGACATGGGACAAGGCAGTCACGGGGGACCTTTCCTTAGCAGCGACAGACGGCAACACACACTACAAAGGAGCTATCATTGTCAAATATGAACAGAAACTATGTTCTCTTTTCGGATGGTTAGAACTTTTTCCTTTCGTTGCTTTGCGGAGGTTGTGTGTTATAAATGAAAACGGAAGTTTTCCGTGAATTGTTGATACCTACGGCGAACGGGTGCCACACCTTCATTTAGCGCTACAGGTAAAGTATCTCGACCTCTCCTCTTCCCTTCTTAACGGTGCATGTGAAGGTAATAAGAGAAGCCTGCCTAGTAGTAGAAGACTACACAAATACGTTATTGCACATTTACAAGTCAGATATTAACAACAACAACGGCAGAGAGTTGTAGTTATTATGACGGGCATATGGCTACTATTTATACATATGCCCAAAGTAGGTTTGCACATCTGTTGCGCTCGACTCAGTCATAGGCTTCCCATCCTACTTCCACGAGTAAATGTACATCTTTGAAAACTATTTCCATGAAAACAATTTATAGAATACACTTTGGAAAGTTGAGTTATTAAAAATAAAATTAGTTTAGTTTTTTTTAGTAAATACAGCACAAAGGCGAGAGAATACGGGATGTCACAGAATAAGAATTCCCATTTAAATAATTAAGGCTATTGGTATAAACTTTTTTTTAAAGTGTGTGTGTGTTTTATGTGGATCTACAGATGTAATGTCATTATTAACTACTGTATCAAGGTTTAGTACTGTCGATTACCATTCCGTTGGAGACTGAAAAGCCCGAGTAGATTCGTTTTTTTATTTCACCTTTATTTAACCAGGTAGGCTAGTTGAGAACAAGTTCTCATTTGCAACGACGACCTGGACAAGATGAAACATAGCAATTTGACACACACAACAACACAGAGTTACACATGGAATAAACAAAACATACAGTCAATAATACAGTAGAACAAAATAAAATAAAAAGTCTATATACAGTGAGTGCAAATGAGGTAAGTTAAGGAAATAAATTGGCCATGGTGGCGAAGTAATTACAATATAGCAATTAAACACTGGAATGGTAGATCGGCAGACGATGAATGTGCAGGTAGAGATACGGGGGTGCAAAGGAGCAAAATAAATAAATAAATACCAGTATGGGGATGAGGTAGGTAGATAGATGGGCTGTTTACAGATATGCTAAGTACAGGTGCAGTGATCTGTGAGCTGCTCTGACAGCTGGTGCTTAAAGCTAGTGAGGGAGATGTGAGTCTCCAGCTTCAGAGATTTTTGCAATTCGTTCCAGTCATGGGCAGCAGAGAACTGGAAGGAAAGACGACCAAAGGAGGAATTGGCTTTGGGGGTGACCAGTGAGATATACCTGCTGGAGCGCGTGCTATGAGTGGGTGCTGCTATGGTGAACAGTGAGCTGAGATAAGGCGGGGCTTTACCTAGCAGAGACTTGTAGATGACCTGTAGCCAGTGGGTTTGGCGACGAGTATGAAGCGAGGGCCAACCAACGAGAGCGTACAGGTCGCAATGGTGGGTAGTGTATGGGGCTTTGGTGACAAAACGGATGACACTGTAATAGACTGCATCCAGTTTGTTGAGTAGAGTGTTGGAGGCTATTTTATAGGTGACATCACCGAAGTCGAGGATCGGTAGGATGGTCAGTTTTACGAGGGTATGTTTGGCAACATGAGTGAAGGATGCTTTGTTGCGATATAGGAAGCCAATTCTAGATTTAATTTTGGATTGGAGATGCTTAATGTGAGTCTGGAAGGAGAGTTTACAGTCTAACCAGACACCTAGGTATTTGTAGTTGTCCACGTATTCTAAGTCAGAGCCGTCCAGAGTAGTGATGCTGGACGGGCGAGCAGGTGCGGGCAGCGATCGTTTGAAGAGCATGCATATAGTTTTACTTGCGTTTAAGAGCAGTTGGAGGCCACGGAAGGAGAGTTGTATGGCATTGAAGCTCGTCTGGAGGTTAGTTAACACAGTGTCCAGGGAGGGGCCAGAAGTATACAGAATGCTGTCGTCTGCGTAGAGGTGGATCAGAGAATCACCAGCAGCAAGAGTGACATCATTGATGTATACAGAAAAGAGAGTCAGCCCGAGGATTGAACCCTGTGGCACACCCATAGAGACTGTCAGAGGTCCAGACAACAGGCCCTCCGATTTGACACACTGATCTCTATCAGAGAAGTAATTGGTAAACCAGGCGAGGCAATCATTTGAGAAACCAAGGCTGTCGAGTCTGCCAATAAGAATGTTGTGATTGACAGAGTCGAAAGCCTTAGCCAGGTCGATGAATACGGCTGCACAGTAATGTCTCTTATCGATGGCGGTTATGATATCATTTAGGACCTTAAGCGTTGCTGAGGTGCACCCATGACCAGCTCTGAAACCAGATTGCATAGCGGAGAAGGTATGGTGGGATTCAAAATGGTCAGTAATCTGTTTGTTAATTTGGCTTTCGAAGACCTTAGAAAGACAGGGCAGGATAGATATAGGTCTGTAGCAGTTTGGGTCTAGAGTGTCACCCCCTTTGAAGAGGGGGATGACCGCTGCAGCTTTCCAATCTTTGGGAATCTCAGACGATACGAAAAAGAGGTTGAACAGGCTAGTAATAGGGGTTGCAACAATTTCAGCACATAATTTTAGAAAGAGAGGGTCCAGATTGTCTAGCCCGGCTGATTTGTAGGGGTCCAGATTTTCCAGCTCTTTCAGAACATCGGCTATCTGGATTTGGGTAAAGGAGAAATGGTGGGGGCTTTGGCGGGTTGCTGTGGAGGGTGCCGGGCAGTTGACCGGGGTAGGGGTTGTGGTACATGTTGTAGGACTATCTGAGATCGGAATGCAGAGCTCGAGCTCCAAAACAGTCAATGGACAGGTATTCCTCCATGTTGTCAATGTCAGTTAATGAAGTTAATGAGTTAACAGTAATAACAGTTGACTGTATTCGCTACCTAGGGGGTGGGTGGCTCTGAAAACAGTTAAAACGTTGTTTGCTTGGCCTCCGGCATCGTTTGTACTGTGCCTGATGCCTCTTATGTAAACTTAATATCTATCAGCTGTCGCAGGTCTCATCAATTTACCAAGTGGAGCTTTTTTTGTGCAAGGTTCGTTCTGTAGGCTCTAGGACTGTGTTTTTCTAAGCTAACACACGACTGAGGCTGCCGTTCACATAAAACTCACCCCATAGGTGTTGTTCAAAAGACACAGACATGATGTCATTAGATATGTACCAGCAGTGTTGAACAGTGTAGGCCTCTCTCCTGACTCTCTCCTCTCTCTCCTCTCTCCTGACTCTCTCCTCTCTCCTGACTCTCTCCTCTCTCTCCTCTCTCCTGACTCTCTTTCCTCTCTCTCCTCTCTCCTGACTCTCTCCTGACTCTCCTCTCTCCTGACTCTCTCCTCTCTCCTGACTCTCTTTCCTCTCTCCTCTCTCCTGACTCTCTCCTGACTCTCTTTCCTCTCTCCTCTCTCCTGACTCTCTCCTCTCTCTCCTCTCTCCTGACTCTCTCCTCTCTCTCCTCTCTCCTGACTCTCTCCTCTCTCCTGACTCTCTCCTCTCTCTCCTCTCTCCCGACTCTCTTCTCTCTGTCCTCTCTCCTGACTCTCTTTCCTCTCTCCTCTCTCCTGACTCTGTCCTCTCTCTCCCGACTCTCTCCTCTGTCTCCTCTCTCCGGACTCTGTCCTCTCTCTCCTCTCTCCCGACTCTCTCTCCTCTCTCCTGACTCTCTCCTCTCTCCTGACTCTCCCCTCTCTCCTGACTCTCTCCTGACTCTCCCCTGACTCTCCCCTGACTCTCTCCCCTGACTCTCCCGTGACTCTCCCCTCTCTCCTGACTCTCCCCTGACTCTCCCCTGACTCTCCCCTCTCTCCTGACTCTCCCCTGACTCTCTCCTGACTCTCCCTGACTCTCCCCTCTCTCTCCCCTGACTCTCCCCTGACTCTCTCTCCTGACTCTCCCCTGACTCTCCCCTCTCTCCTGACTCTCCCCTGACTCTCCTCTCTCTCCTGACTCTCCCCTGACTCTCTCTCCTGACTCTCCCCTCTCTCCTGACTCTCCCCTGACTCTCTCCTCTCTCCTGACTCTCCCCTCTCTCCTGACTTTCTCCTGACTCTCCCCTGACTCTCCTGACTCTCCCCTCTCTCCTCTCCCCTTTCTCCCGACTCTCCCCTCTCTCCTGACTCTCTCCTACCGAAAAACACTGTGCATTGAATAGGTGTGTCCTACTCCCTCATGTAACCTAGTGACCAGCAGGAAGATGTCCACAAGGTCCGTTTTCATTTAGCAACAGACCAATGATCATCCTCTCAGTTCATCCCCAAAATCGAGCATTTACCATTAGAGTGGGAACCTCATGACTGACTGCAGATTAGTGTCTAAAGAGCAGGACTCTCCAACCCTGTTCCTGGAGAACTACCCTCCTGTAGGTTTTAACTCCAACCCTGTTCCTGGAGAACTACCCTCCTGTAGGTTTTAACTCCAACCCTGTTCCTGGAGAACTACCCTCCTGTAGGTTTTAACTCCAACCCTGTTCCTGGAGAACTACCCTCCTGTAGGTTTTAACTCCAACCCTGTTCCTGGAGAACTACCCTCCTGTAGGTTTTAACTCCAACCCTGTTCCTGGAGAACTACCCTCCTGTAGGTTTTAACTCCAACCCTGTTCCTGGAGAACTACCCTCCTGTAGGTTTTAACTCCAACCCTGTTCCTGGAGAGCCACTCTCCTGTAGGTTTTAACTCCAACCCTGTTCCTGGAGAACTACCCTCCTGTAGGTTTTAACTCCAACCCTGTTCCTGGAGAACTACCCTCCTGTAGGTTTTAACTCCAACCCTGTTCCTGGAGAGCCACTCTCCTGTAGGTTTTAACTCCAACCCTGTTCCTGGAGAGATACAATCCTGTAGGTTTTAACTCCAACCCTGTTCCTGGAGAGATACCCTCCTGTAGGTTTTAACTCCAACCCTGTTCCTGGAGAACTGCCCTCCTGTAGGTTTATCACCCCACTGCCCATACAGGATTGTAGCTCTCCGAGAACAGGGTTGGAGAACCCTGCCAAAGAGTAACGTCCTGCTTCCTTTGGCTCAGTACTCAGACCAACATCAGGTTTGTTGGCAATGTGGGGGTAGTGGAATTGGGTGATTAGCTGATGTGATGTAGGGGTGGTGGAATTGGGTGATTAGCTGATGTGATGTAGGGGTAGTGGAATTGGGTGATTAGCTGATGTGATATAGGGGTAGTGGGGTGATAAGGTGATGTAAGGGTAGTGGGGTGATGTAGGGGTAGTGGGGTGATAAGGTGATGTCGGGGTAGTGGGGAGATAAGGTGATGTAGGGGTAGTGGGGAGATAAGGTGATGTAGGGGTAGTGGGGAGATAAGGTGATGTAGGGGTAGTGGGGTTATAAGGTGATGTAGGGGTAGTGGGGGGATGTAGGGGTAGTGGGGTGTTAAGGTGATGTAGGGGTAGTGGGGTGATGTAGGGGTAGTGGGGAGATAAGGTGATGTAGGGATAGTGGGGGTGATAGAGTGATGTAGGGGTAGTGGGGTGATGTCGGGGTAGTGGGGGTGATAGAGTGATGTAGGGGTAGTGGGGGTGATAAGGTGATGTAGGGGTGATAAGGTGATGTAGGGGTAGTGGGGTGATAAGAGACATTTATAAGAGGAGGGAGAGAGGCTTATTTTTTAGGTAATGCTGATTATAAGGGATGTTTGTGGAATACACACACACACACACACACACACACACACACACACACACGCGCGCAGTCATTGAAAATAAGAATTTGTTCTTAACTGACTTCCCTAGTTAAATAAAGGTAAAATAAATTTCAAAATCCGCCATTTGTGATTTTGTTCTGCATTATTTTGTCCGTTTAGTGACATTTCAGTGACTAAAGTGAGCTATACAGGCCGTGTCAGTGTCAAACAGGTTGCGTCATGTTAGGAGAGGTAAATATAACACAGCTTTTTTTCACAGGACGAAAATCCTTGTGTCGACCAAGTTCAGTCAATACTGATGGGGTGTGCGTCTGTTTTGTGTTGTGTGTAGTTCGGTGTCTAATGAGTTCCTATTGTTATTGTGTTGTAGTCCTCATGACATATCACCATGACTACAGGCACAGTGGTAACCCACCGGGCCTTGCCTGGCTTATTCAAATGACACTGTACTTTTAGTGCTGAGTCATGGTGTGTTTCGGGCTCACGTTGCTGCTCTGAAAAAGAAAACATCTGTAGCCTGATTACTTTTGGACCGAGGCGTTATATCTGTGATACTGTACGTGTGTTACGGACGGCGTTACAAGCTACTGTACTGAGTTCGCTCGGCGCTGTGATAAACATCATCGTCTCCCTGTCGAAGTCCTTTGGTTGTGACATTTGACATTTGCAAATGATTTCCTGGTGTCACTAGTACAGGCTTGGTAAGCTCTTCGACGCAGCCTAACATTTCGAATGGAGAAACAGAAGAGTGAATGAGAGGGAGAGAGGCGTGGATTCTGCATCATTTCGGTGGGTTTTAAAGTCTTAAAAAGACACAAAGTTGATAAGAGAGGTCCTTCATGGCTCTACAATAATCAATAAAAGGTGGGCTGTTCTATAAACACACACACACACACACACACACACACAGACACACACACACACACACACACACACACACACACACACACACACACACACACACACACACACACACACACACACACACACACACACACACACACACACACACACACACACACACACACACACACACACACACACACACACACACACACACACACACACACACACACACACACACACACACACACACACACACACACACACACACACACACACACACACACACACACACAACAGAAGCATTTCCTACCATACTGTACCTGAGCAAGGTTCTCATGACAGCAACAAACTATTAAAGTGAAACAGGGAGAGAGAGACAGAGGAGATGAGGTGAGATGATAGACAGGGACAGAGGAGATGAGGTGAGATGATAGACAGGGACAGAGGAGATGAGATGAGGTGATAGATAGGGACAGAGGAGATGAGGTGAGATGATAGACAGGGACAGAGGAGATGAGGTGAGATGATAGACAGGGACAGATGAGATGAGGTGAGATGATAGACAGGGACAGAGGAGATGAGGTGAGATGATAGACAGGGACAGAGGAGATGAGATGAGGTGATAGACAGGGACAGAGGAGATGAGATGAGGTGAGATGATAGACAGGGACAGAGGAGATGAGGTGAGGTGATAGACAGGGACAGAGGAGAGGAGATGAGGTGAGATGATAGACAGGGACAGAGGAGATGAGGTGAGGCGATAGACAGGGACAGAGGAGAGGAGATGAGGTGAGATGATAGACAGGGACAGAGGAGAGGAGATGAGATGAGATGATAGACAGGGACAGAGTAGAGGAGATGAGGTGAGATGATAGACAGTGACAGAGGAGATGAGGTGAGGTGATAGACAGGGACAGAGGAGATGAGATGAGGTGAGATGATAGACAGGGACAGAGGAGATGAGGTGAGGTGATAGACAGGGACAGAGGAGAGGAGATGAGGTGAGACGATAGACAGGAACAGAGAGAGGAGAGACAGGTCAGCACTTCTCCCATCACCACCACACCTTCCTGTCACCCATATAAACCCCATCTCACTACTCAGTGTCCACACACACACACACACACACACACACACACACACACACACACTCCTGAGCCAACCTTTCTAAATGTCTTCAGGAGTCATTTTTGTGAACAGCCTCCTTCTCCTTGGCTTTGATAGCTAACTGGAGACTTAACATTGGAGAAAGTGAGACATTACATTTAATTACCACTAAGATTACAATAAATATTCATTTGATGATTTGGTTTCAAACAAATTTCCTGGATTTCTACTTAGCATAGATTTATGTTCCCTACTCGGTCTATCGATTTGATAGCATGTCGAATCTATGTGAATAAATTCTATGAATTTACAGTTCACCTTTCTGTTTTCTTTTATTCTGTAACAGGGCATATTGTAATCATGTGTTCAAGCTAATCAACGTTTATGCTAAACAATACAATGAAATGTCTACTAGCAATTAAGCTCTCCTCACAAACTGTGCAATGATATCAAGCTATATGTACGTATTTACATTAGACTGTAGCCTACTAATAGCTATACCATAGAGTCGTAGTCCTATTAAACTAATGATTGTTTATTTGTTCCTGAACTATCCTTCAGCTATCCTTCAGCTATCTTTCAGCTATCCTTCAGCTATCCTTCAGCTATCCTTCAGCTGTCCTTCAGTTATCCTTCAGCTATCCTTCAGCTATCCTTCAGCTATCCTTCAGCTGTCCTTCAGTTATCCTTCAGTTATCCTTCAGCTATCCTTCAGCTATCCTTCAGCTATCTTTCAGTTATCCTTCAGTTATCCTTCAGCTGTCCTTCAGTTATCCTTCAGCTATCTTTCAGTTATCCTTCAGTTATCCTTCAGCTATCCTTCAGTTATCCTTCAGCTGTCCTTCAGTTATCCTTCAGCTATCCTTCAGCTATCTTTCAGTTATCCTTTAGTTATCCTTCAGCTGTCCTTCAGTTATCCTTCAGCTATCTTTCAGTTATCCTTCAGTTATCCTTCAGTTATCCTTCAGCTATCTTTCAGTTATCCTTCAGCTATCCTTCAGCTATCCTTCAGCTATCCTTCAGCTATCTTTCAGTTATCCTTCAGTTATCCTTCAGCTATCCTTCAGCTATCCTTCAGCTATCTTTCAGTTATCCTTCAGTTATCCTTCAGTTATCCTTCAGCTATCTTTCAGTTATCCTTCAGTTATCCTTCAGCTATCCTTCAGCTATCCTTCAGCCGTCCTTCAGCTTTCCTTCAGCTATCCTTCAGTTATCCTTCAGTTATCCTTCAGCTATCTTTCAGTTATCCTTCAGCTATCCTTCAGCTGTCCTTCAGTTATCCTTCAGCTATCTTTCAGTTATCCTTCAGCTATCCTTCAGCTATCCTTCAGCTATCCTTCAGCTATCTTTCAGTTATCCTTCAGTTATCCTTCAGTTATCCTTCAGCTATCTTTCAGTTATCCTTCAGCTATCCTTCAGCTATCTTTCAGTTATCCTTCAGTTATCCTTCAGTTATCCTTCAGTTATCATTCAGTTATCTTTCAGTTATCCTTCAGCTATCCTTCAGCTATCCTTCAGCTATCGTTCAGTTATCCTTCAGTTATCCTTCAGTTATCCTTCAGCTATCCTTCAGCTATCCTTCAGCTATCTTTCAGTTATCCTTCAGTTATCCTTCAGCTATCTTTCAGTTATCCTTCAGTTATCCTTCAGTTATCCTTCAGCTATCTTTCAGTTATCCTTCAGCTATCCTTCAGCTATCCTTCAGCTATCCTTCAGCTATCTTTCAGTTATCCTTCAGCTATCTTTCAGCTATCTTTCAGTTATCCTTCAGTTATCCTTCAGTTATCCTTCAGCTATCCTTCAGCTATCCTTCAGCTATCTTTCAGTTATCCTTCAGCTATCCTTCAGCTATCCTTCAGCTATCTTTCAGTTATCCTTCAGTTATCCTTCAGTTATCCTTCAGCTATCCTTCAGCTATCCTTCAGCTATCTTTCAGTTATCCTTCAGTTATCCTTCAGTTATCCTTCAGCTATCTTTCAGTTATCCTTCAGTTATCCTTCAGCTATCCTTCAGCTATCCTTCAGCTATCCTTCAGCCGTCCTTCAGCTTTCCTTCAGTTATCCTTCAGTTATCCTTCAGTTATCCTTCAGCTATCTTTCAGTTATCCTTCAGCTATCCTTCAGCTGTCCTTCAGTTATCCTTCAGCTATCTTTCAGTTATCCTTCAGTTATCCTTCAGCTATCCTTCAGCTATCCTTCAGCTATCTTTCAGTTATCCTTCAGTTATCCTTCAGTTATCCTTCAGCTATCTTTCAGTTATCCTTCAGCTATCCTTCAGCTATCCTTCAGCTATCTTTCAGTTATCCTTCAGTTATCCTTCAGTTATCCTTCAGTTATCCTTCAGCTATCCTTCAGCTACCCTTCAGCTATCTTTCAGTTATCCTTCAGTTATCCTTCAGCTATCTTTCAGTTATCCTTCAGCTATCCTTCAGCTATCCTTCAGCTATCCTTCAGCTATCTTTCAGTTATCCTTCAGTTATCCTTCAGCTGTCCTTCAGTTATCCTTCAGCTATCTTTCAGTTATCCTTCAGTTATCCTTCAGTTATCCTTCAGCTATCTTTCAGTTATCCTTCAGCTATCTTTCAGTTATCCTTCAGCTATCCTTCAGCTATCCTTCAGCTATCTTTCAGTTATCCTTCAGTTATCCTTCAGTTATCCTTCAGTTATCCTTCAGTTATCTTTCAGTTATCCTTCAGCTATCCTTCAGCTATCCTTCAGCTATCTTTCAGTTATCCTTCAGTTATCCTTCAGTTATCCTTCAGCTATCCTTCAGCTATCCTTCAGCCATCTTTCAGTTATCCTTCAGCTATCCTTCAGCTATCTTTCAGTTATCCTTCAGTTATCCTTCAGTTATCCTTCAGTTATCCTTCAGCTATCTTTCAGTTATCCTTCAGCTATCCTTCAGCTATCCTTCAGCTATCTTTCAGTTATCCTTCAGCTATCCTTCAGCTATCCTTCAGCTATCTTTCAGTTATCCTTCAGTTATCCTTCAGTTATCCTTCAGCTATCCTTCAGCTATCCTTCAGCTATCTTTCAGTTATCCTTCAGTTATCCTTCAGTTATCCTTCAGCTATCTTTCAGTTATCCTTCAGCTATCCTTCAGCTATCCTTCAGCTATCTTTCAGTTATCCTTCAGTTATCCTTCAGTTATCCTTCAGTTATCCTTCAGCTGTCCTTCAGTTATCCTTCAGCTATCTTTCAGTTATCCTTCAGTTATCCTTCAGTTATCCTTCAGCTATCTTTCAGTTATCCTTCAGCCATCCAGTTTTACTTCAGCTCTCCTTCAGCTATACTGTTCCACTATAAACACCTCCTCATTTCTAATGCCATTTTAGGATGGTTAGCTGAAGCTGAATAGTCACATTTAATTTTCTCATTCGTCAAAACTCCACGAAGCCACTAGGCAGGATGTATGCTTTGATTGAAACAAAATACAAGAAAGGCTAATAGTTTGTTTTAACACCACCTGCTCTTATTCTCTCACCAAACTGCCATTGAAGAAGATCTCTGAATACATGTTCCCATGAAACTGATGGAGATCAAATCAAGGGACTGGCAGTTGGGACATTTTTTTCACCCGGTAAAACGTGAAGGATTATCTTTCACGATTGCCAGTAAGGATAGACTATTAGGTAGCCTATGGCTAACTTGGGTGTATTAGGCGATTAAAAATATCAAATATGTTCTTTAGATAATAATGTTCTGGACGATGCAATTGGATGATGCATTTGACGCATATTCCATTATGACAATATTCAACTTTGATTGAAGAAATTATGATGTCATTTTTTGTTTTTTTTATGGGCTCCCTCACCTAAAAACATTGTACTACACCAGTGGCATCAACAACTCCATAACTGTTGTTCCTCTATCATAGTGCTCATTATACTGTAATTACACAGGCAATGAAAGGTTATTAAGTTATCCACAAAGTACATAACTACAGTGTGTGTGAGTTTGCTTTGCCTGCCAGTATTTCTGTAGGACAGGTTGGTATCTCTAGACTGGTATGAGATGACGCACTCATTTTTCATCTAAAGATTTTAGTGAAATACCTTTGGTCTGAAACTCTAGGTTCTGGGGTTTAGTTCGGTCTGAAACTCTAGGTCCGGGGGTTTAGTTCGGTCTGAAACTCTAGGTCCGGGGGTTTAGTTCGGTCTGAAACCCTAGGTTCGGGGGTTTAGTTCGGTCTGAAACTCTAGGTCCGGGGGTTTAGTTTGGACTGAAACTCTAGGTTCGGGGGTTTAGTTTGGTCTGAAACTCTAGGTCCGGGGGTTTAGTTCGGTCTGAAACCCTAGCTTCGGGGGTTTAGTTCGGTCTGAAACCCTAGGTTCGGGGGTTTAGTTCGGTCTGAAACCCTAGGTTCGGGGGTTTAGTTTGGTCTGAAACCCTAGGTCCGGGGGTTTAGTTCGGTCTGAAACCCTAGGTTTGGGGGTTTAGTTTGGTCTGAAACCCTAGGTCCGGGGGTTTAGTTCAGTCTGAAACCCTAGGTCCGGGGGTTTAGTTTGGTCTGAAACCCTAGGTCCGGGGGTTTAGTTTGGTCTGAAACCTTAGCTCCGGGGGTTTAGTTTGGTCTGAAACCCTAGGTTCTGGGGTTTAGTTCGGTCTGAAACCCTAGGTCCGGGGGTTTAGTTTGGTCTGAAACCCTAGGTCCGGGGGTTTAGTTCGGTCTGAAACCCTAGGTCCGGGGGTTTAGTTTGGTCTGAAACCCTAGCTCTGGGGGTTTAGTTTGGTCTGAAACCCTAGGTACTGGGGTTTAGTTCGGTCTGAAACCCTAGGTCCGGGGGTTTAGTTCGGTCTGAAACCCTAGCTCCGGGGGTTTAGTTTGGTCTGAAACCCTAGGTTCTGGGGTTTAGTTCGGTCTGAAACCCTAGGTCCGGGGGTTTAGTTTGGTCTGAAACCCTAGCTCCGGGGGTTTAGTTTGGTCTGAAACTCTAGGTCCGGGGGTTTAGTTTGGACTGAAACTCTAGGTTCGGGGGTTTAGTTCGGTCTGAAACCCTAGCTTCGGGGTTTAGTTTGGTCTGAAACCCTAGTTTCGGGGGTTTAGTTTGGTCTGAAACCCTAGCTTCGGGGGTTTAGTTCGGTCTGAAACCCTAGCTTCGGGGTTTAGTTTGGTCTGAAACCCTAGCTTCGGGGGTTTAGTTTGGTCTGAAACCCTAGCTTCGGGGGTTTAGTTCGGTCTGAAACCCTAGCTTCGGGGTTTAGTTTGGTCTGAAACTCTAGGTTCGGGGGTTTAGTTCGGTCTGAAACCCTAGCTTCGGGGGTTTAGTTTGGTCTGAAACCCTAGCTTCGGGGGTTTAGTTCGGTCTGAAACCCTAGCTTCGGGGTTTAGTTTGGTCTGAAACCCTAGCTCCGGGGGTTTAGTTTGGTCTGAAACCCTAGCTTCGGGGGTTTAGTTTGGACGGAAACTCTAGGTTCGGGGGTTTAGTTCGGTCTGAAACCCTAGCTTCGGGGTTTAGTTTGGTCTGAAACCCTAGCTCCGGGGGTTTAGTTCGGTCTGAAACCCTAGCTCCGGGGGTTAAGTTTGGTCTGAAACCCTAGCTCCAGGTGTTTAGTTTGGTCTGAAACCCTAGCTCCGGGGTTTAGTTTGGTCTGAAACCCTAGTTTCGGGGGTTTAGTTTGGTCTGAAACCCTAGCTTCGGGGGTTTAGTTCGGTCTGAAACCCTAGCTTCGGGGTTTAGTTTTGTCTGAAACCCTAGCTTCGGGGGTTTCGTTTGGTCTGAAACCCTAGCTTCAGGGTTTAGTTTGGTCTGAAACCCTAGCTTAAGGGTTTAGTTTGGTCTGAAACTCTAGTGTCAGGATTTAGTTTGGTCTGAAACCCTAACCGAAAGGTTCCTGGTTTGAATACTTGAGTCGTCAAGGTAAAACATCAGTTGATGTATCCTTGAGCCAGGCACTTAACCCTAATTTTGCTCAAGGGGCGCCATACCTCTGTGGCTGACCCTGTGAAACAACACATTTCACTGCACCTATCTGGTGTATGTGACAATAAAACATATTTTATTTCAGGCCATATGTGAAGCCTATATTCAAGGAAAAAAACAAATCTTCCCCTTGCCTTTGCACATATCGATCTGATTGCCAATGCGATATGCCCCCCCCCCCCCCCCCAACCGATTCCATTCCAATTCACATCTAGGGAACAATCTTCAGCAATTCAACTTTTATTGCCTACTTTTCCAAAATGGAACGTTTCACTTTCCTCCTGAGGAAAACAACTAGGAGAATGTCCTGGAGGTTTAGCCCTTCTTATCTCCTCAGATCATAAGAAATATAAAATGCTATTAACACCGATAGACAATGACCAATATCAGAATCAATGACAGGTTATCTGACACACAGATTGAATTCTCCAACTCACTATTCCCCGTGGAAGTTATCCAAGGGAGAGCGACGACTGGTCACGTTGATGTTCTGATGCATCTCTGAGGCTGACACTATTGATGCCAGGGTATTGATGTGGTGTAATATTTGAGTGACGGTAGGGCCTGTCATTCATCCCTTCTCCTTCTTCTGGTCTGCCTGGCATACTTATGAGTCCCTGTCTGTCTGCATGTCTGCCTCTCTCTCTGTCTGCCTGTCTGCCTGCCTCTCTGTCTGTCTGTCTGTCTGTCTGTCTCTCTGCCTGCCTATCTGTCCTTCTGTCTCTCTGTATGCCTATCTGTCTGTATGTCTGTCTGTCTGTCTGTCTGTCTGTCTGTCTGTCTGCCTGTATGCCTGTCTGTCTGTCTGTCTACCTGTATGCCTGTCTACCTGTCTGTCTCTCTGTCTGTCTGTATATCTGTCTGCCTGTCTGCCTCTCTGTCTGTCTATCTGTCTGTCTCTCTGTAATTCTGTCTCTGTCTGTCTCTCTGCCTGTCTGCCTGCCTGTCTGTCTCTCTGTCTGCCTATCTGTCCTTCTGTCTCTCTGTATGCCTGTCTGTCTCTGTCTCTGTCTCTGTCTGCCTGTTTGTCTCTCTGTCTGTCTACCTGTCTATCTGTCTGTCTCTCTGTATGTATGTATGTATGTCTGTCTGTCTGTCTGTCTGTCTGTCTGTCTGTCTCTCTCTCTCTCTCTCTCTCTCTGCCTTTCTGCCTGCCTGTCTGTCTGTCTTCTGCCTGTCTGTCTGCCTGCCTGCTTGTCTGTCTGTCTCTGTCTGTCTGTTTGTCATAGTGTCATAGTGTTATAGTGTCATAGTGTCATAGTGTTATAGTGTTATAATGTTATAGTGTTATAATGTTATAGTGTTATAATGTTATAATGTTATAGTGTTATAGTGTTATAATGTTATAGTGTCATAGTGTCATAGTGTTATAGTGTTATAGTGTCATAGTGTTATAGTGTTATAGTGTCATAGTGTTATAGTGTTATAGTGTCATAGTTTTATAGTGTTATAGTGTCATAGTGTTATAGCGTTATAGTGTCATAGTGTCATAGTGTTATAGTGTTATAGTGTCATAGTGTTATAGTGTTATAGTGTCATAGTGTTATAGTGTTATAGTGTCATAGTGTCATAGTGTTATAGTGTTATAGTGTCATAGTGTCATAGTGTTATAGTGTTATTGTGTCATAGTGTTATAGTGTTATAGTGTCCTAGTGTTATAGTGTTATAGTGTTATAATGTTATAGTGTTATAATGTTAGTGTTATAATGTTATAGTGTTATAATGTCATAGTGTCATAATGTTATAATGTCATAATGTCATAATGGTATTGTAGTATATTGTTATAGTGTCATAGTGTGATAATGTCATAGTGTTATAATGTCATAGTGTTATAGTGTCATAGTGTTATAATGTCATAGTGTTATAGTGTCATAGTGTGATAATGTCATAATGTCATAGTGTTATAGTGTCATAGTGTTATAATGTCATAGTGTCATAGTGTGATATTGTCATAATGTCATAGTGTTATAGTGTTATAGTGTCATAGTGTTATAGTATTATAGTGTTATAGTGTTATAATGTCATAGTGTTATAGTGTCATAATGTTATAGTGTCATAATGTTATAGTGTCATAATGTTATAGTGTTATAGTGTTGTAGTATATAGGTTGAATCACAAAACCAGCTGTACTGTGAAAGCCTCAAGGTCTGGAGTTGTGAACTATCGGCTTGTTATAGTTCACCTCAGGTAACAGAACTAACTGAAACCTGCTCACCAAGCAGAGACCTGAAGATCAAACAGGTGTTTTCTTCTCTCCATCAGTACCCAGGCCGTGTGAGCTTGGGAGTGGGCCAGGTACTACAAATGCTGATACTGTTTGTTTAACAGGACGGTTCAGTTAACTCCTTTCATTATGTCACCGGCTCTCTCTTGTTCAGCAGAGCAACTCAGTTAGCCCAAGGCAGACCTGGGTTAGAAATGCTTTTGACTGCCTGGAGTGTCCGATGTTTCCTATTGGCTTTATTAAGTCAGGCAAGTTCAATCAAGCACATTTATTTTATTTTATTTTATTAAGGGTCTGTTTTAGTCCTCATTTGGACGAACCTTCAAAGAGTCCAGAACAGCTATGTATTAGATTGAAATGGTTCTTAAGTATGAATTGAGTTTATATATTGAAAGGTTTCTGGTTTGCTCAGATAAATTATTACATTTTTTTATGGCTCTGAATCTAAATGTTATTTTGCCTATATCTCTTTTCTGTCTGGATAACACACAGATGGTGGACAATCTATTCCTAGTATTTACGGAATGTCTGTCTCTTACCAACTGAATACCGTTGTGAATAGAGTTTGGCCGGTTTAAATGATGTATATTATAAAATAAAATAAATATATATTTTTTAATTATCTTGTTGATTTGACGACCAACCAAGAGCATTGAGCAATGACTTCAACAGAAGAACCATATGTCCACCTTAAAACAATCTTTACTGCCTTGTTCTGTGCAATCTGCAACCTTCCCAATTTCACTTGCTGATATGAAGTATTTGAAATCATTTTTGAATCGTATTTCAACCCAGGTCTGTTTTCTTGCTCATCGGCGCATCTCAGTTAAGCCTTAAGCCCAGTCTTAACACGAATGTTCTGTTCTGTCATCTCTGTCTCAGTTGTCAAAGACAAGACAGTGGAACATGTGCTCGTCTCAGCTGACCCCAAGACAGAATGTTCTATCTGTCAAGCCCTGGTCTTAGTATTTTGTGTTTTCTTTATTATTTTGGTCAGGCCAGGGTGTGACATGGGTTATTTATGTGGTGTGTTTTGTCTTGGGTTTTTTGTAGGTTATGGGATTGTGGTTTAGTGGGGTTGTCTATGGTTGCCTGGAGTGGTTCTCAATCAGAGGCAGGTGTTTATCGTTGTCTCTGATTGGGAACCATATTTAGGCAGCCATATTCTTTGAGTGTTTTGTGGGTGATTGTTCCTGTCTCTGTGTTTGTTTGCACCAGATAGGGCTGGTTAGGTTTTTCACGTTACGTTTATTGTTTTGTATTATATCGTCATTATTAAAGATGAATCGAAATAACCACACTGCATTTTGGTCCTCCTCTCTTTCGACACAAAAAAACCTTAACACTAGCCTGAAGGCTGCGGGTTCAACTGTTGTGACCTGGTGTCACGTTGTCAGTTCTCAGTCAACGGAAACAGGTTTTACCTTTGCAAATATCCTCCCAATTCCTATCTCAGTCATTTTAGCAATGTGCCTCTGGTGAAACACACCACTGAACATGTTGAAGTAATTCAGAATTTAATACATTTAGTTTCCGTGTACATAATATATTTAGCTTCCGTGTACATAATTCACACAAAGCCTCGTGACGATATGTTTGTGCTACACCTAAAATGTGTTTAATTTGATCTTGGCGGTTTTAGGAGGGTTTAATCAGAGAATTGTGTGGTTAATACCCGTAGATAAAAATTAATGGGTCCTTTTCTCCCAAAGCCCAGAGAAAGGTTATTTATTTGAATGTGCTGACTTCACAGAACTGGTTGTGAAAACGTCATTCCTGGTAGGGATTCCCCAGACACTCATGTCCAATGTGTTTTCAGAACACTACATATCCAGGAGACATGCAGAAAGCTGATCCAGGTAACTCTCTTTCCCGACAACCCAACAAACAGGTGTCATTGAAGGGATTGGCTGAATCTGTGCACTAAATGAGCCAATCGAAGCCACTAGCTAAGTGATAGACCCGTTTCCTGACATTCGACTGTCTCTCTCTCTATCAAACAGTCCAAAGCCCTTTTGAAACACGCTGTGTCCCTGACCTATCAGTCCTGGGGTATGTTTAGTGGACACATTGTAGGAAAACATTTTTGCAACAGTAAAACTAAAACTGTTGTAACAGATATTGCAACTTGTTTCAGAGTTGCAGTGAATGTCAATGTGAGGAACACTGTGGTATAAAAAATAATAATTGGAGAGAAAAAAAGAGTAATTTTCTTTATATGTTATTCGTATCTTATTTCACAGTGATGTTTATATCATAATAATATCCGTAAGCACCACATAGTCTCTCAGGAAGAAAGATGGCCGCTGCCTTTAAGATGTACACGGGTCATTGGATCTTTCTTGCAGCTACACTTTCTTCTGTTTCTCAGTAAAGACCAAAGCTGGAGGTAGAAAGACACCGTGTCCTTGCTTCTCTCTTTCTCTCTTTCACCAGCAGACGAACCCATTCGAGACTCGTCGATTAATTATTTACCCAGGCAAATAAATGCTAAAGCCTAGGGAAACATACAAACACACAGCCGGGAGAGAAATCCTGTACACACACACACACACACACACACACACACACACACACACACACAGACACAGACACAGACACGCACACACACAGACACAGACGCACACACGCAGACACGCACGCACGCACACGCACACTCTCACACACTCTTTCTTTACCACACACACACACACACACTCTTTCTTTACCACACACACACACACATCCAGTGAGAAATAGTGACAGACGCACGGAGTCACCATGGATACAGCTCAGGAGTCACCATGGATACAGCTCTGGAGTCACCATGGACAGAGAGGGCAGCAGGAGTCACTATGGACAGAGAGGGCAACAGGAGTCACTATGGACAGAGAGGACAACAGGAGTCACTATGGACAGAGAGGACAACAGGAGTCATTATGGACAGAGAGGACAACAGGAGTCACTATGGACAGAGAGGACAACAGGAGTCACTATGGACAGAGAGGACAACAGGAGTCACTATGGACAGAGAGGACAACAGGAGTCACTATGGACAGAGAGGACAACAGGAGTCACTATGGACAGAGAGGACAACAGGAGTCATTATGGACAGAGAGGGCAACAGGAGTCACTATGGACAGAGAGAACAACAGGAGTCACTATGGACAGAGAGGGCAACAGGAGTCACTATGGACAGAGAGGACAACAGGAGTCACTATGGACAGAGAGGACAACAGGAGTCACTATGGACAGAGAGGACAACAGGAGTCATTATGGACAGAGAGGACAACAGGAGTCACTATGGACAGAGAGGACAACAGGAGTCACTATGGACAGAGAGGACAACAGGAGTCACTATGGACAGAGAGGACAACAGGAGTCACTATGGACATAGAGGACAACAGGAGTCACTATGGACAGAGAGGACAACAGGAGTCACTATGGACAGAGAGGACAACAGGAGTCACTATGGACAGAGAGGACAACAGGAGTCACTATGGACAGAGATGACAACAGGAGTCACTATGGAGAGAGAGGACAACAGGAGTCACTATGGACAGAGAGGACAACAGGAGTCACTATGGACAGAGAGGACAACAGGAGTCACTATGGAGAGAGAGGACAACAGGAGTCACTATGGACAGAGAGGACAACAGGAGTCACTATGGACAGAGAGGGCAACAGGAGTCATTATGGACAGAGAGGACAACAGGAGTCACTATGGACAGAGAGGACAACAGGAGTCACTATGGACAGAGAGGACAACAGGAGTCACTATGGACAGAGAGGACAACAGGAGTCACTATGGACAGAGAGGACAACAGGAGTCACTATGGACAGAGAGGACAACAGGAGTCACTATGGACAGAGAGGACAACAGGAGTCACTATGGACAGAGAGGACAACAGGAGTCACTATGGAGAGAGAGGACAACAGGAGTCACTATGGACAGAGAGGACAACAGGAGTCACTATGGACAGAGAGGACAACAGGAGTCACTATGGACAGAGAGGACAACAGGAGTCACTATGGACAGAGAGGACAACAGGAGTCACTATGGACAGAGAGGACAACAGGAGTCACTATGGACAGAGAGGACAACAGGAGTCACTATGGACAGAGAGGACAACAGGAGTCACTATGGACAGAGAGGACAACAGGAGTCACTATGGACAGAGAGGACAACAGGAGTCATTATGGACAGAGAGGACAACAGGAGTCAC
Source organism: Oncorhynchus clarkii lewisi (assembly GCF_045791955.1). Classification (NCBI taxonomy): domain Eukaryota; kingdom Metazoa; phylum Chordata; class Actinopteri; order Salmoniformes; family Salmonidae; genus Oncorhynchus; species Oncorhynchus clarkii. The sequence goes on from NC_092167.1 coordinate 47,077,366, forward strand.
TATGGACAGAGAGGACAACAGGAGTCACTATGGACAGAGAGGACAACAGGAGTCACTATGGACAGAGAGGACAACAGGAGTCACTATGGACAGAGAGGACAACAGGAGTCACTATGGACAGAGAGGGCAACAGGAGTCATTATGGACAGAGAGGACAACAGGAGTCACTATGGACAGAGAGGACAACAGGAGTCACTATGGACAGAGAGGACAACAGGAGTCACTATGGACAGAGAGGAGAACAGGAGTCACTATGGACAGAGAGGACAACAGGAGTCACTATGGACAGAGAGGACAACAGGAGTCACTATGGACAGAGAGGACAACAGGAGTCACTATGGACAGAGAGGACAACAGGAGTCACTATGGACAGAGAGGACAACAGGAGTCACTATGGACAGAGAGGACAACAGGAGTCACTATGGACAGAGAGGACAACAGGAGTCACTATGGACAGAGAGGACAACAGGAGTCACTATGGACAGAGAGGACAACAGGAGTCACTATGGACAGAGAGGACAACAGGAGTCACTATGGACAGAGAGGACAACAGGAGTCACTATGGACAGAGAGGACAACAGGAGTCACTATGGACAGAGAGGACAACAGGAGTCACTATGGACAGAGAGGACAACAGGAGTCACTATGGACAGAGAGGACAACAGGAGTCACTATGGACAGAGAGGACAACAGGAGTCACTATGGACAGAGAGGACAACAGGAGTCACTATGGACAGAGAGGACAACAGGAGTCACTATGGACAGAGAGGACAACAGGAGTCACTATGGACAGAGAGGACAACAGGAGTCACTATGGACAGAGAGGACAACAGGAGTCACTATGGACAGAGAGGACAACAGGAGTCACTATGGACAGAGAGGACAACAGGAGTCACTATGGACAGAGAGGACAACAGGAGTCATTATGGACAGAGAGGACAACAGGAGTCACTATGGACAGAGAGGACAACAGGAGTCACTATGGACAGAGAGGACAACAGGAGTCACTATGGACAGAGAGGGCAACAGGAGTCATTATGGACAGAGAGGACAACAGGAGTCACTATGGACAGAGAGGACAACAGGAGTCACTATGGACAGAGAGGGCAACAGGAGTCATTATGGACAGAGAGGACAACAGGAGTCACTATGGACAGAGAGGACAACAGGAGTCACTATGGACAGAGAGGACAACAGGAGTCACTATGGACAGAGAGGAGAACAGGAGTCACTATGGACAGAGAGGACAACAGGAGTCACTATGGACAGAGAGGACAACAGGAGTCACTATGGACAGAGAGGACAACAGGAGTCACTATGGACAGAGAGGACAACAGGAGTCACTATGGACAGAGAGGACAACAGGAGTCACTATGGACAGAGAGGACAACAGGAGTCACTATGGACAGAGAGGACAACAGGAGTCACTATGGACAGAGAGGACAACAGGAGTCACTATGGACAGAGAGGACAACAGGAGTCACTATGGACAGAGAGGACAACAGGAGTCACTATGGACAGAGAGGACAACAGGAGTCACTATGGACAGAGAGGACAACAGGAGTCACTATGGACAGAGAGGACAACAGGAGTCACTATGGACAGAGAGGACAACAGGAGTCACTATGGACAGAGAGGACAACAGGAGTCACTATGGACAGAGAGGACAACAGGAGTCACTATGGACAGAGAGGACAACAGGAGTCACTATGGACAGAGAGGAGAACAGGAGTCACTATGGACAGAGAGGACAACAGGAGTCACTATGGACAGAGAGGACAACAGGAGTCACTATGGACAGAGAGGACAACAGGAGTCACTATGGACAGAGAGGACAACAGGAGTCACTATGGACAGAGAGGACAACAGGAGTCACTATGGACAGAGAGGACAACAGGAGTCACTATGGACAGAGAGGACAACAGGAGTCACTATGGACAGAGAGGACAACAGGAGTCACTATGGACAGAGAGGACAACAGGAGTCACTATGGACAGAGAGGACAACAGGAGTCACTATGGACAGAGAGGACAACAGGAGTCACTATGGACAGAGAGGACAACAGGAGTCACTATGGACAGAGAGGACAACAGGAGTCACTATGGACAGAGAGGACAACAGGAGTCACTATGGACAGAGAGGACAACAGGAGTCACTATGGACAGAGAGGACAACAGGAGTCACTATGGACAGAGAGGACAACAGGAGTCACTATGGACAGAGAGGACAACAGGAGTCACTATGGACAGAGAGGACAACAGGAGTCACTATGGACAGAGAGGACAACAGGAGTCACTATGGACAGAGAGGACAACAGGAGTCACTATGGACAGAGAGGACAACAGGAGTCACTATGGACAGAGAGGACAACAGGAGTCACTATGGACAGAGAGGACAACAGGAGTCATTATGGACAGAGAGGACAACAGGAGTCACTATGGACAGAGAGGACAACAGGAGTCACTATGGACAGAGAGGACAACAGGAGTCACTATGGACAGAGAGGGCAACAGGAGTCATTATGGACAGAGAGGACAACAGGAGTCACTATGGACAGAGAGGACAACAGGAGTCACTATGGACAGAGAGGACAACAGGAGTCACTATGGACAGAGAGGACAACAGGAGTCACTATGGACAGAGAGGAGAACAGGAGTCACTATGGACAGAGAGGACAACAGGAGTCACTATGGACAGAGAGGACAACAGGAGTCACTATGGACAGAGAGGACAACAGGAGTCACTATGGACAGAGAGGACAACAGGAGTAACTATGGACAGAGAGGACAACAGGAGTCACTATGGACAGAGAGGACAACAGGAGTCACTACGGACAGAGAGGACAACGGGAGTCACTATGGACAGAGAGGACAACAGGAGTCACTATGGACAGAGAGGACAACAGGAGTCATTATGGACAGAGAGGACAACAGGAGTCACTATGGACAGAGAGGACAACAGGAGTCACTATGGACAGAGAGGACAACAGGAGTCACTATGGACAGAGTTCAAGCCTAACTAAACCTGGCCAATGTGGTTTAAATCCTCCCGATAAGAAAAGCCTTCAACAAAGCTGCCTATATGTCACAGGACAGATGACAAAAGAACTATATTGAACTAAACGATCAATAGATCGAGACTTGAAAAGTGTGTCACAACATTAGTTACCCAGCCAGTCTGGGATATAACCTTTCTGTCAGGGGCTTCGTGAAAATGTCACCGATTGAGAAATCTCCCCCGAGTTTGACGGGATTTGGCATGTCATTAACGGTGTCTAATTTTACTCTGGACTTGTTCTTTGAAGTTAGATTTTTTAGTAAACACCATTCTATTTGTCACTTCACAGCTCCACTACCCAGCTGGCCAGATGGGGTGCCAATGCTGTCGGATGCTGAAAAGGTGAGGAAGAGCGTGCGTGTGTGTGTGTGTGTGTGTGTGTGTGTGCGTGTGCGTGCGCGTGTGTGTGTATATATGTTTCTGTAGTTTGTCTGTATTGCCCGTTGTATTTCTGTGTGTGAGGACAGGGTGAAGGTTTTACTCATTGACAGCAGCTCTCCATCTCTCAGCGAAGGTGGACAAACATAAAGTATTGAGGAGTTTCTAAATCCAATCCTTCTTACTAGCATGAGATACAGCTCCTGTATCTCCTGCATCCACCTCTATGGATCCCATTGAAACAGACAGCGCTTCTATCTAAATGTCACTGGACATTCTCTTCCAATCCCACGGATTCATTGCTGTCTCTTTCATGTGCTAGAGAGGAACTATATTATGAAGTGGCCTGTCTCACAGTGACTCAACATTGGCTTTCTGTATAAACAGCGGGTCAATATGCCAATACTCAACTCATCATCCCCCCTCCCCCACCTTGTCTCTTGAGTACTGCCTGCTTGCATTCTCTCTCTTGTTCTCTCCCTCTCTCTCTCTCCCTCCCTCTCGCCCTCTCTCGCTCCTTCTCTCTCTGCCTCTCCCTCTCTCTCTCTCTCGCTCCTTCTCTCTCTGCCTCTCCCTCTCTCTCTCTCTCGCTCCTTCTCTCTCTGCCTCTCCCTCTCTCTCTCTCTCGCTCCTTCTCTCTCTGCCTCTCTCTCTCGCTCCTTCTCGCTCTCTCTCTTCCTCTCTCTCGCCCTGTCTCTCCCTTTCTCTCTGCCTCTCCCTCTCTCGCTCCTTCTCTCTCTGCCCCTATCTCTCTCTCCCTCCCTCTCGCCCTTTCTCTCTCCCTCTCGCTCTCTCCCTCCCTCTCGCCCTCTCTCTCTCTCTCTCTCTCGCTCCTTCTCTCTGCCTCTCTCTCCCTCTCTCCCTCTCTCTCTCGCTCCTTCTCGCTCTCTCTCTCTCTCCCGCTCTCTCTCTCTCCCTCTCTCGCTCCTTCTCTCTCTGCCCCTATCTCTCTCTCCCTCCCTCTCGCCCTTTCTCTCTCCCTCTCGCTCTCTCCCTCCCTCTCGCCCTCTCTCTCTCTCTCTCTCTCGCTCCTTCTCTCTGCCTCTCTCTCCCTCTCTCCCTCTCTCTCTCGCTCCTTCTCGCTCTCTCTCTCTCTCCCACTCTCTCTCTCTCCCTCTCTCGCTACTTCTCTCTCTGCCCCTATCTCGCTCTCTCTCTCCCTCTCTCTCCCTCCCTCTCACCCTCTCTCTCTCCCTCCCTCTCGCCCTCTCTCTCTCTCTCTCTCTCTCTCTCTCTCGCTCCTTCTCTCTTTGCCTCTCCCTCTCCTTCTCTCTCTGCCTCTCTGCCTCTCTCTCCCTCTCCTTCTCTCTCTGCCTCTCTCTCTCTCTCGCTCCTTCTCTCTCTGCCTCTCCCTCTCCTTCTCTCTCTGCCTCTCCCTCTCCTTCTCTCTCTGCCTCTCTCTCTCTCCCTCTCCCTCTCCTTCTCTCTCTGCCTCTCCCTCTCCTCTCTCTCTCTCTCTCTCTCTCTCTCTCTCTCTCTCTCTCTCTCTCTCTCTCTCTCGCTCCTTCTCTCTCTGCTTCTCCCTCTCCTTCTCTCTCTGCCTCTCTCTCTCTCTCGCTCCTTCTCTCTCTGCCTCTCACTCTCCTTCTCTCTCTGCCACCCCCTCTCTTTCTCTCTCTCTCGCTCCTTCTCTCTCTGCCTCTTCTTCTCTCTCTCTCTCTCTCTCTCTCCTCCTTCTCTCTGCCTCTCCCTCTCCTTCTCTCTCTGCCTCGCTCTCTCTCGCTCCTTCTCTCTCTGCCTCTCCTTCTCTCTCTCTCTCTCTCTCTCGCTCCTTCTCTCTCTGCCTCTCCCTCTCCTTCTCTCTCTCTCTCTCTCTCTCGCTCCTTCTCTCTCTGCCTCTCCCTCTCAATCTCTCTCTCCCTCTCTCTCTCTCGCTCCTTCTCTCTCTGCCTCTCCCTCTCCCTCTCCTTCTCAATTCAATTCAATTCAGGGGCTTTATTGGCATGTGAAACATGTGTTAACATTGCCAAAGCAAGTGAGGTAGATAATATACAAAAGTGAAATAAACAATAAAAATTAACAGTAAACATTACACATACAGAAATTTCAAAACAATAAAGACATTACAAATGTCATATTATATATATACATATATATATATATATATATATATATATATATACAGTGTTGTAACAATGTACACAAGGGAAAATAAATAAGCATAAATATGGGTTGTATTTACAATGGTGTTTGTTCTTCACTGGTTGCCCTTTTCTTGTGGCAACAGGTCACACATCTTGCTGCTGTGATGTCACACTGTGGTATTTCACCCAGTAGATATGGGAGTTTATCAAAATTGGATTTGTTTTCGAATTCTTGGTGGATCTGTGTAATCTGAGGGAAATATGTCTCTCTAATATGGTCATACGTTGGACAGGAGGTTAGGAAGTGCAGCTCAGTTTCCACCTCATTTTGTGGGCAGTGTGCACATAGCCTGTCTTCTCTTGAGAGCCAGGTCTGTCTACGGCGGCCTTTCTCAATAGCAAGGCTATGCTCACTAAGTCTGTACATAGTCAAAGCTTTCTTTAAGTTTGGGTCAGTCACAGTGGACAGGTATTCTGCCACTGTGTACTCCCTGTTTAGGGCCAAATAGCATTCTAGTTTGCTCTGTTTTTTTGTTAATTCTTTCCAATGTGTCAAGTAATTATCTTTTTGTTTTCTCATGATTTGGTTGGGTCTAATTGTGCTGTTGCCCTGGGGCTCTGTGGGGGTGTGTTTGTGTTTGTGAACAGAGCCCCAGGACCAGCTTGCTTAGGGGACTCTTCTCCAGGTTCATCTCTCTGTAGGTGATGGCTTTGTTATGGAAGGTTTGGGAATCGCTTCCTTTTAGGTGGTTGTAGAATTTAACGGTTCTTTTCTGGATTTTGATAATTAGTGGGTATCGGCCTAATTCTGCTCTGCATGCATTATTTGGTGTTTTACGTGGTACACGGAGGATATTTTGGATAGTTTGTCCCATTTTGTGAAGTCTTGGTTGGTGAGCGGACCCCAGACCTCACAACCGTAAAGGGCAATGGGCTCTATGACTGATTCAAGTATTTTTAGCCAGATCCTAATTGGTATGTTGAAATTTATGTTCCTTTTGATGGCATAGAATGCCCTTCTTGCCTTGTCTCTCAGATCGTTCACAGTTTTGTGGAAGTTACCTGTGGCGCTGATGTTTAGGCCAAGGTATGTATAGTTTTTTGTGTGCTCTAGGGCAACAGTGTCTAGATGGAATTTGTATTTGTGGTCCTGGCGACTGGACCTTTTTTGGAACACCATTATTTTGGTCTTACTGAGATTTACTGTCAGTGCCCAGGTCTGGCAGAATCTTTGCAGAATATCTAGGTGCTGCTGTAGGCCCTCCTTGGTTGGTGACAGAAGCACCAGATCATCAGCAAACAGTAGACATTTGACTTCGGATTCTAGTAGGGTGAGGCCGGGTGCTGCAGACTTTTCTAGTGCCCGCGCCAATTCGTTGATATATATGTTGAAGAGGGTGGGGCTTAAGCTGCATCCCTGTCTCACCCCACGACCCTGTGTGAAGAAATGTGTGTGTTTTTTGCCAATTTTAACCGCACACTTGTTGTTTGTGTACATGGATTTTATCTTCTCTCCCCCTCTCTCTCGCTCCTTCTCTCTCTGCCTCTCCCTCTGAATGTAACGATAAGAGGAAAGGAGGAAGGAGTAAATCTTTCTGACTGAATAAAAGGGCACCCCTCTCTCTCTCTCTCTCTCTCTCTAGTCAATTCAATTCAAGGGGCTTTATTGACATGGGAAACATATGTTAACATTGCCAAAGTAAGTGAGGTAGATAATATACAAAAGTGAAATAAACAGTAAATATGAACAGTAAACATTACACTCACAGAAGTTTCAAAGGAATAAAGACATTACAAATGTCATATTATGTATATATATATATATATATATATATATATATATACAGTGTTGTAACAATGTACAAATGGTTAAAGTACAAAAGGGAAAATAAATAAGCATAAATATGGGTTGTATCTCACGGTCTCTCACACCTTCTCATGCCTGATCACAAATCACACAGGATCTTTTATAGAAGATAACGATCGTTTAGAGATGGATTGGACCAAGGCGCATCTTTCTTTATTTTGATGAACACCAAAACATATATATATATTAACAAACGCAACGTTCTGCAGCCTACACAGCAACTATACAAAATCAAGATCCCACAACAGAAGGTGGGAAAAAGGGCTGCCTAAGTATGATCCCCAATCAGAGACAACGATAGACAGCTGCCTCTGATTGGGAACTATACTCGGTCAACAAAGAAATATAAAAACTAGAATGCCCAGCCAAATCACACCCTAAGGTCAGGGCGTGGCACTAAGGTCAGGGCGTGACACTAAGGTCAGGGCGTGACACTAAGGTCAGGGCGTGACACTAAGGTCAGGGCGTGACAATAACATAAGTTACCTTTTCTTGCTGAAACACTTTGACACACTTGGATTAGAATAGTAGCAGCTTTTTAAAAACAACAACTTGCTGGCGTTGCAGACAGACATCACAAAGTGTAAACAAAGAAGAAAAAAATAAATACATGTGTATAGTTCATACTGTCATTTTTTGCCTTCTTTTTGTTTTTGAGAAACGTATTGCCTCTACTCCCTGCAGTTCCTCTTCAGCACTAGACTGGCACTTTGTGTTGAAGTGGTGTTCTGTGTGTTGTTGTGTTGTCTTTTCTAGTTAGCTTCGCCATGTTCCCCCAATCAGCCAATTTACAACACAGCCATCCATCCGTGACCCAAGCTGAAAATCCACATCCCTCTCTCTCCCCCCCTGCCCTCCCCCCCCCCCCCCCCCCCCCGCCTAGGCAATTCCAATGAGATCCAATTCCTTCTTAGAAAGGAAATACAACATTTATCAGAATAGGGAATTATAGGGCTTCTGTTTTCTCTATTTACAAAAGGATAAAGACTTATACCACTTTGTCTCAGTCTTTTCTGAAGGATAGTATTATTAGATAGTATTTGCCTTGATCTCTGTTCTTTTATTTCTTCTGGCAATGCTTTTATTCTACGTAAGCTCTGGTATTTCCAACTAACACCCCGTAGTTGTCCATTTTTTTCTACGTGAGCTCTGGTATTTCCAACTAACACCCCGTAGTTGTTCATTTTATTCTATGTGAGCTCTGGTATTTCCAACTAACACCCCGTAGTTGTTCATTTTATTCTACGTGAGCTCTGGTATTTCCAACTAACACCCCGTAGTTGTTCATTTTATTCTATGTAAGCTCTGTTATTTCCAACTAACACCCCATAGTTGTTCATTTTATTCTATGTAAGCTCTGGTATTTCCAACTAACACCCCATAGTTGTTCATTTTATTATATGTACGCTCTGGTATTTCCAACTAACACCCCATAGTTGTTCATTTTATTATATGTAAGCTCTGGTATTTCCAACTAACACCCCATAGTTGTTCATTTTTGTGAACAGATTCCGTGTTGCTTTCTAAAAGATAAACCTGAAGTTTCACCTCGGGCAAACAGCAGTAGACGAAACTTAGGAGAAAGACAAAAATGGAAAACCTTCATTTTCTCAGCGTACAACTGTGAGGAGAGAGGCATGGAGGGAGGGAGAGAGGCATGGAGGGAGGGAGAGAGGCATGGAGGGAGGGAGAGAGGCATGGAGGGAGGCATGGAGAGGGAGGAGGCATGGAGAGAGGCATGGAGGGAGGGAGAGAGGCATGGAGGGAGGCATGGAGGCATGGAGGGAGGGAGAGAGGCATGGAGGGAGGCATGGAGGGAGGGAGGGAGGGAGAGAGGCATGGAGGGAGGGAGAGAGGCATGGAGGGAGGGAGAGAGGCATGGAGGGAGGGAGAGAGGCATGGAGAGAGGGAGAGAGGCATGGAGGGAGGGAGAGAGGCATGGAGGGAGGGAGAGAGGCATGGAGGGAGGGAGAGAGGCATGGAGGGAGTGAGAGAGGCATGGAGAGAGGGAGAGAGGCATGGAGGGAGGGAGAGAGGCATGGAGGGAGGGAGAGAGGCATGGAGGGAGGGAGAGAGGCATGGAGGGAGGGAGAGAGGCGTGGAGGGAGGGAGAGAGGCGTGGAGGGAGGGAGAGAGGCATGGAGGGAGGGAGAGAGGCATGGAGGGAGGGAGAGAGGCATGGAGGGAGGGAGAGAGGGAGAGAGGCATGGAGGGAGGGAGAGAAGCATGGAGGGAGGGAGAGAGGCATGGAGGGAGGGAGAGAGAGAGGCATGGAGGGAGGGAGAGAGGCATGGAGGGAGGGAGAGAGGCATGGAGGGAGGGAGAGAGGCATGGAGGGAGGGAGAGAGGGAGGGAGAGAGGCATGGAGGGAGGGAGAGAGGCGTGGAGGGAGGGAGAGAGGCGTGGAGGGAGGAGAGAGGCATGGAGGGAGGGAGAGAGGCATGGAGGGAGGGAGAGAGGCATGGAGGGAGGGAGAGGGAGGGAGAGAGGCATGGAGGGAGGGAGAGAGACATGGAGAGGGAGAGAGAGAGGGCGGGAGAGAGGGAGAGAGGGAGAGAGACATGGAGAGAGGGAGGCATGGAGAGAGAGACATTGAGAGAGGGAGGGAGGGAGAGAGGCATGGAGAGAGGGAGGGAGAGGGCGGGAGAGAGGGAGGGAGAGAGACATGGAGAGAGGGAGAGAGGCATGGAGAGAGGGAGGGGGAGAGGGAGGAAGGAAGGGAGGGAGGGAGGGAGAGAGGCATAGAGAGAGGGAGGGAGAGAGAGAGACATGGAGAGAGGGAGAGAGGGACCAGTAACATTCTGACTATGTGTAACTTTCAGGAGAGAGAGAAGGAGAGAGGGAGAGAGAGAGAGAGAGAGAGGGAGTGAGGGAGAGAGGGAGAGAGAGAGACATGGAGAGAGGGACCAGTAATATTCTGACTATGTATAACTTTCAGGAGAGAGGGAGAGACCCCAATAACTACCGTGGGATATGCGTTAACAGTAACCTTGGGAAAATCCTCTGCATTATCATTAACAGCAGACTCGTACATTTCCTCAATGAAAACAATGTACTGAGCAAATGTCAAATGGGCTTTTTACCAAATTACCGTACAACAGACCATGTATTCACCCTGCAAAACCTAATTGACAACCAAACAAACCAAAACAAAGGCAAAGTCTTCTCATGCTTTGTTGATTTCAAAAAAGCCTTAGACTCAATTTGGCATGAGGGTCTGCTATACAAATTGATGGAAAGTGGTGTTGGGGGTAAAACATACAACATTATAAAATCCATGTACACAAACAACAAGTGTGCAGTTAAAATTGTAAAAAAAACACACAAATTCCTTCCCACAGGGGCGAGGGGTGAGACAGGGATGCAGCTTAAGCTCCACCCTCTTCAACATATATATCAACGAATTGGCGCGGGCACTAGAAAGGTCTGCAGAACCCGGCCTCACCCTACTAGAATCTGAAGTCAAATGTCTACTATTTACTGATGATCTGGTGCTTCTGTCACCAACCAAGGAGAGTCTACAGCAGCACCTAGATATTCTGCCAGACCTGGGCCCTGACAGTAAATCTCAGTAAGACCAAAAATAATGGTGTTCCAAAAAAGGTCCAGTCGCCAGGACCACAAATGCAAATTCCATTTAGACACCGTTGCCCTAGAGCACACAAAAAACTATACATACCTTGGCCTAAACATCAGCTCCACAGGTAACTTCCACAAAGCTGTGAACGAGCTGAGAGACAAGGCAAGAAGGGCATTCTATGCCATCAAAATAAACATAAAATTCAACATACCAATTAGGATCTGGCTAAAAATACTTGAATCAGTCATAGAGTCCATTGCCTTTTATGGTTGTGAGGTCTGGGGTCCGCTTACCAACCAAGATTTCACAAAATGGGACAAACACCAAATTGAGACTCTGCATACAGAATTCTGCAAAAATATCCTCCGTGTACCACGTAGAACACCAAATAATGCATGTAGAGCAGAATTAGGCCGGGAAACATGTGTTTCAAAATACCTGACCACTGTGACTGATCCAAACTTAAGGAAAGCTTTGACTATGTACAGACTCCGTGAGCATAGCTTTGCTATTGAGAAAGGCCGCCGTAGACAGACATGGCTCTCAAGAGAAGACAGGCTATGTGCTCACTGCCCACAAAATGAGGTGGAAACTGAGCTGCACTTCCTAACCTCGTGCCCAATGTATGACCATATTAGAGAGACATATTTCCCTCAGATTACACAGATGAACAAAGAATTTGAAAATAAACTCCCATATCTACTGGGTGAAATTCCACAGTGTGACATCACAGCAGCAAGATGTGTGACCTGTTGCCACAAGAAAAGGGCAACCAGTGAAGAATAAACACCATTGTAAATACAACCCATATTTATGCTTATTTATTTTCCCTTGTGTACTTTAACCATTTGTACATTGTTTAAACACTGTATATATATAATATGACATTTGTAATGTCTTTGTTGTTTTGAAACTTCTGTATGTGTAATGTTTACTGTTAATTTTTATTGTTTATTTCACTTTTGTAGATTATCTACCTCACTTGCTTTGGCAATGTTAACACATGTTTCACATGCCAATAAAGCCCCTTGAATTGAATTGGGAGAGAGGGAGGCATGGAGAGAGGGAGAGAGAGAGGCATGGAGAGAGGGAGAGAGGCATAGAGAGAGGGAGGGACCAGTAACATTATGACTATGTAACTTTCAGGGGAGAGGCATGGAGAGAGAGAGAGAGAGAGAGAGAGAGAGAGAGAGAGAGAGAGAGAGAGAGAGAGAGAGAGAGAGAGAGAGAGAGAGAGAGAGAGAGAGAGAGAGAGAGAGAGAGAGAGAGAGAGAGAGAGATTGTAATTGTAATTGAAGAATTCATAGAATCTAACCACTTCTGGGAAATTTGGACACTAAACAAACAACAACACAAAGAGTTCCAAAACAGAGATGTATAGGTAAACCACTTCTCCAATCTTTTTGGCTCTATAACAAAGAACAAACAGCAAAGACATATACATGATCAAATACTAATCTTAGAATCAACTATTAAAGATTACCAGAACCCACTGGATTCTCCAATTACATCGAATGAACTACCTGACAAATTACATACAAACCCTCCAACCCAAAAAGTCCTGTGGTCTTGATGGAATCCTAGTTAAAGTACAAAGGGGAAAATAAATAAGCATAAATGTGGGTTGTATTTACAATGGTGTTTATTCTTCACTGGTTGCCCTTTTCTTGTGGCAACAGGTCACACATCTTGCTGCTGTGATGTCACTGTGGTATTTCACCCTGTAGATATGGGAGTTGATCAAAATTGTGTTTGTTTTCGAATTCTTGGTGGATCTGTGTAATCTGAGGGAAATATGTCTCTCTAATATGGTCATACATTGGGCAGGAGGTTAGGAAGTGCAGCTCAGTTTCCACCTCATTTTGTGGGCAGTGAGCACATAGCCTGTCTTCTCTTGAGAGCCAGCCTACGACAGCCTGTCTCAATAGCAAGGCTATGCTCACTGAGTCTGTACATAGTCAAAGCTTTCCTTAAGTTTGGGTCAGTCACAGTGGTCCGTATTGCTCTGTTCAAGTAGAGTGTGATTTTGCTCTGGTCTGATAGAGGTGTCAGTGGGCTGACTGTGAACGCTCTGAGAGACTGGGTTGAGGTCAGAGGTCATAAAGTAATCTACAATACTACTGCCAAGAGATGAGCTATAGGTGTACCTACCATAGGAGTCCCCTCGAACCCTACCATTAACTATGTACATACCCAGCGTGTGACAGCGCTTCCGGAGTTGTGACCTGTTTTGTTGGTTAAGTTGTCCTAGTTGTGTCTAGGGGTCAGATGGGGGAGGGAATGCTGTCACCACCAGGCAGATGTTTGTCCCCCTGTGTGCTGAGGGTGTCAGGTTCTTGTCCAGGTCTATTATTTAGGTCGCCACAGACTAGTACATGCCTCTGGGCCTGGAAATGATTGATTTCCCCCTCCAGGATGGAGAAGCTGTCTTCATTAAAGTATGGGGATTCTAGTGGGGGGATATAGGTAGCAGACAGGAGGACATTTTTCTCTGTTGAGATCATTTCCTTTTGAATTTCTAGCCAGATGTAAAATGTTCCTGTTTTGACTAATTTAATAGAGTGGGTTAGGTCTGCTCTATATCAAATTAGCATACTGAGTCTCTTCCCTGTTTCACACCTGGTGGTTTGGTGGATGGGACTACCAGCTCTCTGTAACCTGGAGGACAACCAGTAGGTTCGTCTCCTCTATACCAGGTTTCTTACAGGATGACAATGTCTGTATTACCGATTTCTTTGGTGAAGTCCAGGTTCCTGCTCTTTAGACAAATGACAGATGACCTCAGGCTTTGGATATTTCAGGATGAGATAGTGAAGGCTTTGTGTTCCATAAAGAGTCCAATGTTGTCGGTCGTGTGGTTTGGCTCGTGTAAGAGTGGGGTTGGGCCTGTTTTCATCTCTCTCCCTCTATTTCGCTGATATTTTGGAAAGGACACTCAGTCAGGGATACCGCCGCATCAGCTCCCTCTGCACCAGCTCCCCCTTTATCAGCTCCCCCTGCATCAGCTCCCCCTTTATCAGCTCCCCTTTATCAGCTCCCCCTTTATCAGCTCCCCCTGCATCAGCTCCCCCTTTATCAGCTCCCCCTTTATCAGCTCCCCCTGCATCAGCTCCCCCTTTATCAGCTCCCCCTGCATCAGCTCCCCCTTTATCAGCTCCCCCTTTATCAGCTCCCCCTGCATCAGCTCCCCCTTTATCAGCTCCCCCTGCATCAGCTCCCCCTGCACCAGCTCCCCCTTTATCAGCTCCCCCTGCTGTGTATGAGTTCTCTCAAACTACTGGTATCCTTCTTCACAGATCCTGTTGTTGATGTTGCTCATGCAAATATAATCTTGACCAAATACAAAAGGTGTGTGTGTGTGTGTGTGTGTGTGTGTGTGTGTGTGTGTGTGTGTGTGTGTGTGTGTGTGTGTGTGTGTGTGTGTGTGTGTGTGTGTGAGAGAGAGAGAAATCAGGTAAACACCCAGAGCCTGCTGTGTCCATCAATGTAAATAGTCTGCGAGAACACAGAGACCACTGTTTTATAGAACACAGATACCACTGTTTTATAGATCACAGAGACTGTTTTATAGATCACAGAGACTACTGTTTTATAGATCACAGAGACCACTGTTTTATAGAACACAGATACCACTGTTTTATAGAACACAGATACCACTGTTTTATAGAACACAGATACCACTGTTTTATAGAACACAGAGACTCTTTTATAGAACACAGAGACTACTGTTTTATAGAACACAGAGACCACTGTTTTATAGAACACAGAGACTCTTTTATAGAACACAGAGACTCTTTTATAGAACACAGATTCCACTGACAAATGTTATTTGATTTATTCTAATTTGTGAATAAATGTGAACTACTGATTAACATCTATTTGTTTGTCTTTGTTTGCATCTAATGGTCATTATTCTCTCTCTCTCTCTCTGACTCTCTCTCTCTCTCTGACTCTCTCTCTCTATATATATATATATATATATATATATATATATCTTTATTTCTTCCTTTCCTCTCTCTCTCAGTTACATCTATGATCCGACCACTCAGGTGGACGTCCACGGCAGGAAGAGGGACCCGGCTGAGAGCTCCCTCTACCAGTCCCACCACCTACCAGGAGACAGCGGGAACCAGTTCAACATCAAGCAGAACCAGGGTTTCCACAACCTGGGCTTCAGCAACAAGTACACCGAAAGAGGAGGTGGCGGAAGCCTCAAGCTGGAGATCGACAACAACCACATCAACAAGCTCCACGCCGTGCCCACCAACCCAGAGAGGGAGTTGGGCACGGGGCAGGCAGCCAAGCCTCATGTGGGGGAGGGTGGTGGAGATCTATATATCCTCCATCCAGAGGGCCAGGTGCCAAGACGAGATCCGTCCAAGGGCCTCAATCTAGTCCGAGTCTATCCCAACACACCCTCCCTGGATCTTACTCTCAATCTGACCCACTCAGGTGACACTGACTCTCACCCAGACAAGATTAGGATGGTCCGGAACTTCTCGGACCCCTCCATCGGGGACAGGTATGGGGTGGGGTGCAACACCTCATCAGTGGACGAGCTGGACGAGGGGGTGGGGGGCACGCCGGAGTACCTTGGCGACACGGGAGATGAGCAGAGTGTCCTGTCTGTGGACATTCAAACCAGTACGACTAGCCTGTCCTCGGCAGACACAAACGACGATAGGGGGGCGCCGGACGCCACTACCACAGAGAATGGGATCGGGATCTCAGTGAAGAAGAGCGAGGATGAGGGGAAGGAAGGGGAAGACGATGACGTGCAGAGCGTCACAGACTCTATGGTGGCAGAAGCTCTGGCAGCTCTAGAGGCAGCGACTGCCGGGGAGGACTAACTGTCAAAAACCTCTTAATAGGTCCAAAAAACCACAATCTAACATCTATTCAGCTTCAGTATCCGATGGGGCTGAATGAGGAGATTCTGATGTATCTTTTAACATGTCACATGGGTATATCAATGTTGTCTGCACTCTCAGGAGAAGGAGAGAAGACTCTTGGCGCTCGACTGTGAATATTCCCCGCGTCCTAATCCCCAATATATGGTACATATTAAACTTCCTGGTCTTCAGCTGTACAATCTACATTTCTATGTTCCACCAGCACAGCTTCTAGAACTTCTATCTCTATATTCTGTCCTATAAAATGCAGCTCTGCACAGCTTCTAGAACTTCTATCTCTATATTCTGTCCTATAAAATGCAGCTCTGCACAGCTTCTAGAACTTGTATCTCTATATTCTGTCCTATAAAATGCAGCTCTGCACAGCTTCTAGAACGTCTATCTCTATATTCTGTCAGTACTTGCCATGGCTTTGTTTGTCTTCAGGGAGCTTTGCTGTGCTTCATTATATAAACACACTGACAGGCCATCTCCAGCTAGCTACCTATTGGTGTATCGTATCCATGTTGTTGTTGTTGTTGTTTACCTATTTTACTATGTTATTTATATAATGACTGGTTGGCCCAGACTTTTCTAGTTCAATACATGTCAGAGATAGCTTGTTTAGCTAAGATTCCACTCCCTGCACTCCTTTCACAATGACGCACAGTGCAAGGAGTGGAATGTTAGCTAAACAGACTGGCACCCAGGCTATGTCAGAGACATTTCCCAAACTCTGTAGAGGAGAGCGGACATGTTAAAGACCATAGAGAGAGGTAGTCTGTTCACTTTACAACCTCCCATTGTGGAGCATACTGGGCTGACCTCATGACACCTTACGACAGGAAGTAGGTATATATATATATATATCACAGATATACGTAGCATCTCTGTATCCTGTTTTCCCTCGAATGCAAACATTCCACATTTGCGATGGGTCTTTGTTTCAGTGAAGGAGAATTATATTGACTGTCCTTTTAAACTCTTTGTTTGTTTGCCAAAATCATTTCTATTCAAATGTATATGTACATAAAATGCATTTAGAAGTTTAATTTGCTATGTACTGTCAAGAAGCCTTAAATTATTTTTTAAATCAAAGCACAGATGTTTTCAGGGGCACAATATAAAAAAAAAACATTTAAAAAAAGACTTGGCCATGTTTCTCTGGTCGCTCACTAATCTCCATATTCCTCTTGTACACACCCCCCTCCCTTTTCTCAAACTCTTTCCTTTTTCCAGTCTTTCTACCAGATCCAATCGCTCCGTCTCTCTCAAGGATTTGCAACAAATACAAAACCCCCACTCTGTTAACACCTGTGTAGCCTTGGTGTGTGTGTGTGTGTATGTGTGTGTGTGTGTTATTTCTCTGAGATCTAAGTTTGTTTAGGAGATCGTAGCTGAAATGTTTCTCTGACAGCCCTCTGATATTCCTTGCCACCAGAGCCCTGGGACCAGGCCTAACTAAGGCCCTTGGAGCGTTACTCAGGCCAAAAGGAGACGCCAGGGACTCACAAACACCTGATTACACCCGGGCTAAGGCGGTGAACGTGCTAACTTTGGCTCACCACATGATCGCTATTAGTGTGTCTCTCCCAACCTCCCGTCGCAGTTGGAGAGGAGACACCGAAATATCCCAATCTTGTGATGTTTCTTTTTTAGCCACATTATCTCTCCCATCTCCTTTTCTTTACTGAGAGTTTGTCTCCGTTTGTCTCCATTTAATCACACACCATCCCTCTCGCCGTAAAGACACTGTTTTGGTTTTTTTTGGGGGGGAGCATCTGTTTCTGTGGTAATACAGTGTTACTTCTGCTTTAACATATAACAGTGGCCTTCCTCTTAATATCTCTCCATATCAACTCCTTCACAATAACAACCCCTTTCTCACGGTGCCCTAAAGTGACTGCTCAAACCGAGGTTACCATCTGATCTGCTGTTTGAGGTGTAAACTTGCTTGTTTTATTAGAAGGAAAACCTAAATGTGCCCGTCTGACTCAGCTACTAAACTCTCCCAGAGAGGTTACATGATGTAATAACAGCTCACTCAGCAGCACCACAGTAAATCTTACTACTGACTGACTGACTGACTGACTGACTGACTGACTGACTGACTGCCTGCCTGAGTGACTAACTGCCTGAGTGACTGACTGCCTGCCTGACTCCCTGAGTGATTGACTAACTGACTGAGTGACTGACTGCCTGCCTGCCTGTGTGCGTGAGTGACTGTCTGACTGACTGACTGCCTGCGTGAGTGACTAAGTGAGTGACTGACTGACAGTAGGGGGTTTCATGGTCTGTGATGTCACAGTGCAGGTTAAATTAACTACTACCCCTTCAGCCATCTTGGGGTCTAGTTTTGGTGTGTGTGTGTGTGTGTGTGTGTGTGTGTGTGTACGTATGAATGTGAATTAACAATACACAGAGGGTTACAGTTTCAACACTGACGTCTGGGGTTGACGGTCAGGTAGAAATCTATATGTTGAAGAGTTAATGGCGCTTTGTCTGCCCAACCTGTACGGTAGATTGTCAACAGCACAGTATCCTTGTGAAGAAGCACAGACTACAGTGGGTCAGAAATGTGTTGTATGATTTCTGTCAAATTCTCATAAATAAAATAACCATGAAAATAAGTTGTTTGCACCGGTGATGTACTTTTGGTATGTGTGTCCTGGCCAATAGAGTCTCAGACGGACAGTCCAACGTTTTCTTTAGTTCCCAGTGTACATTGCGTTAGAAAAGGAATGGGGTGCACATTTCAAATTCATTTTTCTCAAGGCTTTTGGGTTGGGAGTGATGTGATCAATACTTACGATCAAGTTACGTAGAGGGATAGCTCACATAACTTAAATAATTACCCTAAAAGGTAGTCTATTGGCCAGGAGGGAACTGATTTAAATAATTACCCTAAAGGTAGTCTATTGGCCAGGAGGGAACTGATTTAAATAATTACCCTAAAGGTAGTCTATTGGCCAGGAGGGAACTGATTTAAATAATTACCCTAAAGGTAGTCTATTGGCCAGGAGGGAACTGATTTAAATAATTACCCTAAAAGGTAGTCTATTGGCCAGGAGGGAACTGATTTAAATAATTACCCTAAAGGTAGTCTATTGGCCAGGAGGGAACTGATTTAAATAATTACCCTAAAAGGTAGTCTATTGGCCAGGAGGGAACTGATTTAAATAATTACCCTAAAAAGGTAGTCTATTGGCCAAGAGAGAACTGATTTAAATAATTACCCTAAAGGTAGTCTATTGGCCAGGAGGGAACTGATTTAAATAATTACCCTAAAGGTAGTCTATTGGCCAGGAGGGAACTGATTTAAATAATTACCCTAAAGGTAGTCTATTGGCCAGGAGGGAACTGATTTAAATAATTACCCTAAAGGTAGCCTATTGGCCCGGAGGGGCCTGGTTTAGGGAGAGAAATCTGTTTTTACCAGAAAGTGACCACTGTTAACATTGAAGCTATTTAAAAGGATGAGTCACACTTCTCTAACCATGTGACTTGCATGACATCCCCAGTGAACTGCCCTCTGGGAGATGTAGTGTGAACAGCACACGGGGAAGCAGGAATAGTGTTTCTTTTGTAAGAGATTCTGTTAATGTTTCACACCACAGTTAAATACAAAACACTTAAGAGGAGAGAATCAGTTAATACTGTCCAGTGCCTAAAATAAGCCCAGTATAATGAGTTCCCATAACCTGTCAACTATGATTCTATGAAAAGTGTATGTCTATGTTTGGGATTCATAGAACAGGAAAGTCATAGGGTACAGAGGTGTTAGCCTGGTCCCAGATCTGTATGTGCTGCAGGCTTAGTGAGCGTGGAACAAGGCTACAGGTCTCAGGTGAGGTTACTAGGCAGTATGGAACAAGGCTTCAGGTCTCAGGTGAGGTTACTAGGCAGTATGGAACAAGGCTTCAGGTCTCAGGTGAGGTTACTAGGCAGTATGGAAGAAGTCTTGAGCTCTCAGGTGAGATAACTCAGTGCCTTCAGATCTAGGTGAGGTTACTCAGTGCCTTCAGATCTAGGTGAGATAACTCGGTGCCTTCAGATCTAGGTGAGGTTACTCAGTGCCTTCAGATCTAGGTGAGATAACTCGGTGCCTTCAGATCTAGGTGAGGTTACTCAGTGCCTTCAGATCTAGGTGAGGTTACTCAGTGCCTTCAGATCTAGGTGAGGTTACTCAGCGCCTTCAGATCTAGGTGAGGTTACTCAGCGCCTTCAGATCTAGGTGAGGTTACTCGGTGCCTTCAGATCTAGGTGAGGTTACTCAGTGCCTTCAGATCTAGGTGAGGTTACTCAGTGCCTTCAGATCTAGGTGAGGTTACTCAGTGCCTTCAGATCTAGGTGAGGTTACTCGGTGCCTTCAGATCTAGGCGAGATAACTCGGTGCCTTCAGATCTAGGTGAGGTTACTCAGCGCCTTCAGATCTAGGTGAGGTTACTCAGTGCCTTCAGATCTAGGTGAGGTTACTCAGTGCCTTCAGATCTAGGTGAGGTTACTCGGTGCATCAGATCTAGGTGAGATAACTTGGTGCCTTCAGATCTAGGTGAGGTTACTCAGTGCCTTCAGATCTAGGTGAGGTTACTCAGTGCCTTCAGATCTAGGTGAGATAACTCGGTGCCTTCAGATCTAGGTGAGGTTACTCGGTGCCTTCAGATCTAGGTGAGATAACTCGGTGCCTTCAGATCTAGGTGAGGTTACTCAGTGCCTTCAGATCTAGGTGAGGTTACTCAGTGCCTTCAGATCTAGGTGAGGTTACTCAGCGCCTTCAGATCTAGGTGAGGTTACTCAGCGCCTTCAGATCTAGGTGAGGTTACTCGGTGCCTTCAGATCTAGGTGAGGTTACTCAGTGCCTTCAGATCTAGGTGAGGTTACTCAGTGCCTTCAGATCTAGGTGAGGTTACTCAGTGCCTTCAGATCTAGGTGAGGTTACTCGGTGCCTTCAGATCTAGGCGAGATAACTCGGTGCCTTCAGATCTAGGTGAGGTTACTCAGCGCCTTCAGATCTAGGTGAGGTTACTCAGTGCCTTCAGATCTAGGTGAGGTTACTCAGTGCCTTCAGATCTAGGTGAGGTTACTCGGTGCATCAGATCTAGGTGAGATAACTTGGTGCCTTCAGATCTAGGTGAGGTTACTCAGTGCCTTCAGATCTAGGTGAGATAACTCGGTGCCTTCAGATCTAGGTGAGGTTACTCAGTGCCTTCAGATCTAGGTGAGGTTACTCAGCGCCTTCAGATCTAGGTGAGGTTACTCAGTGCCTTCAGATCTAGGTGAGGTTACTCAGTGCCTTCAGATCTAGGTGAGGTTACTCAGTGCCTTCAGATCTAGGTGAGGTTACTCAGCGCCTTCAGATCTAGGTGAGGTTACTCAGCGCCTTCAGATCTAGGTGAGATAACTCAGCGCCTTCAGATCTAGGTGAGGTTACTCAGTGCCTTCAGATCTAGGTGAGAACTCGGTGCCTTCAGATCTAGGTGAGATAACTCGGTGCCTTCAGATCTAGGTGAGGTTACTCAGTGCCTTCAGATCTAGGTGAGATAACTCGGTGCCTTCAGATCTAGGTGAGGTTACTCAGCGCCTTCAGATCTAGGTGAGGTTACTCAGCGCCTTCAGATCTAGGTGAGGTTACTCAGCGCCTTCAGATCTAGGTGAGGTTACTCGGCGCCTTCAGATCTAGGTGAGGTTACTCGGTGCCTTCAGATCTAGGTGAGGTTACTCAGTGAGTGTGAACCACTGGAAGGTCATTGCTGTTGTCACAAAGCTTTAGCAAGGTGTTAATCATTGAATAGACAGACCTACTGCCCACGCTCACTTAATGTTTCACCAAGGTTTAAAGTTTTCCCCCGGGGGCTGACAGCTTCTTCCTCTTGGCCAACACCCAGAAACGGAGGCTGAGCTCTGACTTTGGGTCCTAGATAAATACCAGTGGAGGCTGGTGGGAGGAGCTATAGGAGAACGGGCTCATTGTATTGGCTGGAACGGTATCAAAACACACGTTTGTATGGAAACCACAGACTCCATTCCAGCCAATACAATGAGCCCGTCCTCCTATGGCACCTCCCACCAGCCTCCACTGATAAATCCAATGTTTAAATGTTACTAATGATACACTATACAAAATGGCATGTCAACATGAGTCACATTGGTACTGTAGTGACCTTATGAACACAGCCCTGCAGCACTGAGCAGCCGGCTCCGTAAAGCAGAGAGGAGACTGTCCTAGTGGGTTGATATCCGGGTTATTGATTTAAAGTGTCCTCTTAATATTTCTATTGCATTATGTACAGTAATGACATATCATGTGAACAAAGACTATTATGACATCATGTGAACAAAGACTATTGAACGGGAGAGAGAGAGAGAGAGAGAGAAAGATGGGTGTCACCAGTTTGTCCAAGGTAAGAGCGAGGGCAAACAAGACCAAGAGTCAATATTTGCTGAAGGTCCTTTCGATGCTATCCCATGTCCTGTAGTGTGGTGCGTAGTGGTGTGTGGAGTAGTGTTACAGAACTAATAACTCGCCTACGGATATTGTTCCACTCTCTCAACAACATCAAAAAGGACAGATACAACAGTCACACAAACTCCATGGAAACAGTGTGTGTGTGTGTGTGTGTGTGTAATGAATTTGATTGTCAGTCACTAAGTCAGGAGCACCTGATCAGCCGTTACATGTCCGAAAGAAGAAAAAACAAACATCTCGTCACCTCCTCCATCTGGCAGCACTGTGACATCAAGACAAAGGGAAAGAACAAACATCTCGTCACCTCCTCCATCTGGCAGCACTGTGACATCAAGACAAAGGGAAAGAACAAACATCTCGTCACCTCCTCCATCTGGCAGCACTGTGACATCAAGACAAAGGGAAAGAACAAACATCTCGTCACCTCCTCCATCTGGCAGCACTGTGACATCAAGACAAAGGGAAAGAACAAACATCTCGTCACCTCCTCCATCTGGCAGCACTGTGACATCAAGACAAAGGGAAAGAACAAACATCTCGTCACCTCCTCCATCTGGCAGCACTGTGACATCAAGACAAAGGGAAAGAACAAACATCTCGTCACCTCCTCCATCTGGCAGCACTGTGACATCAAGACAAAGGGAAAGAACAAACATCTCGTCACCTCCTCCATCTGGCAGCACTGTGACATCAAGACAAAGGGAAAGAACAAACATCTCGTCACCTCCTCCATCTGGCAGCACTGTGACATCAAGACAAAGGGAAAGAACAAACATCTCGTCACCTCCTCCATCTGGCAGCACTGTGACATCAAGACAAAGGGAAAGAACAAACATCTCGTCACCTCCTCCATCTGGCAGCACTGTGACATCAAGACAAAGGGAAAGAACAAACATCTCGTCACCTCCTCCATCTGGCAGCACTGTGACATCAAGACAAAGGGAAAGAACAAACATCTCGTCACCTCCTCCATCTGGCAGCACTGTGACATCAAGACAAAGGGAAAGAACAAACATCTCGTCACCTCCTCCATCTGGCAGCACTGTGACATCAAGACAAAGGGAAAGAACAAACATCTCGTCACCTCCTCCATCTGGCAGCACTGTGACATCAAGACAAAGGGAAAGAACAAACATCTCGTCACCTCCTCCATCTGGCAGCACTGTGACATCAAGACAAAGGGAAAGAACAAACATCTCGTCACCTCCTCCATCTGGCAGCACTGTGACATCAAGACAAAGGGAAAGAACAAACATCTCGTCACCTCCTCCATCTGGCAGCACTGTGACATCAAGACAAAGGGAAAGAACAAACATCTCGTCACCTCCTCCATCTGGCAGCACTGTGACATCAAGACAAAGGGAAAGAACAAACATCTCGTCACCTCCTCCATCTGGCAGCACTGTGACATCAAGACAAAGGGAAAGAACAAACATCTCGTCACCTCCTCCATCTGGCAGCACTGTGACATCAAGACAAAGGGAAAGAACAAACATCTCGTCACCTCCTCCATCTGGCAGCACTGTGACATCAAGACAAAGGGAAAGAACAAACATCTCGTCACCTCCTCCATCTGGCAGCACTGTGACATCAAGACAAAGGGAAAGAACAAACATCTCGTCACCTCCTCCATCTGGCAGCACTGTGACATCAAGACAAAGGGAAAGAACAAACATCTCGTCACCTCCTCCATCTGGCAGCACTGTGACATCAAGACAAAGGGAAAGAACAAACATCTCGTCACCTCCTCCATCTGGCAGCACTGTGACATCAAGACAAAGGGAAAGAACAAACATCTCGTCACCTCCTCCATCTGGCAGCACTGTGACATCAAGACAAAGGGAAAGAACAAACATCTCGTCACCTCCTCCATCTGGCAGCACTGTGACATCAAGACAAAGGGAAAGAACAAACATCTCGTCACCTCCTCCATCTGGCAGCACTGTGACATCAAGACAAAGGGAAAGAACAAACATCTCGTCACCTCCTCCATCTGGCAGCACTGTGACATCAAGACAAAGGGAAAGAACAAACATCTCGTCACCTCCTCCATCTGGCAGCACTGTGACATCAAGACAAAGGGAAAGAACAAACATCTCGTCACCTCCTCCATCTGGCAGCACTGTGACATCAAGACAAAGGGAAATAACAAACATCTCGTCACCTCCTCCATCTGGCAGCACTGTGACATCAAGACAAAGGGAAATAACAAACATCTCGTCACCTCCTCCATCTGGCAGCACTGTGACATCAAGACAAAGGGAAAGAACAAACATCTCGTCACCTCCTCCATCTGGCAGCACTGTGACATCAAGACAAAGGGAAAGAACAAACATCTCGTCACCTCCTCCATCTGGCAGCACTGTGACATCAAGACAAAGGGAAAGAACAAACATCTCGTCACCTCCTCCATCTGGCAGCACTATGACATCAAGACAAAGGGAAAGAACAAACATCTCGTCACCTCCTCCATCTGGCAGCACTGTGACATCAAGACAAAGGGAAAGAACAAACATCTCGTCACCTCCTCCATCTGGCAGCACTGTGACATCAAGACAAAGGGAAAGAACAAACATCTCGTCACCTCCTCCATCTGGCAGCACTGTGACATCAAGACAAAGGGAAAGAACAAACATCTCGTCACCTCCTCCATCTGGCAGCACTGTGACATCAAGACAAAGGGAAAGAACAAACATCTCGTCACCTCCTCCATCTGGCAGCACTGTGACATCAAGACAAAGGGAAAGAACAAACATCTCGTCACCTCCTCCATCTGGCAGCACTATGACATCAAGACAAAGGGAAAGAACAAACATCTCGTCACCTCCTCCATCTGGCAGCACTGTGACATCAAGACAAAGGGAAAGAACAAACATCTCGTCACCTCCTCCATCTGGCAGCACTGTGACATCAAGACAAAGGGAAAGAACAAACATCTCGTCACCTCCTCCATCTGGCAGCACTGTGACATCAAGACAAAGGGAAAGAACAAACATCTCGTCACCTCCTCCATCTGGCAGCACTATGACATCAAGACAAAGAACAAACATCTCGTCACCTCCTCCATCTGGCAGCACTATGACATCAAGACAAAGGGAAAGAACAAACATCTCGTCACCTCCTCCATCTGGCAGCACTATGACATCAAGACAAAGAACAAACATCTCGTCACCTCCTCCATCTGGCAGCACTGTGACATCAAGACAAAGGGAAAGAACAAACATCTCGTCACCTCCTCCATCTGGCAGCACTATGACATCAAGACAAAGGGAAAGAACAAACATCTCGTCACCTCCTCCATCTGGCAGCACTATGACATCAAGACAAAGAACAAACATCTCGTCACCTCCTCCATCTGGCAGCACTATGACATCAAGACAAAGGGAAAGAACAAACATCTCGTCACCTCCTCCATCTGGCAGCACTATGACATCAAGACAAAGAACAAACATCTCGTCACCTCCTCCATCTGGCAGCACTATGACATCAAGACAAAGGGAAAGTAGATCTATTAAAAAATGACCGCGATAAGTAATCACGAGGAGGGCAGGAAATGGAGAGGGAGAGAGAGAGAGAGAGAGAGAGAAACGACAGCTTATTGAATACTGAAAATAGACAATGTGATAGAGGGGGATGAGGAAGAGTAGAAAATATGACTGAAGAGAAGACATGAAAACACAAAGATGGGTATTAATCAATTTAAATGAGTTATAAACACGTCATATCTCTCTCCTTAAAAAAAAAACACTCATTCAATTCTATAGTATTTTTTTATTTTTATTAGTGTCAACTGTCAACATAAAATGGCGAAAACATTAAACGTTTTTTTTTTCAGTCAGTTTGCTTTATTTTTTAAATACATTTTCATACAACAGTTTAAAAAGGTTGTGATAAGACGATAAAGTCTCCAAAGCAAACGTGAGAGCAAATAACAAAACACATTGAATGATACTGAATAGGTCAGACACTCAAAACATTCCTATTTCACATAAACAAATGCTTTTTGGAGAAAATCCTCAAAACATTAATTTTTTTATTGATATTAAAGCTCTTAGATGAAAGACATTCCAGTTTTAAAAATTAGCCAAAAAAAAGTTTGCCATTCCTCAAAAACCTAAAGTGGATTTGTCTCTTCTTCCTTCATCTGAGAGGAGAGGAGACGTTCACAGGGAAAACTTTGAGACGGTTGAAACCCCTTTTTCTTTTGGTTTGTTTTATGTCTGATGGTAGATTTTGGATTGGAGTACCGTTCGTTGTACGTTGTTCAGGTTTGCTCAATGCAGGCCTACTCGTTGACGAATGGAAAGCTTAAAAAGTCATCCCGCCCAGAAAATTGTTTTGGCTTTGGTATTGGTTCATTTGAAACACTGTCCGTTTTAACATACTTTGACATTTGTTTACAATTCATGGCAAATGGGAGTCAATAGATTAATTGTTACAGTATAAATTACATTTTAACACATTTGATCACAAGACTTCTCCTCACTGAGAAATATATATTTTTTTTTTTTGCATTGTATAATAATTTTGGTTCAGCTCCTGTTCTAGATTTTTTTAAAGACAGTTTTTTGTTTGTTCCTAAAGGTAATGTTCATGTTTCCAAGTCCTGGACAAAAAAAAAAAAACTTATTCACCATAGAAAACAAAACATTTGACCTCATGATTCACGTTGAAAAATACACACACACAAAAAAGAAGTCTCTCACACGAAGTCTACATCCCCACCACATACCACCGTACTCAAACTCAGTGAGACACACAAGACAGCTGCTACTAGCCGTTCCGACGAAGACTGTCTGTGCATCGATCAAGGCCTCCTACTGAAGTTTAAAATGGATTTGTTCAGCTCCTTCGAATAGAAACCATACGTAGTATTGGCAAAGAGACGAGTCAATGGCCAATTAAAATAGGTAGTTTCATTGGGGTGGAATCAGAAGCGGTTCCATACGTCACCGTGACAACCAAAAGATTAATACATTTTTTTTTTTAAAAGGTGATGAGGAAATTTCTCCTCACCATATAAACCTAGTTAATGTACTCCATTGGAGTTCTAGAAGGGGGGGGGGGGGGGGGGGGGGGGGGGACTAGATAGTCCTGAGAACACCTCATTTACAGCAACGACCTGGGGAATAGTTACAGGGGAGGGGAGGGGGGGAAATGAGCCAATTGGAAGCGGTCCGTTCAACATTATTATTGGTTGAGTTGTCAACTAATGTAAAAAAAAACAAAAAAAACAATACAAATAAATCACTATGTCACTGGATTTAGGTTCAAAGTTGGGTGATTTTTTAAAATGTTTTTTATAAATTCCCTTACGTTGATGACTTTTTGCAAATCCAACTAGTTTTTCACGTTGATTCAACGTCATGATAGATTCTGGGGGTTTAAATGAGGTGGAAACAACTTGGATTCAACCCGTCTTTGCCCAGGGGGTCAGAAGAGGACGTGAAGGCTAGGCAGAGATTGTGTATTTGGCGCCAACACACTGCACAGTTTATTGGCTCTTGGCTCACACAACCCCCAATGCAATCTCAACTTCCTGGTCAGGTGAGCGTTTGTGGTTTTCCTCCTTGGCAGCGGAATCGGGAAGAAAAAAAAGTAATCAATCATTAACGTTTGGTGGTGGTTTCCACATCTTTGGTGACGAGAGGGTGTGGGGGGTGGCACTACCAGTGACTCACTGTCTGATGAACGGCACAATGGCCCTTTCTAACACGGTATACTAGACACCCTTTCCGCTACCCTACCCGGGACAGAGGGCCAAGTTTGATAGAGAGAGAGTAACCGGTCTCATCTTCATCCTCTAATTCACCATCAACACCGCTGTCTTGTCTCATCTGACCATCAAAGGAGACGGGGACAAGGAGGGGTTTACCCCTCGATCGCCTCTGCTGCTCTTCGCCGCGCCGATGCTTCTCTTCGGTCCGATTCTGGGTTTAAAAAGTGTTGCAAATGATCATATTTCCCCCCTTGGCTCTGTTCAGGAAGCCATGCGCTGCTCTGTAGAGGAAATGAGGACATTTTATCAAAAGGAGTTTAAAACATGTTACTTAAAGTGGCCCAGATAAAACAGCTTGGATAGGACTTTGGAGCCCAATAGAAAGTCACCTTGGTTCCTGTCACTTTGGATCAGCCCCGTCTTCCTTTGGATCAGCCCCGTCTTCCTTCGGATCCTAACGGAAAGGGGAGGAGGAAATCACACTTCAGTAAATTCACATTTACCCAAATCTAACTTTGTCACATGCGCCGAATACAACACGTGTAGTAGACCTCACCGTGAAAAGCTTCCTGACAAGCCCTTAACTCTTCTTGAACTTCACTGTTAGTTAAGAAAATCTTTACCAAATAAACTAAAGTGAAAAATATATTTTTAAAAAGGTAACAATAGCAAGGCTATATACAGGAGGTGCCGGTACCTAGTCAATGCGGGAAGTTACAATGAAAAATGCCTCAAATACAGACTCTATTCAAATACATAAATGCCTGGGAGTTTGGTCCATGTCACTATAGACAGACCCTATTGGATGAAAACCTGTGTGTACCCGGGTGAATCGGACTGAATGTCACTCTCAGACAGACCCTATTGGATGACAACCTGTGTACCCGGGTGAATCGGACTGAATGTCACTCTCAGACAGACCCTATTGGATGAAAACCTGTGTGTACCCGGGTGAATCAGATTGAATGTCACTCTCAAACAGACCCTATTGGATGAAAACCTGTGTGTACCCGGGTGAATCAGATTGAATGTCACTCTCAGACAGACCCTATTGGATGAAAACCTGTGTGTACCCGGGTGAATCAGATTGAATGTCACTCTCAGACAGACCCTATTGGATGAAAACATGTGTGTACCCGGGTGAATCAGATTGAATGTCACCTTCAGACAGACCCTATTGGATGAAAACCTGTGTGTACCCGGGTGAATCAGATTGAATGTCACCCTCAGACAGACCCTATTGGATGAAAACCTGTGTGTACCCGGGTGAATGGGACTGAATGTCACTCTCAGACAGACCCTATTGGATGAAAACCTGTGTGTACCCGGGTGAATCAGACTGAATGTCACTCTCAGACAGACCTGATGTGACTCAGAGATGGTCCTGCTCTCAAAGGGTTCCTTCTCCGTGGGCGACGCCGGCATGCTCCCGTTGGAGTCAGTGCTGAGCATGGTCCTCCTTTCTCTGACGGGCCTCTCCTTGTCACACTTTGTAACACGGAACCTGACAGGGATAGATCATAGCATAACACTGGTGACAAAGAGGATATAACACTGGTGACAAAGAGGATATAACACTGGTGACAAAGAGGATATAACACTGGTGACAAAGAGGATATAACACTGGTGACAAAGAGGATATAACACTGGTGATAAAGAGGATATAACACTGGTGATAAAGAGGATATAACACTGGTGATAAAGAGGATATAACACTGGTGATAAAGAGGATATAACACCATGGGAATCAACATGCAACTGACAATAACCGGAGAAATCAACTACTCAGACAACTATTAGAATATATATCTCCTGAAGCACATACGCTTCTGAGGAGACACCGTACACCTGGCGACCGTGTCAGCGTGCACTGCGCTCGGCCCGCCACAGGAGTCGCTGGTGCGCGATGGGACAAGGACATCCCTGCTGGCCAAACCCTCCCCTAACCCGGACGACGCTGAGCCAACTGTGCGCCGCCCCCATGGGTCTCCCGGTCGGCTGCGACAGAGCCTGGACTCGAACCAGGATCTCTAGTGGCTCAGCTAGCACTGCGATGCAGGGCCTTAGACCACTGCACCACTCGGCAGGCCCCTAAAAATCCTTCTTTAGCATGTCTCCTCCACCTTCATCTACACTGATTGACATGGATTTAACAGGATGTAGAAGTAAAAACCCAAACCGGTCCATGTATCAGTACCAGTAGATTATAAAATACAGTATAGTGTGCTGTTATCGGCGCTATAGGACCTCTTGGTCCAGGGCCTATGTTATGATTCTCACTGAGGAGCTCAACACGAGACATCACTCTGGCACGACACTACACAGATTCAATTAAAATCAGGTAATGGCTATTCCCTCCCTGCTCAGTGTGGCCCCGTACATACACTTCCATTCATCTGGATGAGCTAATGAAAAAGCACCAGGACCCTCTGCATTCAGATCAGCTCCTCTACAGGACCGGAAGCAGACAGGGAGGATTGGCTTGATACACTTCACTTCAACTGGCTCTCTGAGAGAAAATAATTCACACACAGTCATCCCTCTCACACAGACAAGACTTCTCTATAGACCACAGGAGGTTGGTGGCACCTTAATTGGGGAGGATGGGCTTCGTGGTAATGGTTGGGAGCGGAATGGTATCAAATACATGGAAACCACTTATGACCTCTCACCTCCCCACAGCCAACACGGTGACCTCTCCGTGGCTCCTCCTGTCTACTATCCTCTTGGTGGACACGCGCCTCATCAGGGGCCACTTCTTGTGATTGCAGCGGTTGCAGACGCTGCTGAGGCCCCCCATGCCTCCGATGGTGTGCAGGTGGTTGCAGGTGTGTCTGGCAAGTCCCGCCGGGACACGAGGCGAGACGGGGGTCACTGGGAGGGTGGGGGAGGTGGGAGTCAGCGGTGGGCTGTGGAGGAAAAGAGAGGAAGAAGCAAACTGGTGATACAGACACTAGTCTACACATCCCACAGTCTTTACATTTAGCGAAAGTCTACACATCCCAGTCTTTACATTTAGCGAAAGTCTACACATCCCAGTCTTTACACTTAGCGAAAGTCTACACATCCCAGTCTTTACACTTAGCGAAAGCCTACACATCCCACAGTCTTTACACTAGCGAAAGTCTACACATCCCAGTCTTTACACTAGCGAAAGCCTACACATCCCACAGTCTTTACACTAGCGAAAGCCTACACATCCCACAGTCTTTACACTAGCGAAAGTCTACACATCCCAGTCTTTACACTTAGCGAAAGCCTACACATCCCACAGTCTTTACACTAGCGAAAGTCTACACATCCCAGTCTTTACACTTAGCGAAAGTCTACACATCCCACAGTCTTTACACTTAGCGAAAGTCTACACATCCCACAGTCTTTACACTAGCGAAAGTCTACACATCCCAGTCTTTACACTTAGCGAAAGTCTACACATCCCAGTCTTTACACTTAGCGAAAGCCTACACATCCCACAGTCTTTACATTTTGCTGAGAGCTGTGCAAAGTTGGCAGGCTCTTATTCCCAAAAATTCACAACTGTAATGGTCGCTTCCACCAAGTAGTAACTCTGGGCTTGCGACGTACGCAAATCAAGACGTCCTCATTTAAAAATGTTTTCTTAACCTCAGACAGTAGAAGACACTAGTAGACATGGTGAACCCTGGTCCTGAAGGATACATGGTGTGCAGGTTTTAGCTACAGCCCAGTAGTAAACACATCTGAGTCCACTAAAACAAGTCAAGTCCAATATGAAAATATGAGATTCAATGCAGAGCGGTGACCAAAAAAAACATAAACCATGTCTAGACTTCTGCTCTTCATAACGTGATGACCTCCCCGTTGACACTACATGTCTAGACTTCTGCTCTTCATAACGTGATGACCTCCCCGTTGACACTACATGTCTAGACTTCTGCTCTTCATAACGTGATGACCTCCCCGTTGACACTACATGTCTAGACTTCTGCTCTTCATAACGTGATGACCTCCCCTTCGACACTACATGTCTAGACTTCTGCTCTTCATAACGTGATGACCTTCCCGTTGACACTACATGTCTAGACTTCTGCTCTTCATAACGTGATGACCTCCCCGTTGACACTACATGTCTAGACTTCTGCTCTTCATAACGTGATGACCTCCCCGTTGACACTACATGTCTAGACTTCTGCTCTTCATAACGTGATGACCTCCCCGTTGACACTACATGTCTAGACTTCTGCTCTTCATAACGTGATGACCTCCCCGTTGACACTACATGTCTAGACTTCTGCTCTTCATAACGTGATGACCTCCCCGTTGACACTACATGTCTAGACTTCTGCTCTTCATAACGTGATGACCTCCCCTTCGACACTACATGTCTAGACTTCTGCTCTTCATAACGTGATGACCTTCCCGTTGACACTACATGTCTAGACTTCTGCTCTTCATAACGTGATGACCTCCCCGTTGACACTACATGTCTAGACTTCTGCTCTTCATAACGTGATGACCTCCCCGTTGACACTACATGTCTAGACTTCTGCTCTTCATAACGTGATGACCTCCCCGTTGACACTACATGTCTAGACTTATGCTCTTCATAACGTGATGATCTCCCCTTCGACACTACATGTCCAGAACTCAAAATACTGTACCCTTTCTGCTGGCTACACTGTTGTTTTGGCCTATCCTTAGGCAACCTGAAGGGGACTGGTATGTGAACACGCATCTGTGTAAAGTGGGGGAGTGTGTGTGTGTGTGTGTGTGTATACACTAAATTATACATTATTTAAATTTAACATCAATAAGAGACCATAGCGTTCACCTGGTCAGTCTACAGTCTTTCATGGAAAGAAGGTGTTCATTATGTTTTGTAAAGTGGAGGAGTCTGTGTTCTCCTGGTGTAGAGAGGACTGTACTGTCCATCACTAACCCAATGTGTGTTCTCCTGGTGTAGAGAGGACTGTACTGTCCATCACTAACCCAATGTGTGTTCTCCTGGTGTAGAGAGGACTGTACTGTCCATCACTAACCCAATGTGTGTTCTCCTGGTGTAGAGAGGACTGTACTGTCCATCACTAACCCAATGTGTGTTCTCCTGGTGTAGAGAGGACTGTACTGTCCATCACTAACCCAATGTGTGTTCTCCTGGTGTAGAGAGGACTGTACTGTCCATCACTAACCCAATGTGTGTTCTCCTGGTGTAGAGTGGACTGTACTGTCCATCACTAACCCAATGTGTGTTCTCCTGGTGTAGAGAGGACTGTACTGTCTATCACTCTATGGACTGTAGAGTGTAAGGACTTAAGTGGTGTCAGAGACGGCTGTTTGCGCCTGCGGGAATCAGAGCACCACACTTTTATTTGTCTCCATTACCATAGCATTTGGAAATTGTCCTGGAAGCTTTGGCTGATGAAGGGGAAAGAGAGAGGAGGACGAGGGAGAGAGAGAGGAGGACGAGGGAAAGAGAGAGGAGGACGAGGGAGAGAGATGTATAGATAAAGAGGCTAGAAGGGGAAGAGAGCGACTTGAAAGAAATAGGTTAGTTTGTCGCAAGACACTTAGTCAGCTGAAGAGAAGAAGTCATAAAGGAGGGATTCAGAAAGGAAGATAAAACTGAGGACAACAGGAAGAAACACAGAGAGACATGTAGACAGAGGGATGGTGCACAGTAACAGGAGAGAGACATGTAGACAGAGGGATGGTGCACAGTAACAGGAGAGAGAGGCATGTAGACAGAGGGATGGTGCACAGTAACAGGAGAGAGAGGCATGTAGACAGAGGGATGGTGCACAGTAACAGGAGAGAGAGACATGTAGACAGAGGGATGGTGCACAGTAACAGGAGAGAGAGACATGTAGACAGAGGGATGGTGCACAGTAACAGGAGAGAGAGAGCGAGAGAGAGAGAGAGAGAGAGAGAGAGAGAGAGAGAGAGAGAGAGACCTCCATGCAGAGTTCTGTAAGATTCTCCTACATGTCCAGAGGAAAACTATAAACAATGCATGCAGGACAGAATTAGGCCAATATCCACTAATAATAAAAACTCAAAAAAGAGCAATTAAGTTTTGGAAACATCTAAAATACAGTGACACCCTCTCATATCACTACCAAGCCCTGCAATGCCAAGAGCTGAGCAAAGAAAAGAGTCCCCTCATCCAGCTGGTCCTCGGGTTGAGTTCACAAACCTGTTCTACTAACACACTGAAGCCTCAGTCCCCCCATCCAGCTGGTCCTGGGGCTGAGTTCACAAACCTGTTCTACTAACACACTGAAGCCTCAGTCCCCTCATCCAGCTGGTCCTGAGTTCACAAACCTGTTCTACTAACACACTGAAGCCTCAGTCCCCTCATCAAGCTGGTCCTGGGGCTGAGTTCACAAACCTGTTCTACTAACACACTGAAGCCTCAGTCCCCTCATCCAGCTGGTCCTGGGGCTGAGTTCACAAACCTGTTCTACTAACACACTGAAGCCTCAGTCCCCTCATCCAGCTGGTCCTGGGGCTGAGTTCACAAACCTGTTCTACTAACACACTGAAGCCTCAGTCCCCTCATCAAGCTGGTCCTGGGGCTGAGTTCACAAACCTGTTCTACTAACACACTGAAGCCTCAGTCCCCTCATCCAGCTGGTCCTGGGGCTGAGTTCACAAACCAGTTCTACTAACACACTGAAGCCTCAGTCCCCTCATCCAGCTGGTCCTGGGGCTGAGTTCACAAACCTGTTCTACTAACACACTGAAGCCTCAGTCCCCTCATCCAGCTGGTCCTAGGGCTGAGTTCACAAACCTGTTCTACTAACACACTGAAGCATCAGTCCCCTCATCCAGCTGGTCCTGGGGCTGAGTTCACAAACCTGTTCTACTAACACACTGAAGCCTCAGTCACCTCATCCAGCTGGTCCTGAGTTCACAAACCTGTTCTACTAACACACTGAAGCCTCAGTCCCCTCATCCAGCTGGTCCTGAGTTCACAAACCTGTTCTACTAACACACTGAAACCTCAGGACCAGAACATCCAATCAATCAGGATAAACCAAATTACAACATAGTAAAAACAAAACTACATTACTTATTGGGAAACACAAACACAAAGCTAAATGCAATGCTATCTGGCCCTAAATCGACAGTACACCGTGGCTAAATATTTGACCGTGGTTGCTGATCAAAACCTTAGAAAAACCTTGACAAAGTACAGGCTCAGTGAGC
Source organism: Oncorhynchus clarkii lewisi (assembly GCF_045791955.1). Taxonomy (NCBI): domain Eukaryota; kingdom Metazoa; phylum Chordata; class Actinopteri; order Salmoniformes; family Salmonidae; genus Oncorhynchus; species Oncorhynchus clarkii. The sequence continues at coordinate 47,112,597 of NC_092167.1, forward strand.
ACAGCCTTGCCATTGAGAAGGGTAGACACAGCAGAACCTGGCTCCCTGTAGAGGAAAGGCTGTGCAACCACTGCACCACAGCAGAACCTGTCTCCCTGTAGAGGAAAGGCTGTGTAACTACTGTACAACAACAGAACCTGGCTCCCTGTAGAGGAAAGGCTGTGCAACCACTGCACCACAGCAGAACCTGGCTCCCTGTAGAGGAAAGGCTGTGCAACCACTGCACAACAGCAGAACCTGTCTCCCTGTAGAGGAAAGGCTGTGCAACCACTGCACCACAGCAGAACCTGGCTCCCTGTAGAGGAAAGGCTGTACAACCACTGCACAACAGCAGAACCTGGCTCCCTGTAGAGGAAAGGCTGTACAACCACTGCACCACAGCAGAACCTGAGACGGAGCTGCATTTCCTGACAAAATGTAAAATATATAAAACAATTAGAGAGTGTCATTTCCCCAAATGTGAAACCCTTATTCAAGGTTTCAAAGACCTCTCTGATGAGAGTAGGCTACCCGTCCTGTTGGGGGAGGGACAGGCTACCCGTCCTGTTGGGGGAGGGACAGGCTACCCGTCCTGTTGGGGGAGGGACAGGCTACCCGTCCTGTTGGGGGAGGGACAGGCTACCCGTCCTGTTGGGGGAGGGACAGGCAACCCGTCCTGTTGGGGGAGGGACAGGCAACCCGTCCTGTTGGGGGAGGGACAGGCTACCCGTCCTGTTGGGGGAGGACGCAGAGAGCTGTGGGTTGGTAGGGCAATACATTACTGCCTGCCATAAGATGAGGGACGGTGTCTGACAGACCAATCAACCTGCACATGTCCTCTATATCGTTATTATTCAATGGTTATTTTGACTGTTGGTTATTGTTGTTACCGTTGTCCCGTTGACAATGTTCACTATTATTATTTTAATATTGTAAATATCCCAAATAAGCTTCAGCAATATGTACACTGTTACATTGTGCCAATAAAGCACATTGAGACAGAGAGACCCACACATTGTGGTGTCCTGTCCCGCGGACTGTGCCGGAACACCCAATGTCGTGGCCATACCTCATCCTGACTCGCCACGCTATGATTTATTCATCCTGACCGTCACCCCACACATAAAAAATACCTCCTCTCCCTTTCTCTTCTCTCTCTGCAGTCATCTCTCCTCTCCTCTCTCTGCAGTCATCCCTCCTCTCCCTTTCTCTCCTCTCCCTGCAGTCATCCCTCCTCTCCTCTCCCTGCAGTCATCCCTCCTCTCCCTGCAGTCATCCCTCCTCTCCTCTCCCTGCAGTCATCCCTCCTCTCCTCTCCCTGCAGTCATCCCTCCTCTCCTCTCTCTGCAGTCATCCCTCCTCTCTCTGCAGTCATCCCTCCCCTCCTCTCTCTGCAGTCATCCCTCCTCTCCTCTCTCTGCAGTCATCCCTCCTCTCCTCTCTCTGCAGTCATCCCTCCTCTCCTCTCCCTGCAGTCATCCCTCCTCTCCTCTCCCTGCAGTCATCCCTCCTCTCCTCTCCCTGCAGTCATCCCTCCTCTCCTCTCTCTGCAGTCATCCCTCCTCTCTCTGCAGTCATCCCTCCTCTCCTCTCTCTGCAGTCATCCCTCCTCTCCTCTCTCTGCAGTCATCCCTCCTCTCCTCTCTCTGCAGTCATCCCTCCTCTCCTCTCTCTGCAGTCATCCCTCCTCTCCTCTCTCTGCAGTCATCCCTCCTCTCCTCTCCCTGCAGTCATCCCTCCTCTCCTCTCCCTGCAGTCATCCCTCCTCTCCCTGCAGTCATCCCTCCTCTCCTCTCCCTGCAGTCATCCCTCCTCTCCTCTCTCTGCAGTCATCCCTCCTCTCTCTGCAGTCATCCCTCCTCTCCTCTCTCTGCAGTCATCCCTCCTCTCCTCTCTCTGCAGTCATCCCTCCTCTCCTCTCTCTGCAGTCATCCCTCCTCTCCTCTCTCTGCAGTCATCCCTCCTCCTCTCTCTGCAGTCATCCCTCCTCTCCTCTCTGCAGTCATCCCTCCTCTCCTCTCTGCAGTCATCCCTCCTCTCCTCTCTGCAGTCATCCCTCCTCTCCTCTCTCTGCAGTCATCCCTCCTCTCCTCTCCCTGCAGTCATCCCTCCTCTCCTCTCCCTGCAGTCATCCCTCCTCTCCTCCCCCTGCAGTCATCCCTCCTCTCCTCTCCCTGCAGTCATCCCTCCTCTCCTCTCTCTGCAGTCATCCCTCCTCTCCTCTCTCTGCAGTCATCCCTCCTCTCCTCTCTCTGCAGTCATCCCTCCTCTCCTCTCCCTGCAGTCATCCCTCCTCTCCTCTCCCTGCAGTCATCCCTCCTCTCCCTGCAGTCATCCCTCCTCTCTCTGCAGTCATCCCTCCTCTCTCTGCAGTCATCCCTCCTCTCCTCTCTCTGCAGTCTGCAGTCATCCCTCCTCTCCTCTCTCTGCAGTCATCCCTCCTCTCCCTGCAGTCATCCCTCCTCTCCCTGCAGTCATCCCTCCTCTCCTCTCCCTGCAGTCATCCCTCCTCTCCTCTCCCTGCAGTCATCCCTCCTCTCTCTGCAGTCATCCCTCCTCTCCTCTCTCTGCAGTCATCCCTCCTCTCCTCTCTGCAGTCATCCCTCCTCTCCTCTCTCTGCAGTCATCCCTCCTCTCCTCTCTCTGCAGTCATCCCTCCTCTCCTCTCTCTGCAGTCATCCCTCCTCTCCTCTCTCTGCAGTCATCCCTCCTTGGACACCATTTATGGTTGTGAGTGCCAGCACTCTCTGTCTCTTCGGTTGGTATGTATGTAGGCAGGCAGGTATGTAGGTAGGCAGGTGTGTGTGTATATACACACACACACACACACACACACACACACACATATATGTGTCTGTGTGTGTGTATTCTTCGATGGACAAGGCCCTGACTATGAACTGTAAAGTCAGACCTACTTACCATTCACAGCAACCAAGACGTTCTCAACGAAACTGTCAGAGGTCACGATTGTGAATCAGGCTCCTGTCGGTCTATTCCTGAGCTGTTTAGTAAGTGAATGGTCGTATAACGCAGGGAGCCGTAGTTTCATTTCCAGTTTCTATGAGATGACTGGTCCCGGTTGCACAATCAGAATGACCATATAAAAATGTTAGGATCATATTGATATTCTGAGTCGTAAAAAGTCCTGGCCTTCATCCAAACTCACCAAGCCATAAACAATGTCTGAGAGACCAGCTTGACTTCCACCTAACGACAGCCACTTCAGCACCATAAAAAAAAAGGGACACCATTGCCATCTAGTGGCTTGGAAAGAAATCACACCCAAGTGGAAACCAGTCCTTTTGGTGAAATTTCTGACAATGTTCATATTTACTTTATTTTGAAATTGAACGAGGCAAGTCAGTTAAGAAACAAATCTTATTAACAATGTAAAACGGTCTACAACTGCCTTGTTCAACGGCAGAATGACAGATTTTTACCTTGTCAGCTCGGGGATTCGATCCAGCAACCTTTCTGGCCCAACGCTCTAACCACTAGGCTACCTGCCGCCCCAAATAGGCCTCAATGTTAAAGACATCAGACAACATTAAGAGGAGGTTGTGAGCTACTTTAAAATGTTCCCTTTCAGATTTGATGTATATTTAAATAGTGCTGATAAAGTTGGACTTCGGGAAGCCAGCAGCAGCAGGGTTTTATTACAGAAGTCATGACAGGATACTTACCCTTCTGAGTCTATGCTGTTTTCAGGAACCATGGCTTGGAGGGCATCGGAGTTCGCTGTGTAGACAGAGAGAGAAAAATATGGCGTAGGGGAATTAGCGAGGGGAACGAGTGACATCAGAAGGGGAAACATTTATTGGAATATGGTCGCGGGTGATAAGCCCCAAAACACAATTAAAATGGTGCACTGCATTCAATTAAACAGGGGCACGTTCAGTCCTCAGAATATAACCTCTGGGTGTAGGCTGTGTGCAGGCACAGGAAACAATGCATTATGTAAACAACAGCGTCTTCCTGAAATGTAGGACACATTAGTGCTATAATTAATAAGCCATTACTAAGTATGAAGACAGGAAGTATGGCACAAGAGCATAACTGTGGACTGGGTTTTTATTTTAATTGTATCAACAGGACTTTCTAAGAAAAAGTGTTACACATCTAAATTACATCATTAATAACCTAGAAGAAACGAGGGCCAATGTCAATGTACTTCAAGGACACATGATTAGCAGTACAGAGAGACATGATTAGCAGTACAGAGACACATGATTAGCAGTACAGAGAGACATGATTAGCAGTACAGAGAGACATGATTAGCAGTACAGAGACACATGATTAGCAGTAGAGGGACACATGATTAGCAGTACAGAGACACATGATTAGCAGTACAGAGACACATGATTAGCAGTACAGAGAGACATGATTAGCAGTACAGAGAGACATGATTAGCAGTACAGAGAGACATGATTAGCAGTACAGAGAGACATGATTAGCAGTACAGAGACACATGATTAGCAGTACAGAGAGACATGATTAGCAATACAGAGACACATGATTAGCAGTACAGAGACACATGATTAGCAGTAGAGGGACACATGATTAGCAGTACAGAGACACATGATTAGCAGTACAGAGACACATGATTAGCAGTACAGAGAGACATGATTAGCAGTACAGAGAGACATGATTAGCAGTACAGAGACACATGATTAGCAGTACAGAGACACATGATTAGCAGTAGAGGGACACATGATTAGCAGTACAGAGACACATGATTAGCAGTACAGAGACACATGATTAGCAGTACAGAGAGACATGATTAGCAGTACAGAGAGACATGATTAGCAGTACAGAGACACATGATTAGCAGTACAGAGACACATGATTAGCAGTACAGAGACACATGATTAGCAGTACAGAGACACATGATTAGCAGTACAGAGACACATGATTAGCAGTACAGAGACACATGATTAGCAGTACAGAGACACATGATTAGCAGTACAGAGACACATGATTAGCAGTACAGAGAGACACGATTAGCAGTACAGAGAGACACGATTAGCAGTACAGAGAGACACGATTAGCAGTACAGAGAGACATGATTAGCAGTACAGAGACACATGATTAGCAGTACAGAGACACATGATTAGCAGTACAGAGACACATGATTAGCAGTACAGAGACACATGATTAGCAGTACAGAGACACATGATTAGCAGTACAGAGAGACATGATTAGCAGTACAGAGAGACATGATTAGCAGTACAGAGAGACATGATTAGCAGTACAGAGAGACATGATTAGCAGTACAGAGAGACATGATTAGCAGTACAGAGAGACATGATTAGCAGTACAGAGAGACGATTAGCAGTACAGAGAGACATGATTAGCAGTACAGAGACACATGATTAGCAGTACAGAGACACATGATTAGCAGTACAGAGACACATGATTAGCAGTACAGAGACACATGATTAGCAGTACAGACACATATGATTAGCAGTACAGACACATATGATTAGCAGTATAGAGACACATGATTAGCAGTATAGGGACACATGATTAGCAGTAGAGGGACACATGATTAGCAGTACAGGGACACATGATTAGCAGTACAGGGACACATGATTAACAGTACAGAGACACATGATTAGCAGTATAGAGACACATGATTAGCAGTACAGACACATATGATTAGCAGTACAGAGACACATGATTAGCAGTATAGAGACACATGATTAGCAGTATAGACACATGATTAGCAGTAGAGAGACACATGATTAGCAGTATAGACACATGATTAGCAGTAGAGAGACACATGATTAGCAGTATAGACACATGATTAGCAGTACAGAGAGACATGATTAGCAGTACAGAGAGACATGATTAGCAGTACAGAGACACATGATTAGCAGTATAGACACATGATTAGCAGTACAGACACATGATTAGCAGTACAGAGACACATGATTAGCAGTACAGAGACACATGATTAGCAGTACAGAGACACATGATTAGCAGTACAGAGACACATGATTAGCAGTATAGACACATGATTAGCAGTATAGAGACACATGATTAGCAGTATAGACACATGATTAGCAGTAGAGAGACACATGATTAGCAGTATAGACACATGATTAGCAGTAGAGAGACACATGATTAGCAGTATAGACACATGATTAGCAGTACAGGGACACATGATTAGCAGTATTGAGACACATGATTAGCAGTACAGAGACACATGATTAGCAGTATTGAGACACATGATTAGCAGTACAGAGACACATGATTAGCAGTACAGAGACACATGATTAGCAGTATAGACACATGATTAGCAGTAGAGAGACACATAATTAGCAGTATAGACACATGATTAGCAGTAGAGAGACACATGATTCGCAGTAGAGAGACACATGATTAGCAGTACAGAGACACATGATTAGCAGTACAGACACATGATTAGCAGTATAGACACATGATTAGCAGTACAGAGACACATGATTAGCAGTAGAGACACATGATTAGCAGTACAGAAACACATGATTAGCAGTACAGAGACACATGATTAGCAGTAGAGGGACACATGATTAGCAGTACAGAGACACATGATTAGCAGTATCGAGACACATGATTATCAGTACAGAGACATGATTATCAGTACAGAGACACATGATTAGCAGTAGAGACACATGATTAGCAGTATAGAGACACATGATTAGCAGTATAGAGACACATGATTAGCAGTATAGACACACATGATTAGCAGTATAGACACATGATTAGCAGTAGAGAGACACATGATTAGCAGTATAGACACATGATTAGCAGTACAGAGACACATGATTATCAGTACAGAGACACATGATTAGCAGTACAGAGACACATGATTAGCAGTAGAGAGACACATGATTAGCAGTAGAGAGACACATGATTAGCAGTACAGAGAGACATGATTAGCAGTACAGAGACACATGATTAGCAGTACAGAGACACATGATTAGCAGTACAGAGACACATGATTAGCAGTAGAGAGACACATGATTAGCAGTAGAGAGACACATGATTAGCAGTAGAGAGACACATGATTAGCAGTACAGAGACACATGATTAGCAGTACAGAGACACATGATTAGCAGTATAGACACATGATTAGCAGTACAGACACATATGATTAGCAGTACAGAGACAAATGATTAGCAGTATAGAGACACATGATTAGCAGTATAGACACATGATTAGCAGTAGAGAGACACATGATTAGCAGTATAGACATATGATTAGCAGTACAGAGACACATGATTAGCAGTATAGAGACACATGATTAGCAGTATAGACACATGATTAGCAGTAGAGAGACACATGATTAGCAGTATAGACACATGATTAGCAGTACAGAGACACATGATTATCAGTACAGAGACACATGATTAGCAGTACAGAGACACATGATTAGCAGTAGAGGGACACATGATTAGCAGTACAGAGACACATGATTAGCAGTACAGAGACACATGATTAGCAGTATAGAGACACATGATTAGCAGTATAGACACATGATTAGCAGTAGAGAGACACATGATTAGCAGTATAGACACATGATTAGCAGTACAGAGACACATGATTAGCAGTATAGACACATGATTAGCAGTAGAGGGACACATGATTAGCAGTACAGGGACACATGATTAGCAGTACAGGGACACATGATTAGCAGTAGAGGGACACATGATTAGCAGTATAGAGACACATGATTAGCAGTATAGAGACACATGATTAGCAGTATAGACACACATGATTAGCAGTATAGACACATGATTAGCAGTAGAGAGACACATGATTAGCAGTATAGACACATGATTAGCAGTACAGAGACACATGATTATCAGTACAGAGACACATGATTAGCAGTACAGAGACACATGATTAGCAGTACAGAGACACATGATTAGCAGTACAGAGACACATGATTAGCAGTAGAGAGACACATGATTAGCAGTAGAGAGACACATGATTAGCAGTAGAGAGACACATGATTAGCAGTACAGAGAGACATGATTAGCAGTACAGAGACACATGATTAGCAGTAGCGAGACACATGATTAGCAGTAGAGAGACACATGATTAGCAGTAGAGAGACACATGATTAGCAGTACAGAGACACATGATTAGCAGTATAGACACATGATTAGCAGTACAGACACATATGATTAGCAGTACAGAGACACATGATTAGCAGTATAGAGACACATGATTAGCAGTATAGACACATGATTAGCAGTAGAGAGACACATGATTAGCAGTATAGACACATGATTAGCAGTACAGAGACACATGATTAGCAGTATAGACACATGATTAGCAGTAGAGAGACACATGATTAGCAGTATAGACATATGATTAGCAGTACAGAGACGCATGATTAGCAGTAGAGAGACACATGATTAGCAGTAGAGAGACACATGATTAGCAGTAGAGAGACACATGATTAGCAGTACAGAGACACATGATTAGCAGTACAGAGACACATGATTAGCAGTAGCGAGACACATGATTAGCAGTAGAGAGACACATGATTAGCAGTAGAGAGACACATGATTAGCAGTACAGAGACACATGATTAGCAGTACAGAGACACATGATTAGCAGTATAGACACATGATTAGCAGTACAGACACATATGATTAGCAGTACAGAGACACATGATTAGCAGTATAGAGACACATGATTAGCAGTATAGACACATGATTAGCAGTAGAGAGACACATGATTAGCAGTATAGACACATGATTAGCAGTACAGAGACACATGATTAGCAGTATAGACACATGATTAGCAGTAGAGAGACACATGATTAGCAGTATAGACATATGATTAGCAGTACAGAGACACATGATTAGCAGTATAGAGACACATGATTAGCAGTATAGACACATGATTAGCAGTTGAGAGACACATGATTAGCAGTATAGACACATGATTAGCAGTACAGAGACACATGATTAGCAGTAGAGGGACACATGATTAGCAGTACAGAGACACATGATTAGCAGTACAGAGACACATGATTAGCAGTACAGAGACACATGATTAGCAGTATAGAGACACATGATTAGCAGTATAGACACATGATTAGCAGTATAGACACATGATTAGCAGTACAGACACATGATTAGCAGTATAGACACATGATTAGCAGTACAGACACATGATTAGCAGTACAGAGACACATGATTAGCAGTACAGACACATATGATTAGCAGTATAGAGACACATATGATTAGCAGTATAGAGACACATGATTAGCAGTATAGACACATGATTAGCAGTATAGACACATGATTAGCAGTATAGACACATGATTAGCAGTATAGACACATGATTAGCAGTATAGACACATGATTAGCAGTATAGACACATGATTAGCAGTATAGACACATGATTAGCAGTAGAGAGACACATGATTAGCAGTATAGACACATGATTAGCAGTACAGAGACACATGATTAGCAGTACAGACACATGATTAGCAGTACAGAGACACATGATTAGCAGTACAGAGACACATGATTAGCAGTACAGAGACACATGATTAGCAGTACAGAGACACATGATTAGCAGTACAGACACATGATTAGCAGTACAGACACATGATTAGCAGTAGAGGGACACACGGCACCGTCGGAAATTATTCAGACCCCTTGACTTTATCCAAACAGTTTGTTGCTTTTAAAAACTCTTAAATTGTTAGCCCCTCCCCCCCTTTCTACACACAATACCCCATAATGACAAATCAAAAACAGGTTTGAGAAATAATTGTCAATTGATTAAAATTTAAAAACAGAAATACTTTATTTACATAATTATTCAGACCCTTCGCTATGAGACTCAATTGAGCTCAGGTGCATCCACTTTCCATTGATCATCCTTGAGATGTTTCTACAACTTGATTGGAGTCCACCTGTGGTAAATTCAATTGATTGGACGTGATTTGGAAAGGCACACACCTGTCTATATAAGGTCCCACAGTTGACAGTACATGTCAGAGCAAAACCAAGCCATGAGGTCCAAGGAATTGTCCCCAAGAACAGTGGCCTCCATGATTCTTAAATGGAATTAGTTTGGAACCACCAAGACTCTCCCTAGAACTGAGCAATCGGGGGAGAAAGGCCTTGGTCAGGGAAGTGACCGAGAACCTGAACTAGAGTTTCTCTGTGGAGATGGGAGAAACTTCCAGAAGGTTCTCCCATCTCTGCAGCACTCCACCAATCAGGACTTGGTAGAGTGGCCAGACGGAAGCCACTCCTCAGTAAAATGAACGTGACAGACCACTTGGAGTTTGCAAAAAGGCACCTAAAGACTCTCAGAACATGATAAACAAGTTTCTCTGGTCTGATGAAACCAAGATTCAACTCTTTGGCCTGAATGCCAAGCGTCATGTCTGGAAGAAACCTGACACCAACCCTACAGTGAAGCATGGTGTTGGCAGCATCCTGCTGTGGGGATGTTTTTCAGCGGCAGGGACTGGGAGACTAGTCAGGATTGAGGCAAAGATGAACGGAGAAAAGTAGAGAGAGATCCTTGATGAAAATCTGTTCCAGAGCACTGAGGACCTCAGAATGTGAACCTTCGCCCCAGTCCAACAGGACAACGACCCTAAGCACACAGCCAAGACAGAGCAGGAGTGGCTTCGGAACAAGTCTCTGAATGGCCTTGAGTGGCCCATCCAGAGCCCGGACTTGAATCCAATCTAACATCTCTGGAGAGACCTGAAAATAGCTGTGCAGCGACGCTCCCCATCCAACCTGACAGAGCTTGAGAGGATCTGCAGAGAAGGGGAGAAACTCCCCAAATACAGGTGTGCCAAGCTTGTAGTGTCATACCCAAGAAGACTTGAGGCTGTAATCACTGCCAAAGGTGCTTCAAGTACTGAGTAAAGGGTCTGAATACGGATATAAATGTGATGAGTTTATTTTAAATAAATAAAAAACAAACTGTTTTCACTGTCATTATGGGGTATTGTGATGTCATTATGGGGTATTGTGATGTCATTACGGGTATTGTGATGTCATTACGGGGTATTGTGTGTAGATTGATGAGCGGAAAAACCCCCAAATGTAATCATTTTTAGAATGAGGCTGTAACGTAACAAAAATGTGGAAAAAGGTCAAGGGGTCTGAATACTTTCTGAAGACACTTTTGGCCAACACTTCAGTGGAGAAAAACTATATATATAGTTTTCTTTAGTTATATATATATATATATATACACACACACACACACACACACACAGTGCCTTTATGGAAGTATTCGGCCCCTTTGAACTTTGCAACCTTTTGCCACATTTCAGGCTTCAAACATAAAGATATAAAACTGTATTTTTTTGTGAAGAATCAACAACAAGTGGGACACAATCATGAAGTGGAACGACATTTATTGGATTTTTCAAACTTTTTTAACAAATCAAAAACTGAAAAATTGGGCGTGCAAAATTATTCAGCCCCTTTACTTTCAGTGCAGCAAACTCTCTCCAGAAGTTCAGTGAGGATCTCTGAATGATCCAATGTTGACCTAAATGACTAATGATGATAAATACAATCCACCTGTGTGTAATCAAGTCTCCGTATAAATGCACCTGCACTGTGATAGTCTCAGAGGTCCGTTAAAAGCGCAGAGAGCATCATGAAGGACAAGGAACACACCAGGCAGGTCCGAGATACTGTTGTGAAGAAGTTTAAAGCCGGATTTGGATACAAAAAGATTTCCCAAGCTTTAAACATCCCAAGGAGCACTGTGCAAGCGATAATATTGAAATGGAAGGAGTATCAGACCACTGCAAATCTACCAAGACCTGGCCGTCCCTCTAAACTTTCAGCTCATACAAGGAGAAGACTGATCAGAGATGCAGCCAAGAGGCCCATGATCACTCTTGATGAACTGCAGAGATCTACAGCTGAGGTGGGAGACTCTGTCCATAGGACAACAATCAGTCGTATATTGCACAAATGTGGCCTTTATGGAAGAGTGGCAAGAAGAAAGCCATTTCTTAAAGATATCCATAAAAAGTGTCGTTTAAAGTTTGCCACAAGCCACCTGGGAGACACACCAAACATGTGGAAGAAGGTCCAGACCTGAATCTAATCGAGAATCTGTGGAAAGAACTGAAAACTGCTGTTCACAAATGCTCTTCATCCAACCTCACTGAGCTCGAGCTGTTTTGCAAGGAGGAATGGGAAAAAATGTCAGTCTCTCGATGTGCAAAACTGATAGAGACATACCCCAAGCGACTTACAGCTGTAATCGCAGCAAAAGGTGGCGCTACAAAGTATTAACTTAAGGGGGCTGAATAATTTTGCACGCCCAATTTTTCAGTTTTTGATTTGTTAAAAAAGTTTGAAATATCCAATAAATGTCGTTCCACTTCACGATTGTGTCCCACTTGTTGTTGATTCTTCACAAAAAAATACAGTTTTATATCTTTATGTTTGAAGCCTGAAATGTGGCAAAAGGTCGCAAAGTTCAAGGGGGCCGAATACTTCCATAAAGGCACTGTATATATAACCCAGAATAACTAAAGATGAGGAAAGACCTGTGGAAACATCGGAGTCACGTCCGACTTCACATGACCATGTGAACATCCTGTTTCCGCTCGCCGGTCAAAATAAGGCCGATTTCCCCACAAACTAAGACTGTGTACTACACTAGAAGTCTAGCATCATATTAAATCACTTATGTCTGACCAGAGGGCATTTCAACACACCTTTGTGACCACCTGGAAGGAAGGAGAGTATAAATCAGTAACGAGTCCCTAAGGCTTTGTGCAGCATGCCAACGTGAGCAGGAAAAGGCTTTGACTTGGAGACTTCCTGTTCCGTCATAATCAGGCGATACTATCGAGACTGACAATACTATACTCGATCCTGACTGGCAATACTATCAAGACTGACTCACAGAATGTAGGTGTGTGCACGTGCATAGGTCACACAACGTCACCTAATGAGGGTGAGTCAATGGCACGGTTGCCGTCAATACACTTGTGATAACCTTGTAATACAATAGGATGAAAGGGAATTCCAACATTGTAGGAAGCTCCTGTGTTTACAATCTATTGTAACCACACAGCAGCTTCAGTAATTAGTGTACCATGTAGAACCACAGACCTACTCACCTCTCACCGGATGTTAAACACACACACCTCCTCCTGTAGCTTCAGAGTGTGAAAGACAGTGTAATAGGAGAGGGAGGCAGCTCAGCACCAAGTGGTCTGACATAACCATGACAACTGTTTAGTGGTCTGACATAACCATGACAACTGTTTAGTGGTCTGACATAACCATGACAACTGTTTAGTGGTCTGACATAACCATGACAACTGTTTAGTGGTCCATAGACACTAGTTATAGCATTGTTGTCAGTAGGAGACGGTAGAGTGGTCAAAGACACTAGTTATAGCATTGTTGTCAGTAGGAGACAGTAGAGTGGTCATAGACACTAGTTATAGTATTGTTGTCAGTAGGAGACAGTAGAGTGGTCATAGACACTAGTTATAGTATTGTTGTCAGTAGGAGACAGAGTGGTCATAGACACTAGTTATAGTATTGTTGTCAGTAGGAGACGGTAGAGAGGTCATAGACACTAGTTATAGCATTGTTGTCCATAGGAGACAGTAGAGAGGTCATATACACTAGTTATAGCATTGTTGTCCATAGGAGACAGTAGAGAGGTCATAGACACTAATTATAGTATTGTTGTCAGTAGGAGACAGTAGAGTGGTCATAGACACTAGTTATAGCATTGTTGTCAATAGGAGACAGTAGAGAGGTCATAGACACTAATTATAGTATTGTTGTCAGGAGAGGAGACAGTAGAGAGGTCAAAGACACTAGTTATAGCATTGTTGTCAATAGGAGACAGTAGAGGTCATAGACACTAATTATAGTATTGTTGTCAGGAGAGGAGACAGTAGAGAGGTCATAGACACTAGTTATCGCATTGTTGTCAGTAGGAGACGGTAGAGTGGTCATAGACACTAGTTATAGTATTGTTGTCAGTAGGAGACAGTAGCGTGGTCATAGACACTAGTTATAGTATTGTTGTCAGTAGGAGACAGTAGAGTGGTCATAGACACTAATTATAGCATTGTTGTCCATAGGAGACAGTAGAGAGGTCATAGACACTAATTATAGCATTGTTGTCAGTAGGAGACAGTAGAGTGGTCATAGACACTAGTTATAGTATTGTTGTCAGTAGGAGACAGTAGAGTGGTCATAGACACTAGTTATAGCATTGTTGTCAATAGGAGACAGTAGAGAGGTCATAGACACTAATTATAGTATTGTTGTCAGGAGAGGAGACAGTAGAGAGGTCATAGACACTAGTTATCGCATTGTTGTCAGTAGGAGACGGTAGAGTGGTCATAGACACTAGTTATAGTATTGTTGTCAGTAGGAGACAGTAGAGTGGTCATAGACACTAGTTATAATATTGTTGTCAGTAGGAGACAGAGTGGTCATAGACACTAGTTATAGTATTGTTGTCAGGAGAGGAGACAGTATAGAGGTCATAGACACTAGTTATAGCATTGTTGTCAGTAGGAGACGGTAGAGTGGTCATAGACACTAGTTATAGTATGGTTGTCAGTAGGAGGCAGTAGAGTGGTCATAGACACTAGTTATCGTATTGTTGGCAGTAGAGTGGTCATAGACACTAGTTATAATATTGTTGGCAGTAGAGTGGTCATAGACACTAGTTATAGTATTGTTGTCAGTAGGAGACGGTAGAGTGGTCCATAGACACTAGTTATAGTATTGTTGTCAGTAGGAGACAGTAGAGAGGTCATATACACTAGTTATAGTATTGTTGTCAGTAGGAGACAGCAGAGTGGTCATAGACACTAGTTATAATATTGTTTGGCAGTAGAGTGGTCATAGACACTAGTTATAGTATTGTTGGCAGTAGAGTGGTCATAGACACTAGTTATAGTATTGTTGGCAGTAGAGAGGAGACGGTAGAGTGGTAATAGACACTAGTTATAGCATTGTTGTCAATAGGAGACAGTAGAGAGGTCATAGACACTAGTTATAGTATTGTTGTCAGTAGGAGACAGTAGAGTGGTCATAGACACTAGTTATAGCATTGTTGTCAATAGGAGACAGTAGAGAGGTCATAGACACTAATTATAGTATTGTTGTCAGGAGAGGAGACAGTAGAGAGGTCATAGACACTAGTTATCGCATTGTTGTCAGTAGGAGACGGTAGAGTGGTCATAGACACTAGTTATAGTATTGTTGTCAGTAGGAGACAGTAGAGTGGTCATAGACACTAGTTATAATATTGTTGTCAGTAGGAGACAGAGTGGTCATAGACACTAGTTATAGCATTGTTGTCCATAGGAGACAGTAGAGAGGTCATAGACACTAATTATAGCATTGTTGTCAGTAGGAGACAGTAGAGTGGTCATAGACACTAGTTATAGCATTGTTGTCAATAGGAGACAGTAGAGAGGTCATAGACACTAATTATAGTATTGTTGTCAGGAGAGGAGACAGTAGAGAGGTCATAGACACTAGTTATCGCATTGTTGTCAGTAGGAGACGGTAGAGTGGTCATAGACACTAGTTATAGTATTGTTGTCAGTAGGAGACAGTAGAGTGGTCATAGACACTAGTTATAGTATTGTTGACAGTAGGAGACAGTAGAGTGGTCATAGACACTAGTTATAATATTGTTGTCAGTAGGAGACAGAGTGGTCATAGACACTAGTTATAGTATTGTTGACAGTAGGAGACAGTAGAGTGGTCATAGACACTAGTTATAGTATGGTTGTCAGTAGGAGGCAGTAGAGTGGTCATAGACACTAGTTATCGTATTGTTGGCAGTAGAGTGGTCATAGACACTAGTTATAGTATTGTTGGCAGTAGAGAGGAGACAGTAGAGTGGTCATAGACACTAGTTATAGCATTGTTGTCAATAGGAGACAGTAGAGAGGTCATAGACACTAATTATAGTATTGTTGTCAGGAGAGGAGACAGTATAGAGGTCATAGACACTAGTTATAGCATTGTTGTCAGTAGGAGACGGTAGAGTGGTCATAGACACTAGTTATAGTATGGTTGTCAGTAGGAGGCAGTAGAGTGGTCATAGACACTAGTTATCGTATTGTTGGCAGTAGAGTGGTCATAGACAGTAGTTATAATATTGTTGGCAGTAGAGTGGTCATAGACACTAGTTATAGTATTGTTGTCAGTAGGAGACGGTAGAGTGGTCCATAGACACTAGTTATAGTATTGTTGTCAGTAGGAGACAGTAGAGAGGTCATATACACTAGTTATAGTATTGTTGTCAGTAGGAGACAGCAGAGTGGTCATAGACACTAGTTATAATATTGTTTGGCAGTAGAGTGGTCATAGACACTAGTTATAGTATTGTTGTCAGTAGGAGGCAGTAGAGTGGTCATAGACACTAGTTATCGTATTGTTGGCAGTAGAGTGGTCATAGACACTAGTTATAGTATTGTTGGCAGTAGAGTGGTCATAGACACTAGTTATAGTATTGTTGGCAGTAGAGAGGAGACGGTAGAGTGGTAATAGACACTAGTTATAGCATTGTTGTCAATAGGAGACAGTAGAGAGGTCATAGACACTAGTTATAGTATTGTTGTCAGTAGGAGACAGTAGAGTGGTCATAGACACTAGTTATAGCATTGTTGTCAATAGGAGACAGTAGAGAGGTCATAGACACTAATTATAGTATTGTTGTCAGGAGAGGAGACAGTAGAGAGGTCATAGACACTAGTTATCGCATTGTTGTCAGTAGGAGACGGTAGAGTGGTCATAGACACTAGTTATAGTATTGTTGTCAGTAGGAGACAGTAGAGTGGTCATAGACACTAGTTATAATATTGTTGTCAGTAGGAGACAGAGTGGTCATAGACACTAGTTATAGTATGGTTGTCAGTAGGAGGCAGTAGAGTGGTCATAGACACTAGTTATCGTATTGTTGGCAGTAGAGTGGTCATAGACACTAGTTATAGTATTGTTGGCAGTAGAGTGGTCATAGACACTAGTTATAGTATTGTTGGCAGTAGAGAGGAGACAGTAGAGTGGTCATAGACACTAGTTATAGCATTGTTGTCAATAGGAGACAGTAGAGAGGTCATAGACACTAAATATAGTATTGTTGTCAGGAGAGGAGACAGTAGAGAGGTCATAGACACTAGTTATAGCATTGTTGTCAGTAGGAGACGGTAGAGTGGTCATAGACACTAGTTATAGTATGGTTGTCAGTAGGAGGCAGTAGAGTGGTCATAGACACTAGTTATCGTATTGTTGACAGTAGGAGACAGTAGAGTGGTCATAGACACTAGTTATAGTATGGTTGTCAGTAGGAGGCAGTAGAGTGGTCATAGACACTAGTTATCGTATTGTTGGCAGTAGAGTGGTCATAGACACTAGTTATAGTATTGTTGGCAGTAGAGTGGTCATAGACACTAGTTATAGTATTGTTGGCAGTAGAGAGGAGACAGTAGAGTGGTCATAGACACTAGTTATAGCATTGTTGTCAATAGGAGACAGTAGAGAGGTCATAGACACTAAATATAGTATTGTTGTCAGGAGAGGAGACAGTAGAGAGGTCATAGACACTAGTTATAGTATTGTTGTCAGTAGGAGACAGTAGAGTGGTCATAGACACTAGTTATAATATTGTTGTCAGTAGGAGACAGTAGAGTGGTCATAGACACTAGTTATAGTATTGTTGTCAGTAGGAGACAGTAGAGAGGTCATAGAGACTAGTTATAGTATTGTTGTCAGTAGGAGACAGCAGAGTGGTCATAGACACTAGTTATAATATTGTTGTCAGTAGAGTGGTCATAGACACTAGTTATAATATTGTTGGCAGTAGAGTAGTCATAGACACTAGTTATAGTATTGTTGTCAGTAGGAGACGGTAGAGTGGTCCATAGACACTAGTTATAGTATTGTTGTCAGTAGGAGACAGTAGAGTGGTCATAGACACTAGTTATAGTATTGTTGTCAGTAGGAGACAGTAGAGTGGTCATAGACACTAGTTATAGTATTGTTGTCAGTAGAGTGGTCATAGACACTAGTTATAGTATTGTTGTCAGTAGGAGACAGTAGAGTGGTCATAGACACTAGTTATAGTATTGTTGTCAGTAGGAGACAGTAGAGTGGTCATAGACACTAGTTCTAGTATTGTTGTCAGTAGAGTGGAGACAGTAGAGTGGTCATAGACACTAGTTATAGTATTGTTGTCAGGAGGAGACAGTAGAGTGGTCATAGACACTAGTTATAGTATTGTTGTCAGTAGAGAGGAGACAGAGTGGTCATAGACACTAGTTATAGTATTGTTGTCAGTAGGAGACAGTAGAGTGGTCATAGACACTAGTTATTGTATTGTTGTCAGTAGGAGACAGTAGAGTGGTCATAGACACTAGTTATAGTATTGTTGTCAGTAGGAGACAGTAGAGTGGTCATAGACACTAGTTATAGTATTGTTGTCAGTAGAGAGGAGACAGAGTGGTCATAGACACTAGTTATAGTATTGTTGTCAGTAGGAGACAGTAGAGTGGTCATAGACACTAGTTATTGTATTGTTGTCAGTAGGAGACAGTAGAGTGGTCATAGACACTAGTTATTGTATTGTTGTCAGTAGGAGACAGTAGAGTGGTCATAGACACTAGTTATAGTATTGTTGTCAGGAGGAGACAGTAGAGTGGTCATAGACACTAGTTATAGTATTGCTGTCAGGAGGAGACAGTAGAGTGGTCATAGACACTAGTTATAGTATTGTTGTCAGTAGGAGACAGAGTGGTCATAGACACTAGTTATAGTATTGTTGTCAGGAGGAGACAGAGTGGTCATAGACACTAGTTATAGTATTGCTGTCAGGAGGAGACAGTAGAGTGGTCATAGACACTAGTTCTAGTATTGTTGTCAGTAGGAGACAGTATAGTGGTCATAGACACTAGTTATAGTATTGTTGTCAGTAGGAGACAGAGTGGTCATAGACACTAGTTATAGTATTGTTGTCAGGAGGAGACAGTAGAGTGGTCATAGACACTAGTTATAGTATTGTTGTCAGTAGGAGACAGTAGAGTGGTCATAGACACTAGTTATAGTATTGTTGTCAGTAGAGAGGAGACAGAGTGGTCATAGACACTAGTTATAGTATTGCTGTCAGTAGGAGGCAGTAGAGTGGTCATAGACACTAGTTATAGTATTGCTGTCAGTAGGAGGCAGTAGAGTGGTCATAGACACTAGTTATAGTATTGTTGTCAGTAGGAGACAGTAGTGGTCATAGACACTAGTTATAGTATTGTTGTCAATAGGAGACAGTAGAGTGGTCATAGACACTAGTTATAGTATTGTTGTCAGTAGGAGACAGTAGAGTGGTCCATAGACACTAGTTATAGTATTGTTGTCAGTAGGAGACAGTAGAGTGGTCCATAGACACTAATTATAGTATTGTTGTCAGTAGGAGACAGTAGAGTGGTCCATAGACACTAGTTATAGTATTGTTGTCAGTAGGAGACAGTAGAGTGGTCCATAGACACTAATTATAGTATTGTTGTCAGTAGAGTGGTCATAGACACTAGTTATAGTATTGTTGTCAGTAGGAGACAGTAGAGTGGTCCATAGACACTAATTATAGTATTGTTGTCAGTAGGAGACAGTAGAGTGGTCCATAGACACTAGTTATAGTATTGTTGTCAGTAGGAGACAGTAGAGTGGTCCATAGACACTAATTATAGTATTGTTGTCAGTAGAGAGGTCATAGACACTAGTTATAGTATTGTTGTCAGTAGGAGACAGTAGAGAGGTCATAGACACTAGTTATAGTATTGTTGTCAGTAGAGAGGAGACAGTAGAGTGGTCATAGACACTAGTTATAGTATTGTTGTCAGTAGGAGACAGTAGACTGGTCCATAGACACTAGTTATAGTATGGTTGTCAGTAGAGAGGAGACAGAGTTATCCACTATCCATAAACACTCAGTGGTTACTGTATTGTTGCCTAGTTACCTTCATTCTTCATGATGTAATGAACGATCTGTCCCACGGTGTCGTCGTTGCTCTCGCTGTAGGTGTCGTTCAGCTCTGCAGAGAAACACACATTTACAAAAAGAGCTGAAACACTGCAACACATTAGTCATCGTCGACATGAAAAGGCTATCCCTAACATTCATCAGAAATGCAGTTAGGTACACAGTTAGGGCTGGGCGATATGCCCAAAATACCATCATTGCATATGAAAATTGGACTGTAATTTATGTTTTTTTTAATAATAAAAGTTCTAAATTTCCTTTGTGAGTAGTGAGTGATCCCTAGGATGGCAACACATACATTAGGTGGTTTTAATGAGTCTTTATCCATTTTGATACTTTTATACTGTTCAATTCAACCCAAAATCATTTGAATTTCCTGCACTGCCACATAGGGCTGCATAACATGGGCAAATAATCTAGGACTTATTTTTAACCAAATGTTGCAATTGCGATTTAGAGCAAAACACTTGGGTGAATTGTTGGAATCATGGAATATAAATGAGTTTTCTAAAATTAGAATATATATTTTTAAAGTGTGCACTTTGAATACAGTGCTTGACATGACAAGGAATGAAAATCCCAGGGACGAGTTATTGTGGCAGGGTAGGAACCAAAGTGTTGATAAGTGTTTTCTTGTGGACCCTATAATCTTTGGCTACATTTAATTCTCATAGCTAAATGAAGTAGCTAACATATTTTGCTTTGTGTACTCCTCTTCAATTTAGAAGATACCGTGGAACAAACATGCAGATTTTAGGTCTACACCATCCTTGGTATTATAAGGCTGTATAGTGAATTACATTTGCTCTGACTCAATACATTTATTAGCTAGCGATTAGCATTAGCAGCTAACAAGATTTAGGCCCAACTTGCTAAGAAAAGAAAACTAGCCATTTCCAAACTAATAGTGTAATTATAGAACGATAGTGGATTTACATTTAAGAAGCAAAAGTGAAAACAGCATCGTTGTCATCAACATTGTAGCATGTGCTGCATTGACCATGTAGACGGAACACAAGGGTCTCGTGGTTGAGGAACATCAAATGCACTCCTTGAGTGACTGGGGGGCGGGGCTAGGTCGGTGTGGAAAGTGATATAAGAAAGAGAAAGAGAGCTCAAGTAGCAAATTAAACGACACGTTACACACTGCGTTTCACATTTAAAAACCCAAACCGGTCCGTGCATCAATACCGGTATAGAAAGTAAAGTAAAAACCCAAACCGGTCCGTGCATCAATACCGGTATAGAAAGTAAAGTAAAAACCCAAACCGGTCCGTGCATCAATACCGGTATAGAAAGTAAAGTAAAAACCCAAACCGGTCCGTGCATCAATACCGGTATAGAAAGTAAAGTAAAAACCCAAACCGGTCCGTGCATCAATACCGGTATAGAAAGTAAAGTAAAAACCCAAACCGGTCCGTGCATCAATACCGGTATAGAAAGTAAAGTAAAAACCCAAACCGGTCCGTGCATCAATACCGGTATAGAAAGTAAAGTAAAAACCCAAACCGGTCCGTGCATCAATACCGGTATAGAAAGTAAAGTAAAAACCCAAACCGGTCCGTGCATCAATACCGGTATAGAAAGTAAAGTAAAAACCCAAACCGGTCCGTGAATCAATACCGGTATAGAAAGTAAAGTAAAAACCCAAACCGGTCCGTGCATCAATACCGGTATAGAAAGTAAAGTAAAACCCCAAACCGGTCCGTGCATCAATACCGGTATAGAAAGTAAAGTAAAAACCCAAAACGGTCCGTGCATCAATACCGGTATAGAAAGTAAAGTAAAAACCCAAACCGGTCCGTGCATCAATACCGGTATAGAAAGTAACGTAAAAACCCAAACCGGTCCGTGCATCAATACCGGTATAGAAAGTAAAGTAAAAACCCAAACCGGTCCGTGCATCAATACCGGTATAGAAAGTAAAGTAAAAACCCAAACCGGTCCGTGCATCAATACCGGTATAGAAAGTAAAGTAAAAACCCAAACCGGTCCGTGCATCAATACCGGTATAGAAAGTAAAGTAAAAACCCAAACCGGTCCGTGAATCAATACCGGTATAGAAAGTAAAGTAAAAACCCAAACCGGTCCGTGCATCAATACCGGTATAGAAAGTAAAGTAAAAACCCAAACCGGTCCGTGCATCAATACCGGTATAGAAAGTAAAGTAAAAACCCAAACCGGTCCGTGCATCAATACCGGTATAGAAAGTAAAGTAAAAACCCAAACCGGTCCGTGCATCAATACCGGTATAGAAAGTAAAGTAAAAACCCAAACCGGTCCGTGCATCAATACCGGTATAGAAAGTAAAGTAAAAACCCAAACCGGTCCGTGCATCAATACCGGTATAGAAAGTAAAGTAAAAACCCAAACCGGTCCGTGCATCAATACCGGTATAGAAAGTAAAGTAAAAACCCAAACCGGTCCGTGCATCAATACCGGTATAGAAAGTAAAGTAAAAACCCAAACCGGTCCGTGAATCAATACCGGTATAGAAAGTAAAGTAAAAACCCAAACCGGTCCGTGAATCAATACCGGTATAGAAAGTAAAGTAAAAACCCAAACCGGTCCGTGCATCAATACCGGTATAGAAAGTAAAGTAAAAACCCAAACCGGTCCGTGCATCAATACCGGTATAGAAAGTAAAGTAAAAACCCAAACCGGTCCGTGCATCAATACCGGTATAGAAAGTAAAGTAAAAACCCAAACCGGTCCGTGCATCAATACCGGTATATCGTAAAATGCGGTATACCGACCATCCCTACACACAGTATATTAAGTTCCTCATATTTAGGACATTCCTTATAACACCATAGCAAGGCCTATTGGTATTGTTGTAGTATACTGGAGCAGAAGTAACAGATGAGGGCTGTCTACACAGCGCACACAGTGTACACACACACCTACACAGTAGACACACACTGTACACCTATGCATACACACAGCCCCCTCTCAAGAGCCAAACCTGCCTGTAAAACTGTTCCATGAGTCAGTGAGATATACATACAGTATCATCTGAAACCTGAGGATAAGCTTTAGGATTGAATGGGGCTTAAATGATGAATGACACTCTGGTAGAAAGGCTAGTAGCCAGTCTTTGTTTTGCGTGGAAGGTCTGTTGCCTGGGTGACCCAGTGGAAGGTCTGTTGCCTGGGTGACCCAGTGGAAGGTCTGTTGCCTGGGTGACCCAGTGGAAGGTCTGTTGCCTGGGTGACCCAGAGGAAGGTAATGTAGCATTATCGGCACATTCAACAGCGTTTAAGTAATACATTACCTTCGACAGTGTTGTCATCTTGTGATCAAGCCATCAATGTTTTGTGATTATTGCCGTTGTAAAAATATGAGTGATAAATATTTTGTTGTGAGAAAGTAGATCAGTTTAATACTAAAATACAATTGAGTGTGAAAAATGTAGGTTACAAGATGGATGTTAAATGATATGTGGTCTGTCGGTCAGTCGAATTGTACAATATACAGCGTGTCCCACATAATGTGTGTGTGTGTGTGTACAGTTGAAGTCAGAAGTTTACATAAGTTTTAAATACCCCAACCTAAGTGTTTCAACCACACCACAAATTTCTTGTTAACAAACTATAGTTTTGGCAAGTCAGTTGTGTCATGCACAAAGTAGATGCCCTAAGTAATCTTTCCAACAATAGTTTATTTCACTGTATCACAATTCCAGTGAGTCAGAAGTTAACATACACTAAGTTGACTTTGCCTTTAAACAGCTTGGAAAATTCCAGAAAATGATGTCATGGCTTTAATCAAATGTTATTGGTCACATATACATGGTTAGCAGACGTTAATGTGAGTGTAGCGAAATGCTTGTGCTTTTTGTTCAGACCATGCAGGAATATCTAACAAGTAATCTAACAATTTCACAACTACCTTATACACAAGTGTAAAGGAATGAATAAAAATATGTACATATAAATGTATGGATGAGTGATGGCCGTGCGGCATAGGCAAGAAGCAGTAGATGGTATAGAATACAGTATATGTATATGTATATGTATATGAGTAATGTAGGGTATGTAAACATTATATTAAGTAGCATTGTTTAAAGTGGCTGGTGATATATTTTTTACATCAATTTCCACTATTAAAGTGGCTGGAGTTGAGTCAGTGTGTTGGCAGCAGCCACTCAATGTTAGTGGTGGCTGTTTAACAGTCTGATGGCCTTGAGATAGAAGCTGTTTTTCAGTCTCTCGGTCCCAGCTTTGATGCACCTGTACTGACCTCGCCTTCTGGATGATAGCGGGGTGAACAGGCAGTGGCTCGGGTGGTTGTTGTCCTTGATGATCTTTATGGCCTTCCTGTGACATCGGGTGGTGTAGGTGTCCTGGAGGGCAGGTAGTTTGCCCCCGGTGATGCGTTGTGCAGACCTCACTACCCTCTGGAGAGCCTTACGGTTGTGGGCGTAGCAGTTGCCGTACCAGGCGGTGATACAGCCCGACAGGATGCTCTCGATTGTGCATCTGTAAAAGTTTGAGAGTGCTTTTGGTGACAAGCCGAATTTCTTCAGCCTCCTGAGGTTGAAGAGGCGCTGTTGCGCCTCCTTCACAACACTGTCTGTGGGAGGACCATTACAGTTTGTCCATGATGTGTAGGCTGAGGAACTTAAAACTTTCCACCTTCTCCACTACTGTCCCGTCGATGTGGATAGGGGGGTGCTCCCTCTGCTGTTTCCTGAAGTCCACAATCATCACCTTAGTTTTGTTGACGTTGAGTGTGAAGTTATTTTCCTGACAGCACACTCCGAGAGCCCTCACCTCCTCCCTGTAGGCCGTCTCGTCGTTGTTGGTAATCAAGCCAACCACTGTAGTGTCATCTAACAACATCATTTGAGTCAATTGAAGAAGGTGTACCTGTGGATGTATTTCAAGGCCTACCTTCAAACTCAGTGCCTCTGCTTGACATCATGGGAATATCAGTGAAGATCTCAGAAAAATAATTGTAGACCTCCACAAGGCTGGTTCGTCCTTGGGAGCAATTTCCAAATGCCTGAAGGAAACACGATCATCTGTACAAACAATAGTACGCAAGTATAAACACCATGGGACCACGCAGCCGTCATACCGCTCAGGAAGGAGACGAGATAAACATACTTTGGTGCGAAAAGTGCAAATGAATCCCAGAACAACAGCAAAGGTCCTTGTGAAGATGCTGGAGGAAACAGGTACAAAAGTATCTATATCCACAGTAAAACAAGTCCTATATCGACATAACCTGAAAGGTCACTCAGCAAGGAAGAAGCCACTGCTCCAAACCCGCCATAAAAAAGCCAAACTACGGTTTGCAACAGCACATGGGGACAAAGATCGTACTTTTTGGAGAAATGTCCTCTGGTCTGATGAAACAAAAATACAACTGTTTGGCCATAATGACCATCATTACATTTGGAGGAAAAAGGGGGAGGCTTGCAAGCCGAACACCATCCCAACCGTGAAGCATGGGGGTGGCAGCATCATGTTGTGGGGGTGCTTTGCTGCAGGAGGGACTGGTGCACTTCACAAAATAGATGGCATCATTAGGGAGGAACATTATGTGGATATATTGAGGCAACATCTCAAGACATCAGTCAGGAAGTTAAAGCTTTCTCGCAAATGGGTCTTCCAAATGGACAATGACCCCAAGCATACTTCCAAAGTTGTGGCAAACTGGCTTAAGGACAACAAAGTCAAGGTATTGGAGTGGCCATCACAAATCCCTGACCTCAATCCCATAGAACATTTGTGGGCGGAACTGAAAAAGCGTGTGCGAGCAAGGAGGCTTACGAACCTGACTCAGTTACACCAGCTCTGTCAGGATGAATGGGCCAAAACTCACCCAACTTATTGTGGGAAGCTTGTGGAAGGCTACACGACACGTTTGACCCAAGTTCAACCATTTAAAAGGCAATGCTACCAAATACTAATTGAGTGTATGTAAACTTCTGACCCACTGGGAATGTGATGAAAGAAATAAAAGCTGAAATAAATCGTTCTCTCTACTATTATTCTGACATTTCACATTCTTAAAATAAAGTAGAGATCCCAACTGACCTAAAACAGGGAATTTTTACTAGGATTAAATGTCAGGAATTGTGAAAAACTGAGTTTAAATGCATTTGGCAAAGGGGGAGGTAAACTTCCAACTTCAACTGTGTGTGTGTGTGTGTATTTCATTCATTGCAGTTTATGTAAGTTAAAGAGTTTTCAAAACCTATTTAAAAAAAAAGTAGAACTCAAAAACACAATTTTTTTTTTTTTTTTTACCAAAACCAAACGTACATAAACTACGATGAAATCGGTGTCTTCAGTCTCAAAACGTACCGTTATTTTCCATTTAAAATGTAGTAGAGGTGATTTAATCCTCCAACCGCTAGAGAGAGAGTCTGAAGTTAAGGGGGAATGAGCTATACTTCCTGTGTTCAAGAGGGGACACTCATGGTGTACAGTATATGGACAGCTGCTACATCCTTAAACAGTACACATACAGTGGGGCAAACAAGTATTTAGTCAGCCACCAATTGTGCAAGTTCTCCCACTTAAAAAGATGAGGCCTGTAATTTTCATCATAGGTACACAAAAAAATCCAGAAAATCACATTGTAGGATTTTTAATGAATTTATTTGCAAATTATGGTGGAAAATAAGTATTTGGTCAATAACAAAAGTTTCTCAATACTTTGTTATATACCCTTTGTTGGCAATGACAGAGGTCAAACGTTTTCTGTAAGTCTTCACAAGGTTTTCACACACTGTTGCTGGTATTTTGGCCCATTCCTCCATGCAGATCTCCTCTAGAGCAGTGATGTTTTGGGGCTGTTGCTGGGCAACACGGAATTTCAAATCCCACCAAAGATTTTCTTATTGGGTTGAGATCTGGAGACTGGCTAGGCCACTCCAGGACCTTGAAATGCTTCTTACGAAGCCACTCCTTCGTTGCCCGGGCGGTGTGTTTGGGATCATTGTCATGCTGAAAGACCCAGCCACGTTTCATCTTCAATGCCCTTGCTGATGGAAGGAGGTTTTCACTCACAATCTCACGATACATGGCCCCATTCATTCTTTCCTTTACACGGATCAGTCGTCCTGGTCCCTTTGCAGAAAAACTGCCCCAAAGCATGATGTTTCCACTCCCATGCTTCACAGTAGGTATGGTGTTCTTTAAATGCAACTCAGCATTCTTTGTCCTCCAAACACGACGAGTTGAGTTTTTACCAAAAAGTTATGTTTCATCTGACCATATGACATTCTCCCAATCCTCTTCTGGATCATCCAAATGCTCTCTAGCAAACTTCAGATGGGCCTGGATATGTACTGGCTTAAGCAGGGGGACACGTCTGGCACTGCAGGATTTGAGTCCCTGGCGGCGTAGTGTGTTACTGATGGTAGGCTTTGTTACTTTGGTCCCAGCTCTCTGCAGGTCATTCACTAGGCCCCCCCGTGTGGTTCTGGGATTTTTGCTCACCGTTCTTGTGATCATTTTGACCCCACGGGGTGAGATCTTGCGTGGAGCCCCAGATCGAGGGAGATTATCAGTGGTCTTGTATGTCTTCCATTTCCTAATAATTGCTCCCACAGTTGATTTCTTCAAACCAAGCTGCTTACCGATTGCAGATTCAGTCTTCCCAGCCTGGTGCAGGTCTATAATTTTGTTTCTGGTGTCCTTTGACAGCACTTTGGTCTTGGCCATAGTGGAGTTTGGAGTGTGACTGTTTGAGGTTGTGGACAGGTGTCTTTTATACTGATAACAAGTTCAAACAGGAGCCATTAATACAGGTAACGAGTGGAGGACAGAGGAGCATCTTACAGGTCTGTGAGCCAGAAATCTTGCTTGTTTGTAGGTGACCAAATACTTATTTTCTACCATAATTTGCAAATAAATTCATTAAAAATCCTACAATGTGATTTTCTGAAGAAAAAAAAATTGAATTTTGTCTGTCATAGTTGAAGTGTACCTATGACGAAAATGACAGGCCTCTCGTCTTTTTAAGTGGGAGAACTTGCACAATTGGTGACTGACTAAATACTTTTTTTGCCCCACTGTAGCTGTGGTCGGGTTCTGTTGAAACCAAGAAAGTGTTTTGAAACAGAGAGGTAGTTGCTGAACTTGTCCAATTGGAAGAAGACAGATTTTGATTTCCCATTGCAAAAGGTTTTGCCACGGTGTGCGCAACTGAACAAAACCTGGCCCTTAGAATAAATGATTAACGTATATCAATATATCACGTTGTGAAACATTCTTCAAAAATGGCCTTTGCTCCCTCCTAACCCATCTACAGTAACCTCCCTTCCCCCCCTAACCCATCTACAGTAACCTCCCTTCCCCCCCTAACCCATCTACAGTAAACCCCCCCAAACCCATCTACAGTAAACCCCCCAACCCATCTACAGTAACCCCCCCCCAACCCATCTACAGTAAACCTCCCCCAACCCATCTACAGTAACCCCCCCCCAACCCATCTACAGTAACCACCCCCCCCAACCCATCTACAGTAACCACCCCCAACCCATCTACAGTAAACCCCCCCCCCCCCCAACCCATCTACAGTAACCCCCCCCCCCCCAACCCATCTACAGTAAACCTCTCCCCTTTCCTTCTCTAACCCTGGTTGACTCAGAATTGAACCAGGAAGTGGAGTGTAAAATAAACAAGGTTCTTTCCAACTCTTTTGTCTCTAAACAATGTGGAAAGAAGAGGGGTTGGGCCTGGAGAGACTAGAGGTTTCAGACAGTCCGTGGCTAAAATGTACATTTTGGTCCACCAGCCACTGTAGCAGGTAGAATATTTTTATTTTTAGTTAATCTACCAGCCACTCAGAAGGTTTACCAACCAAGATATTGTTTCACCATAATTGCATCAACAACAAAAAAAGATGAGCATGCTTGGTAATGTTTCGACAGCAAGAAATATTAGTAAGAAGTAATATTGTTATATTGCTCAATTTCATAAAAATTGTTTTGGAATCGAGTATTTTAACCATAATAGAGACGAGACTAAATGTTCAGCTGCCCCTTTAAGGGCGGGAGGTTACCGCGGTAACAGGGCCACTCGAGTTCTGTCACGTGTGTGTGAGAGAGATTTAGGATCCGACTAGGGCGTCTCTTCACTATCAGTGGAAGCAGCAGACTCTAACGTTGAAAAACCAGAGCTTGTGAACAAAGCAATGTAAATTGACAAGAAACACTTGGAGAAAGTCTCACTTTGTAGACGTTCGAGTAAACTTGATCAACGTGTATGCCTGTGCGCAGCGCCTCCGAAAACGAATGTATATCGCGCGTCACTCAGTGCGCACTGATCCCCCTGCCAAGCAGTGTTGCTGCGTAGGGTGGGTGAAATACTTCGTCTTTCTTTGTGCAATTAGCAGCTATGGAACAAAACAGCAGAAATACTTTAACAGCTGCATGATTCTAACCCAAACTCGCACATATTCTCATACTTTACTGTCTTTTCATTCGCGAATGTAATGCCATGCAAATTGACCACCCGCCAACGTGGCTGGTCTAATGGACATTCTTACCCGCCAATACCTAAATCTACCCGCAAATAGCGGGTGTTAATGTTATGCCCTGCAGAAGGCACACTAAAAGGCCCAACCTCTAATGGGAATGCCATAGTCCTGTTAGAAAGAACCTACCTATTCTGTAGGTGAAAGGTGAGAGTGGAAAGAAAATTCCCTTCACCCTTTACAAAGACTGCAGTCTCAACCTTCCTTTAGGAAAGACCAGGCATGCAGCTCTATGTCAATGGCTTTAATAAGTGGTAGAGAGAGAAAGAACAGGTGAGTGTGAGAGAGAGAAAGAGAGAGAGAAAGAACAGGTGAGTCAGAGAGAGAAAGAACGGGTGAGTGTGAGCGAGCGAAAGAGAACACACATTCTTTCATACTAGCAGAGGCTGCTACACCCGATGTCACAGGAAGGCTAAAAAGATCATCAAGGACAACAACCATGTGAGCCACTGTCTGTTCTCCCGCTACCAGCCAGAAGGCGAGGTCAGTACAAGTGCATCGAAGCTGGGACCTAGAGACTGAAAAACAGCTTCTATCTTAAAGCCATCAGACTGTTAAATAGCCATCACTAGCACATTAGATGCTGCTGCCTATATACATAGACTGGAAATCACTGCCCACTTTAATAAATGGAACACTAGCCACTTTAATAATGTTTACATATCTTGCATTACTCATATGTATACGCTGTATTCTATTCTACTGTATCTTAGTCTATGCTGCTCTGACATTTCTAGTCCAAATATTTATAGATTCTTAATTCCATTCCTTTAGATTGTGTGCATTGTTCGATATTACTGCACTGTCGGAGCTAGAAACACACAAGCATTTCTCTACACCCGCAATAACACCTGCTAAACACGTGTACCTGACCCATAACATTAGATTAGATGGTCTTCCACCTGCTAAACACGTGTACCTGACCCATAACATTAGATTAGATGGTCTTCCACCTGCTAAACATGTGTACCTGACCCATAACATTAGATTAGATGGTCTTCCACCTGCTAAACACGTGTACCTGACCCATAACATTAGATTAGATGGTCTTCCACCTGCTAAACACGTGTACCTGACCCATAACATTAGATTAGATGGTCTTCCACCTGCTAAACATGTGTACCTGACCCATAACATTAGATTAGATGGTCTTCCACCTGCTAAACACGTGTACCTGACCCATAACATTAGATTAGATGGTCTTCCACCTGCTAAACACGTGTACCTGACCCATAACATTAGATAGTCTTCCATGGAGCTCAGGTGTATTTCCCCTCCAACGTGGTGGTTGTGTTGGAACTCAGGAACAGTTCCAGAGCCTTAAA
The DNA here is from genome assembly GCF_045791955.1 of Oncorhynchus clarkii lewisi. NCBI lineage: Eukaryota > Metazoa > Chordata > Actinopteri > Salmoniformes > Salmonidae > Oncorhynchus > Oncorhynchus clarkii. The sequence continues at coordinate 47,143,427 of NC_092167.1, forward strand.
AAGTCTGAAGTTGAGGTGGTGCATACATGTTCCCTCACTTTCATCTCAGTACTACAGACCTTGGTTCGATCCAGGGCTGTGTCACAACTGTCCGTGATCGGGAGTCCCGTACGGCGGCGACACAATTGGACCCAGTGTCGTTCCAGGTTAGGGGAGGGTTTGGGCGTCATCGTAATATAAGAACTTGTTCTTAATTAACCGACTTCGTTAAATAAAAACAGGTAAACGTTGCACATTCACTTGGTTACACAAAGTACCATTCCTTCCCACATGCAGTCATACAGTAATAACACGGGAATGGTCCATTACTATTGGAGTAGGTGGGGGGGAATGGTCCATTACTATTGGAGTAGGTGGGGGGGAATGGTCCATTACTATTGGAGTAGGTGGGGGGGGGAATGGTCCATTACTATTGGAGTAGGTGGGGGGGGAATGGTCCATTACTATTGGAGTAGGTGGGGGGGGAATGGTCCGTTACTATTGGAGTAGGTTGGGGGGGGAATGGTCCATTACTATTGGAGTAGGTGGGGGGGGGATGGTCCATTACTATTGGAGTAGGTGGGGGGGGAATGGTCCATTACTATTGGAGTAGGTGGGGGGGGGATGGTCCATTACTATTGGAGTAGGTTGGGGGGGAATGGTCCGTTACTATTGGAGTAGGTTGGGGGGGGAATGGTCCATTACTATTGGAGTAGGTGGGGGGGGAATGGTCCATTACTATTGGAGTAGGTGGGGGGGGAATGGTCCATTACTATTGGAGTAGGTGGGGGGGAATGGTCCATTACTATTGGAGTAGGTGGGGGGGAATGGTCCATTACTATTGGAGTAGGTGGGGGGGGAATGGTCCATTGCTATTGGAGTAGGTGGGGGGGGAGTGGTCCATTGCTATTGGAGTAGGTGGGGGGGGAGTGGTCCATTACTATTGGAGTAGGTGGGGGGGGAATGGTCCATTACTATTGGAGTAGGTGGGGGGGGAATGGTCCATTACTATTGGAGTAGGTGGGGGGGAATGGTCCATTACTATTAGAGTAGGTGGGGGTATTTGGCTTGATGACCCTGACCTCACGTCCATGCTCTGACTCACAGTTCTATGACACGAATGATAGAATCCCCCCCCTCCGCCTAAATGGTATTGACCAGAGAAGTGAAGACTAAACCAGTGACCATTCCCCCATTACTATTGGAGTAGGTGGGGGATGGTCCATTACTATTGGAGTAGGTGGGGGGGAATGGTCCATTACTATTGGAGTAGGTGGGGGGGAATGGTCCATTACTATTGGAGTAGGTGGGGGGGAATGGTCCATTACTATTGGAGTAGGTAGGGGGGAATGGTCCATTACTATTAGAGTAGGTGGGGGTATTTGGCTTGATGACCCTGACCTCACGTCCATGCTCTGACTCACAGTTCTATGACACGAATGATAGAATCCCCCCCCCTCCGCCTAAATGGTATTGACCAGAGAAGTGAAGACTAAACCAGTGACCATTCCCCCATTACTATTGGAGTAGGTGGGGGGGGGGGATGGTCCATTACTATTGGAGTAGGTGGGGGGGAATGGTCCATTACTATTGGAGTAGGTGGGGGGGGGAATGGTCCATTACTATTGGAGTAGGTGGGGGGGAATGGTCCATTACTATTGGAGTAGGTAGGGGGGAATGGTCCATTACTATTAGAGTAGGTGGGGGTATTTGGCTTGATGACCCTGACCTCACGTCCATGCTCTGACTCACAGTTCTATGACACAAATTATTAAATCCCCCCCCCTCCGCCTAAATGGTATTGACCAGAGAAGTGAAGACTAAACCAGTGGCAGGAAACCTTGCCAGTTAAACAGAATGACAACGTTCACAATTGTTGAGAAACTATTGCGACATCTTGATTATCTTTCGAGACAAACGAAACACTCTGTACCGTATCTCGGTCACTCAGGCAATCTAAAAACACTAAACAATAAGCTTCTATGTTGCAATAGTAAAAGTGTTTACAAGGAACATCCAATACTAAACCCAACCGAATAGTCTTAACCAAGGTTTCTCCCAATAGACCTAAGATGTTTTAATTATTTCTTTTTAAAGGCCCCCCTGTCTCAATGCAAAACTTTCTACTCAAGTCATGACTGACTACAGCAACAACCAGAACAATAGCATAGAGAACCACATTTGTCCGAAATGTCCCGTCAGTTAACACAAGTGAATTTAAGTGAAGAGTTAGTGTACAGAGGATCGTGAACCATTAAGTTTCAAATCCCGGTTGGCATATGAACCCCTAAATGAGAAAATATTAAAATCGCTCACCTGTACACATCTCCAGATCCTTCTTTTCCGCCTCTGCTACCCGAGCCGCCTCCTCCTCATCCTCAGCCTCGGTGGTGCAGCGGTAACCCTTCCTCTTCAGGATGTGACACACCAAGACCCCCAGGAGACCCAGGAGGAAGAAGACCGGCACCAGGACGAAGGCTATGTACTCTGGGTTCACATGATCGTCTCCTGTGCTGCTACCTCCCCCCGCTGTCTGACCCGCTAGAAAGCAGACCGGTGGAGGATAGGTGGTAGATGGAAGGGAGAGAGAGAAAAAGGGGATATAGATAGAGGTGATGAGGAGAGAGAGAGAAAAAGGGGATATAGATAGAGGTGATGAGGAGAGAGAGAGAAAAAGGGGATATAGATAGAGGTGATGAGGAGAGAGAGAAAAAGGGGATATAGATAGAGGTGATGAGAGAGAGCGAGAGAGAGAGAGAGAAAAAGGGGATATGGATAGAGGTGATGAGAGAGAGAGAGCGAGAGAAAAGGGGATATGGATAGAGGTGATGAGGAGAGAGAGAGAGAGAAAAAGGGGATATAGATAGAGGTGATGAGAGAGAGAAAAATGGGATATGGATAGAGGTGATGAGGAAGGAGAGAGAGAGAGAGAGAAAAATGGGATATGGATAGAGGTGATGAGGAGAGAGAGAGAAAAAGGGCAGGATGAGAGAAAGATGTGAGGATATGATGATGGTTCAATGTGGGCCCTGTGAGTGTGAGAGTATGTATTGGTAAATAAGTTAAGAGTAACCATTTCCTCTATGGATGTCCCTGAGAGTTGAATATCATAGTGCCACAGCTAAGGAATACGCCACACACACCTCAAACTGTGTTTTAGGGGAAAACCCATTGAGCAAACCCATAGTATCCTCATCAATTTGTCACTTTTGCCGTTCAGTAACAATATCAGATATCAAAGTTGATCAGTTACTGAAAAGTGTGGAAGAGGGGGGGGGGGGGGAACTCAAAATGGCACAGAGAATACCCTTCCTAAAGTAGGTTGATGTCAAAAGGACAAGAACAATATAAAACCATACCAGATGAGAAGGAGCGTGAAAAGGGGGATGAGAGAAGGAAAGGAAGATGGAAAAAAATAAGACCATTACATATCGTCAAGAGATGAACAAAATGGATAATGCATGTGTGGTAACCACAAGACACTCCATTAGTCATAATTCAATTTACGACCTAGTCACCACTGACATGTCACATTTTGACTCATATGCTGAGTGGCACCAGATATTCCTACTAGTCAGCAGAGGGAGGATTTAAGCGCTCGTCGGAACTGAACTCAACACTCATTCAGGTGATAATGAATGTTGACAGTGCTTTCATGTTTCCTCGCTCGCTGGATAAAAAGTGCTGTCCCATATTTCTCTCCCCAGCGCTGCGGGCTGTCATGTCCACCGACAGCCCTTTAGAAATGGCCAAGAGAGGAGAGAGAAAGACAGAGACAGAATGTCAGTATCACCGGGGAGACTGCTGACTCCAGGGAGACTGTTATCCCGGTAACTTTCCAGCTCTCCCCTCCTCGTCTCTCGCTCCGTTGTTGTTTTCCCTCAACATACACTCTGGGAAAGTTTATTGGAGAGAAAGATGGAAGCAGAAAGAGATAGATCTGCAAGACACAGAGCAGGACTGTGGTGAAGGCAGTGTTTATCAGGCTTGTTTATATCAGGCCAGTTGGCAGGCCTGTTTATCAGGCCAGTTGGCGGGCTTGTTTATCAGGACAGTTGGCGGGCCTGTTTATCAGGACAGTTGGCAGGCCTGTTTATCAGGACAGTTGGCGGGCCTGTTTATCAGGCCAGTTGGCGGGCTTGTTTATCAGGCCAGTTGGCGGGCCTGTTTATCAGGACAGTTGGCGGGCCTGTTTATCAGGACAGTTGGCGGGCCTGTTTATCAGGACAGTTGGCGGGCCTGTTTATCAGGACAGTTGGCGGGCCTGTTTATCAGGACAGTTGGCGGGCCTGTTTATCAGGTCTCTAAGGGCCATTGCTTGGACGGGGGCCGGCCATCCATGTGCCATCAGGAATGGAGTGACACACACACACCACAAGGTCTCTTTAGTTTGGGGAAAATCTTTCCACTTCCTCTGTGACTGACTGAGGCCAAAACCACAAGGTGCCCCCCCCCCCCCCCCACACACACAAAAAAACCTTTAGCCTGGTTCCGTGTTGTTCTTCCATGTTCACAGAGCTGAGATAACTGGTGATGGTTTGGTCCCACAATCCTAGTGTGCCATGGTTGTGTTTCAGATTATTTTTTGTGCCCAATAGAAATTAATGGTAAATAATTTGTGTCATTTTGGAGTCACTTTTATTGTAAATAAGAATATATGTTTCTAAACACTTCTACGTTAATGTGGATGTTACCATGGTTACAGATAATCCTGAATGAATCGTTAATAATGAGTGAGAAAGTTACAGAGGGTTAAAGACCATACCCTTAAATCAAGGGGTGTCAATCATTTCAGACAAGACTGTCTTAGATATTCCTGACTGAATCTGGCTCACAGAAGGGAAAGGTATGAAGGGGGGGGGGTCAAAGGTTACAGTGCGTATCTTCCCCCGTCTTCTCCTGACATTTCCCACGTGAGACATTCCATCCAGTGCCACATGAAGCAGACAATCGGGCCATTGTGTTTCCCTCCGGTGTGCGTCCCGTCTGTGTGCGAGGGAGTGAGAGCGTGTCTAGTGACTGTGTGTTCTATGTGACGGTGTCTACATGTGACCGTACGATGTATAAACATACCACTCTCGGTGGGTGTGTGTGTGTGTATATGTCTTTGTGTTTGTTCCCCCATTGTCCCTCTCCCCCTGAAGCATCTGACTGTGGTCTACTCTGAACACAGTCTGATGAGTTCTCTCTCTCTGTTCTCGTTTTCCTTTATAGGATGTGAGTGGGCGGAGCTGCGAGGGTCGTCCGTGAAATGGGACACACCTCTTCCCCCTCCCCCCCAATACGTAGAGGAGACTCTCTCCACACAGGCATACTGTTGTTTTTTTTGGTTGGGGCCTTTTGGGGGCTTCTTTGCATTGTATTTGTTTTGGCACTCACACTACACTGTTACCTGGATATAGTTAACTAATATATTTTAAATAAAGTCATTTTACCATCTCCGCACCGTCTCCTTCTTTGTTACGGGCTACGAGCCGGGTCACGGAACCTTAGCGTATCCATCCCAGTTACCTGCCAACAGATCCAATGTTTGGGGTGGGGGGTCAAGATATGGATGTGTGTGTCGTACCACATCAGAACCCAAAATATGAGCCTATTTTACTCCAATGTTTGTTGACAAACACTGTATAGCCTCAAAACCTAGTTCCAACTATAAATGTGTTATATCATGGACGGTCAGTCCAGACTGTATAGCCTCAACCTAGTTCCAACTATAATGTGTTATATCATGGACGGTCAGTCCTTGCACCCATATCTCAGTGTATTCATTTGAGAAAGGTTACATTTCTCCTGCCTCATCCCTCACTTTACACATAAAACGCCTGATTGGATTAAACTACACACAATGAATGGACAGTTTAGGGGTGCATTTCAAGTCTGAAGAGGCTTCCTCACCTCCGTCTAACACGTTATCCTTCTCGAACTTCTACAACAGCAGGTCCCAGAGCATCCCATTTTCCCCTCCCTTCTCTAGCTCCGTGTGGATCATACACATCATCTACAGAGATGAATGCTACTGTCAGAGGAATTAAATCCTATATCGTCTCTTCAGATTTCCTGCCGCTGTGGTATGCATCCCCAGATCCATACAGACACCGCCGACAACAAATAATCTGCGCAATAAAAACACACCGGCAAAAATGAATGACTGTAATTTGCAGTGATGCGACATGGGAGATGAGGATTTTATGATGGTTCAATGTGGGCCCTGTGAGTGTGAGCGTATGTATTGGTAAATAAGTTAAGAGTAACCATTTCCTCTATGGATGTCCCTGAGAGTTGAATATCATAGGCCCTGGTCTCTACATATTCCTTAGCTGTGGCACTACGCCACACACACACACACACACACACACACACACACACACGTCTGAAACTATGTTGTAGGAGATTTCAGCCATTGAGGAAACCCATAGTATCCTCATCAATTTGAACAATACCAGACTATATCAAAAGTCGATCGGTTAATTAAAGCGAGGAGACGGGGGAACTCAAAATGGCACAGTGATCCCCTTCCTAAAGAAGGTTCATGTCTAAAAGGACCACGGAACATGCCAGTCATTATTGTCCAGTGGTTGACATTCACCGAAGCAGAAACTTCCCAGACATGTTGTAGGTGTACGGAACTATTTTCATTGGTAGGTCCAGAGGTTTATGTCAACACAGGTCTCTGGGTAAGTTTACTGTTCAACGGGATCTAGAAGGCAAAAAAAAAGGGAGCTTCCTGCTATGTGTCAAGCGGAATGGTTCCACTGAGGACAGATGAGAGGATGTGGTTGTCTTTTTTTCCCCCCCATGAGGCTGTCCAACTACTTGTATTACATTTTAGACAAAGATAACTAGTTACAGAATGTATTAACACGGCTATAAATCACTGAAGCAGAATCATATAAAAACCATTGGAGCATAATCAGGCTAGTCTGATGTCACAAAAGAACGTAAGAAAAAGTACCTACTTTTAGGTGAAATTTATGCCTAATTGTCCAGAGAATTCCCTGAATTTTATGCATGTCAAAACTCTATTCCCTGGAACAGCCACTGATCAACAAAACGGAGTTACGAGTGTCCTGCCCATTAGGAACAAGACTCGGCTGCTGTCTTTGATTCCCTCCTAGCTCCGGCATACACAGAGCACCGGGCAGAGGAATGGACAGACCGGGGACACACATCTTACAACCACGTGCAGGTCTACACTCCCGTGCTTAAACCACGTGTTGAACGTTTGTGTTTAATCAAATGAAGGCTGAGGATTACGTTTTGGGCCTCTTGTGAGCGACAGGCAACAGCTGCACGGTCACAAAGCTGTGTTAGTCACGAAGGAGGACGAAGCAGAACCCCCATATCCTCAAATGTCATATCCTATGTTATTTTACACGATGATCTAAAAGCTTAGAGCCAAAGCAGGAACTTAAAGTCATGTGTTTTTGAGGACTTGTTCTTGGCATGTCAATGGCAATAATAACTCTGGTCTTCCTCCACTCAAATGGAATTAACGCTTGTCGTTTCACATTGTAAATTATGGGAGCGTTTATACTGGTTTGGGCATTACATTTAAATTCTTTAACCAGACAGCAGAAGTCATTCTGCCTGTGGATGCCTCATCTTCATACAGGACGCCACATGTTTAGACCTACACTACACTACTCTTTACTGTCCATACCGCCTTACAATTACAACAGTACACATTTAGATTAAAAAGAGTTCAATAGGTCAGGATTGGCCTATTATAGCTGCAGTTTTACATTTTGCACAAGGTGACAACAGAAACACAGGGCTTAGGCTGGACAGCCTATGCAACGTGCCTCACAGGAAATTCAAAAGCATAGCCCTTGGCAAAAGTATCCACTTTGGTGATGAAACTTTGTATCACTGTAGGCAGGCTGGTCTCAGACTAGACGTAACATTGTAGACGAAAACCCAGGGAGATTAAATTAATATGATATGTTACCATACCATAAGACTAAAGGTTACTTGGTTGGTCAGGGTAGATCTATAAACAAACCAAAAGATTCAAAACACACAATCTCATCATGGACAACTTCACCATGTTAGCTAACCCTTCCCCTAACATATTGTACAAACTGCAATTTGTAACATGGACATCCATTCATTAACACAAACGTAAAATAAAACTATATACACACACACAAAAGTATGTGGACACCCCTTCAAATGGGGCGGCAGGGTAGCCTAGTGGTTAGGGCGTTGGACTAGTAACCGGAAGGTTGCAAGTTCAAACCCCCGAGCTGACAAGGTACAAATCTGTCGTTTCTGCCCCTGAACAGGCAGTTCCTAGGCCGTCATTGAAAATAAGAATTTATTCTTAACTGACTTGCCTAGTTAAATAAAGGAAAATAAAAATAAGTAGATTTGGCTATTTCAGCCACACCCATTGCTGACAGGTGTGTAAAAATCAAGCACACCGCCATGCAATCTCCATAGACAAACATTGGCAGTAGAATGGCCTTACTGAAGAGCTCAGTGACTTTCAATGTGGCCACCTTTCCAACAAGAAGCCACCTTTGTCATATTTCTTCCCTGCTAGAGCGGCCTCGGTCAACTGTAAGTGCTGTTATTGAGAAGTGGAAATGTCTAGGAGCAACAACGGCTCAGCCGTGAAGTGGTAGACCACACAAGCTCACAGAACCGGACCGACGAGTGTCCCGAAACGCATAAAAATTGTCTGTCCTCAGTTGCAACACTCACCACAGAGTTCTAAACTGCCTCTGGAAGCAGCGTCAGCACAAATAATGTTTGTCGGGTGCTTAAGGAAATGGGTTTCTACGGCCCGAGCAGCTGTACACCAGCCTAAGATCACCATGCGCAATGCAAAGAGTCAGCTTGAGTGGTGTAAAGCTCACTGCCATTGGAGCAGTGGGAACGCTTTGTCTGGAGTGATGAATCACACTTCACCATCTGGCAGTCTGACGGACAAATCTGGATTTGGCAGATGCCAGGAGAAGGCTATCTGCCCCCAATTCATAGTGCCAACTGTAAAGTTTGGTGGAGGAGGTATAACAGTCTGGGGCTGTTTTTCATGGTTCGGGCTAGGCCCCTTAGTTCCAGTGAATGGAAATCTTAACACTACAGCATACAATGACATTCTAGATTCTGTGCTTCCAACTTTTGGGCAACAGTTTTGAGGAAGGACCTTGCCTGTTTCAGCATGACAATGCCCCCATGCACAAAGCGAGGTCCATACAGAAATGGTTTGCTGAGATCGGTGTGGAAGAACTTGACTGGCCTGCACAGAGTCCTGACCTCAACCCCATCAAGCACCTTTGGGATGAATTGGAATGCCGACTGTGAACCAGACCTAATCGCCCAACATCAGTGCCCGACCTCAATAATGCGCATGTGGCTGAATGGAAGCAAGTCCCCATAGCAATGTTCCAACATCGAGGGGAAACCCTTCCCAGAAGAGTGGAGGCTGTTATAGCTTCAAAGGGGGGGACCAACTCCATACTAATTCCCATGATTTTGGAATGAGATGTATGTGGACACCTGCTTGTTGAACATTTGATCATGTAGTGTATATCAGTTATTTGTATGTCCCGGATGTTCCTTTACTATGTTAACCTGAGGCCAAGTTGCTGTTGGCTATCCAATAGCAGGTTTATGTAAGGCTACTCTGTTGCAACTAAACCGGGTATACACTACACGATTTTGTGTAGTGTATACCAACGCTCGTTCAACGTGAGCGGGTAAAAGACGCAATCGGAGGGCTCGTCTTTGAGCAGTCCTAGACGTCCCGATATTTTCAAACATGTTTGATTTTAATAATCATAAAAACAATCTATAATGCTCATTATAGCGTAAAATGTGCCACGAAAAGTTTTGAGAACGGTGATCTGCAATAGCCAATAGGAGAAGTCGCCAGTGTGATGACGCTGTTCAGCCAGAATGTGTTGACGCTCCATCCTGGAGCGATGCCTTCTATTTGAAGTTTTGGACTTGCTTTTAACCAAAGCAACAAAAAAAAGTGTCAAAACAGCTCTGAAATTCACAAACAACGTTATTCAATTCAAAATGTTTGCTAGATTTTGAACTGTATGGTATGCGTGAATGTCTGACTTTGTCAGGCTTGCAGTTGAGCCACAGCTCGTAACTACGTTAAAATCTAATCAAATCATTGTTTTCGCCAGACAACATGGTATCGAGAATCGTCAGTGAAGACTCTAGTAGTGTAACATCGTTTAGTGTGCGCGCCACACACACAAAAATACTACCGGAGAGACGGTCGTTTAATTTGAAAGGCTCAGCGATGTTAGGATTTTGAAAAGTCGTGGTGTTCCCCCAGCCGCACCTTACAGAAACCTCGACTATGAATTAATTATAAGTAGCCACGGTACATACACATGACATTGATCTGTATCTCATGGTGCAACTTGTAGAGAAATTAAGATGTCAACATCACAAGTTCAACTGAGTCTGCATTGATTTCATTTAAGGAGGCGGATGCGAGAATTGGTCCAAAACACGAGGTAAATAAGTTGATAACTTACGTGGTACAACACTGATCCCAGTTGAATTAGCCATGCTCAAAACTACTACTGCCCGAATGTGTGGCGATGTTTTCGGCTTGTGGCAGTCTAGTTTGGACGCTGGCACCTACGACCAAGGAGGACTGTGTCTGTGGAGGGAGGGATATGGTGGTCACTACAGTCACAAACCCCGCCTATTTCTTCAATTCTCTCACAATGTGATTTTAAGCATAACCTTCAATTAAGATCAAAAAGCCATTTGTTGTTTTCATTCATTTTTACGATATTTTCATTTTTTACTTTGGCTGTGGTAATTAGTGGAAACCGAGGGAGGCGCGTTCATTTTGACTTTTTGCCCTGAATCGAGTTTGTATTTCCTCATTCGTATCCGAGTTCGGGAGGAACACCCTTTTCTTAAAGCTGTACCATACTTTCTTAACGAGCGCTACGTCTGTGCGAAAAACTGATCTGTAATCAGAAATAAAATGGGTATCAATTCCAGCTTCATTAAAAAAATTTTTTTTAAATACAGTTTATATGCATTATTTTGGATAATATAGTGGTAGGCCTACATCCAAATATAATTGATCAATGTAATAGACTGTGGTTTATTCGCTTGTTAGGCTACCATATATTTCCCACAGTGCAAACTTTAAAAGGTTTTATATTATATTAATCATGTGCATTGTTTTTATACCTCTTAATGTACTCCCCTTCAGGGGCAACCCATCTTTCAGGGCAAGTGCAGAGCCCCACCTGTTTTGAGCCCCACCTGTTTTGAGCCCCACCTCTTTTGAGCCCCACCTGTTTTGAGACCCACCTCTTTTGAGCCCCACCTGTTTTGAGCCCCACCTGTTTTGAGACCCACCTGTTTTGAGCCCCACCTGTTTTGAGCCCCACCTGTTTTGAGCCCCACCTCTTTTGAGCCCCACCTGTTTTGAGCCCCACCTCTTTTGAGCCCCACCTGTTTTGAGCCCCACCTGTTTTGAGACCCACCTGTTTTGAGACACACCTGTTTTGAGCCCCACCTGTTTTGAGCCCCACCTGTTTTGAGCCCCACCTGTTTTTGTTGTTGCCTGTTTTGCATGTTATTTTGGCAAACAATGTACAAAAAAATATTGCTTTAATTAAGCTGCATACAAACATGGTCTCTTTTTTGCTTTCTTGAGCAAGGCAGCTCCAAAATGCAGGTGTTTCAGCCTAATTTATTGCTTTCTGAGGTGGTGGTGGTGGGGCAGCCAGCGGAGTTTAGGGGTTGGCAATGTTCTCTAGTTGCGTCATGATTGGCTCAGTTTTCTGTCATTCAGGGGTCACTACTTCACTGCAAAATCTTCAAGGAGAGCTCGAAAATTCAAGCCCATTGGGTGCTGCCATAGAGTTACATTAGAAGTGCCCATCCAAGTGGGCTCAAGGTCATTGGCCACAGACAACATGATGTAATCACGTTATTTATACGGTAGATTTGATTGGACTGATCATGGCAACGTCATACTTTCAAAATCTTAGCTAGCAAGTTAGACAAGCAGTCATCTTGAATCAAGTTGACAATCTACTGCCAAATCCTTTTAATTTCTTGTCATATGAAGAGAAATTATTACACAACAAGTTTGAGATCGCAAATTCAACAATGAGTGGTTGGGAAGGAAACAGTGGCTAACTGGAACCGTTGCAAAGCAATCACTAGCCTGCTATTCAGTGGAGTGGGTGTGTGGTCCAAGTCTGGGTTTAAGGGTCTCTTTTCTGTCACGACAGCATGACCTCTGCCACATTCAAAACAACTGGAAACTCTGAAATCTCAGACTTCAGAGAGTTCAAGACAACTGGGAACTCTGGAGAAAAAAAACGAGCTCCAACTGGGAAAATATGGTTTTGAATGGTCATCCGACCCAGATTTCCAAGTCGGGAATTCGGGCCTCTTTCTAGAGCTACGACCTGAAGATCACTGCCGTCATGATTCAACCTTGTTTTTTTCAGAGTTCCCAGTTGTCTTGAAAGTACCATAAAGCAAGAGAATGCCAGACTTTGATGACAAAGTTCGATGACAAAATTTACCCACAAGTGAGCACAACAACGGGTGTTCAAAAATGTATTGTATGCTGCTGCATAAATTATGTAATATGCCAGAGAGATATGTAGACTGTAGCTAAGAAAGTAATACTAAGTGTATGTTGTGTAGTAAGCTGTTAGTAGCTCATGTGCCTCACCATGATCATTTGATCCCTTTCCCCCTCCTACTGTTCTGACTTGGTGGTGCACATGTAGCCTATAGCCTGTTTTAGAGAAATGTCATCATCAAATATTGTAAGAGCTTTCATTGTCTGCTGATATTCCCCCTTTATTTATCCTACAGTTCTTACTTGGTGTACAGGGAGAACACTGTAAGAACAGCCCATGTTCTGAATTCTGTCGCTGTACATTTCAAAAGTGCTGAACAAATAGTTAGACTACGTCGGTCCTAGCTCACTCATTAATGTCTTCATCTAAATTACGGACTGCCTCTCCTCTGCTCGTTGTCCCCTTATACCATAGTTTATACATCTCAATTGTCAGTAGAAACCACATTTTTTTAAGCAAGTCAGCCATATCAGCTATGTTTTTTGTAAGGGCAGTAAATGAGGCTGAATGAACTGTTTCGATGCCAGACAAGGCCCTGCTGATAGCCAGGTGTAGCAGTGGTTTCACTCCCATGGTGCAGGAGCTTCTTTAAGTGTTTTGCAAATTTAACGATGTGAAAAATGAATGGCTGAAAAACCATTGGAACCATTTCCGTGTTTTTATGGGCATTTATGGGGTGGCACAGTGGTCTAAGGCACTGCATCTTAGTGCTTGAGGCGTCACTACAGACACCCTGGTTCAAATCCAGGCTGTATCACAACTGGCTGTGATTGGGAGTCACATAGGTTGGTGCACAATTGTCCCAGTGTCGTCTGGTGTATGCATCATTGTAAATAATAATTTGTTCTTAACTCACTTGCCTAGTTAAATATTTGTATTTATTTAAAAAAGGACACATCCACTGTGGTGGACCATATTCCTAAACTTGAAAAACGATTAAAAAAAATGGCGACAATAGTACTGTTTGCCCCTTTTGAGACGACATAACCAGGATATGTTTCCTTAAAGTAGATCAATTCTGACTAAGAGAACTACAAAGATATGTCATGCATTTCTACGTTTGTGCCGAAGAGATCTTACTCGCATACTTTTACATCTAACAAAAATGTTTGGTGCTGTATTTTTCAATGGGAGAAAAAAAAATGTGCATGAAAACGAATCGCCTCTCATTGAATGACAACACAAACGTAATGAAAGAATCCCTACCAATCACCGACGAAGGGGCGTAGACTTCAGCTCCGAACTTCCGCCTTCCTCCATAAAAACCCTCGCTGAAGTCCAAGACTTTCGTCATGAAATAAATTAATATATTTTACCCAACTGTTTCTACTTCCAAGCATGCTGACGCCTTAAAATACCTTAACTTGAAAGAAAAAAAAGCTTATTGTTTCAGTTTTTTTTTTTAGGGACAATAAATGTATCGTACTTAGGCAAACAACAACACAATGTAATGAAGCATGTTCTTGTTTTCAAGTCAAACTGCAGTGAATAGCCTATGTCGTTTGAAAAACGACTCAAAGGCGTGGTTCACTTCGAAATAACTGCTCCGTCGCCTGTCTGATTGGGTAACCATTTGGAAGCGTAATGGGGTTTTTCCTCGGCAGTTTAGCCTACAAGGTCCAGGCACATTAGCAGGCCAGTAATATGGTGTAATTTGTCAGGATGTATCGAGCTAACAGAAACATGCAAATGGCTGGATTTTTAGTGGCGTGTATATGAACTATGATAATTATATGCGAGCAGAGAAAGTTGTATCCGTAGTTTCAGCGTTTGGCTATGGAGCCAGATACCTGCCAAAAGGTCGAATGTCGGGACCGTAAGAAAATCCATAAGTAAATTGTTAGGATCGTTAAAAAAAAAAAAGCCATGCGTAAATTGTTAGGATCTTAAGAAAATCCATAAAATCGTTAAAAAAAAAGCCATGCGTGAACCATGAACGTAAACGTGACATTTAATCTGTGAACATACCAACGCCGTGTTACGATTACAGACTAACATTTAATGTTTCAACTAATCTTGTGTTACAATAATACCTTTCAGAGTTTTGGCAGTTTCATCTCACCAACAAAAAAACACCAAACGTCTGTGAGGAGTGCTACTCGAACAAGCATAACTCTGTATAAAAAAACGGAAAGGGGTATCCTGCATGTTTTCAATTTAAAATTCTCTATTACTCCTGTTGAGTTTATTTAATATTTAGGTAGCTAATGTAATCAAATGTATTTCTAAAGCCCTTCTCAAAGTGCTGTACAGAAACCCAGCCTAAAACCCCAAACAGCAAGCAATGCAGGTGTAGAAGCACTGTAGCTAGGAAAAACTCCCTAGAAAGGCCAACATTTAGGAAGAAACCTAGAGAGGAACCAGGCTATGAGGGGTGGCCAGTCCTCTTCTGGCTGTGCCGGGTGGAGATTATAAAAGAACATGGCCACGATGTTCATAAATGACCAGCAGGGTCAAATACTTTGAAATAACTGCTGGTAATGAATTTGTTTGCCATTTTAATTAAGACTAGATAGCAGTGACGTTTCAGTCCGCTAGGTGTATCTACAGCATGGTCATATCTCTGGGTGAAGTGGACATCCCCATGCGTGCGCCTTATTATTAAAAAATCAATACAAAAATAAAGATCAATACATTAAACTACCTCTAGGTGGAGCCATATCCTTTTCTAACAAGCAGACCGGCGTTGTCGATCAGTCTGCACATGCACCGACTCCTGCAAGTTATGGTGCTGTATACTGAACAAAAATAGAAATGTGACAATATCATTGATTTTGCTAAGTTACAGTTCATATGAGGGAATCAGTCAATTGAAATAAATTCATGTAGGCCCTAATCTATGGATTTCACATGACTGGGAATACAAATAGGCATCTGTTGGTCACAGATACCTTTTTTTTTTTAAAATGGACCTCAGCATTCAAATTGCCATCGATTAAAATGCAATTGTGTTGTGCGTAGCTTATGCCTGCCCATACCCTAACCCTACCGCCACTATGGGGCTCTCTGTTCACAATGTTGACATCAGCAAACCGCTCGCCCACACAACGCCATACACGTGGTCTGCGGTTGTGAGGCCGGTTGGATGTACTGCCAAATTCTCTAAAACCATGTTGGAGGCTGCAAATGGTAGAGAAATTAACATTAAATTCTCTGGCAACAGTTCTGGTGGACTTTCCTTTAGTCAGCATGGCAATTGAACACTCCCTCAAAACTTGGCACATCTTGTGGCATTGTGTTGCGTGATAAAACTGCACATTTTAGAGTGGCCTTTTATTGTCCCCAGCACAAGGTGCACCTGTGTAATGATCATGCTGTTTAATCAGATTCTTTATATGCCACACCTGTCAGGTGGATGGATTATCTTGGCAGGGGAGAAATGCTCACTAACAGGGATGGAAACAGATCTGTGCACAACATTTGAGAGAAATACCGTTTTGTGCGTATGGAACATTTCTGGGATCTTTTATTTCAGCTAGTGAAACATGGGACCAACACTTTACATGTTGCATTTATATTTTTGTTCAGTTTACATATGTGACAAATCTGATGGGTTTCTGCCCTCTTGTGGCTAGATTGACGCCAAGTCCTTACTATCCTCCTTTCCTTGTTTCCTTTCCTTATAAAATTTCCTTCATGGTCACTGATCTGAGAGGGTTTGATAGGTTTAGGCAATATACAGCAGAAAGCTTTCCAACCATTTCACCTTTTTATGTGGGTATTAAAAGAAATGAGGCAAGGGGAATTGGGTTACCTGAGGTTGTTGGGGCACAGCATCTCAATTAGGGCACAATGTTGCAGAACATTCAGATATAAATATATTTAGTAGAACAAACATGCACCTGTGACATGCAGAATGACGTCAGTTTTATTCTTAATAGTTCTATCTACAA
The DNA here is from genome assembly GCF_045791955.1 of Oncorhynchus clarkii lewisi. Taxonomy (NCBI): domain Eukaryota; kingdom Metazoa; phylum Chordata; class Actinopteri; order Salmoniformes; family Salmonidae; genus Oncorhynchus; species Oncorhynchus clarkii. The sequence continues at coordinate 47,159,898 of NC_092167.1, forward strand.
AGTTCCACAATGTTTGCCTGCGTTGAACCCTGACCTTATTGTTTCTCATTGTGTTCAATAAGAGGTACAGGAGCTGAATACCGGTACAGATATTTGTTTTTATTTATTTAACCTTTATTTAACTAGGCAAGTCGGTTAAGAACAAATTCTTATTTTCAATGACGGCCTAGGCAGGTAGTCGGTTCCGGTGAGCTCCTTCCCAAGTCAAGCACTGCTTAGAGTTCAATTATTAGAATGAAAAGTGACCTAATCAAGGTGTATAAAACATTTTTTAAAGGTAGACTCCGCGACATGACTTTGACACGAGCAGCACCGGAGATATTGGAATGTGTGAGATGCAACACTTTGCTTTCACACAGTGTCTGTACATGTGCACGGGTTAGCTTCACGCTGTTCACAGCCTGGTAGCCAGGGCACAAAAAAAAAAAAGAGGAGAAGTTGAGCCTCACACGTCAACGCTCTCAGTTGTTTGCGGAAATTGACCCACTATGCTGTTTACGTTCTTCATCTACGTCATATCGCTGAGTCTACTTTTTAAAATGACAAGTGTAGGGAAGACATCCTGAGACACTGTTGTGGGCTTTGGCATAGGGGTCTTACTGTTGTCGCGCCTGTTGTCATGGAGACTTGATAGTGAGGAAATGAACATTCATTTCATTTTGTAATGAACAATTACTAAACCATTTTGATAACCATCCTGTCCATGTGAAGTAACATCTTATGAACGTAGAGTTGAAGTCGGAGGTTTACATACACCTTCAGCCAAATACATTTAAACTCAGTTTTTCACAATTCCTGACATTGTTGGAAAAATTACTTGTGTCATGCACAAAGTAGATGTCCTAACTGACTTGCCAAAACTATAATTTGTTTAACAATACATTTGTGGAGTGGTTGAAAAACAAGTTTTAATGACTCCAACCTAAATGCAGCTCACAGAGCAGCTCACAGATTACTGCACCTGTACATAGCCCACCTATAATTTAGCCCAAACTACCTGCCCAAACTAACTACCTCTTTCCCTACTGTATTTATTTTATTTATTTATTTTGCTCCTTTGCACCCCATTATTTTTATTTCTACTTTGCACATTCTTCCACTGCAAATCTACCATTCCAGTGTTTTACTTGCTATATTGTATTTACTTTGCCACCATGGCCTTTTTTGCCTTTACCTCCCTTATCTCACCTCATTTGCTCACATCGTATATAAACTTGTTTATACTGTATTATTGACTGTATGTTTGTTTTAATCCATGTGTAACTCTGTGTCAGTGTATCTGTCGAACTGCTTTGCTTTATCTTGGCCAGGTCGCAATTGTAAATGAGAACTTGTTCTCAACTTACCTACCTGGTTAAATAAAGGTGAAATAAAAAATAAATAAATAAGTGGATGTAAACTTCTGACTTCAACTGTATGTTGATCCGGCCTATGTGCTCATAGCCAGTGCTTGGCTTGGGCCAGAACACGCTGGTACTGAGTAGTAACTACGAGCACCTGAAATAAAACATTTTACGGCTTGAATACTGGTAAGGTACCTCTTATAGAATAATGGCTTATAATTACGGCGTTTCCCACCACCTGTTTTCCCATCCACTTCAAGCACTGATCATAGCCTCATAGTCCCGCGGTCTTTTGGATCATGTTGTCAGTGAAGTGAAGAATACACAAGTTGTTGTTACCATCCCTTTTCTATTAATGATAAAAAGGTACGATAACTCCCCCCACACACGCAGTTACCTCATCACGTTGTTTGTTGGCAGTATGATAGTATACAAACTGGCGTGAATGTATACCAGGATTTCCTGTGTGTGACTTGGTCAAGTATGTGTCAACCTGGGTTGCCTGCACTTCTTGTTCCAATGTCAACAGGCGACACTTGACCAGAAGATCTTGCTTCAGGTTAGGGGGCCACAGTTGACTTTCTAGGTCAAAGGCCACTCATCATCATCACGAGGCTACGGCTCTGTTATACATGAATGCATGTGTATTCACACAGAATACATGTGTTACACATGTGTATTCACACAGAATACATGTGTTATACATGTGTATTCACACAATACATGTGTTATACATGTGTATTCACACAAAGTACATGTGTTATACATGTGTATTCACACAGAATACATGTGTTACACATGTGTATTCACACAGAATACATGTGTTATACATGAATATATGTGTATTCACACAGAATACACGTGTTATACATGAATACATGTGTATTCACACAGGAAAACTACCTCTGTACATGTACCAATTGCCACTTCAATTAATATTCTAGTAACACATTTGACCTAAACCCACAATGCATTATGATGCCGTTATAATGCGGTGCGGAGCCATTTACACCTAAACCTCTACAGTTAATTATGTTGAATTGATGAATAATGCACAAGCTCTGCCTGTTACCGTACGTGGGTATGTCAGAACTGTTTGATCACATTCAGTACAAGGTGAAGCTAGCCTCTGTTCCAGAACATCAGTTCTGCTCTGTTGCTTATCACCGACTAAGCAAACAGATTGATCTATAAATACAACTACTCATTATGGGTTTTCTAGGTCAGTCTGATCAGTTGCTGTGCAAAATCGGCGATCGGCGATAAAAGCAGAATTGATGCTCTCAACATGGCATGTGTGTTGATTGTCTCACCAACATGATCTACACATGCTAAATAACCGCAGGCCTTTTGCGGAGCTAGGTAACCTGAGGTCACCGTCACAGGTTCTGTCACTCTCCTCATCTCCTACCTGGCCCTACCCCAGACCATAATCACAGCCAACTACCCACAGTAAATATCACAGACAACTAATTATCCTACCAAACTTACAACAAAAAAAATAGTAGGCTGTGACCTGCAGGACTTTTTGACACACTCAACGTAAAAAAAAAAAAAACTCCAGACACATGTCAATTACAGTAGATGTCAAATCAAATTGTATTTGTCATATGCTCCGAATACAACAGGTGTAAACCTTACCGTGAAATGCTTACGTACAAGCTCTTAATTAACCAACAATGCAGTTCATGAAAGAGTTAAGAACATATTTACTAATTAAACTATAGTAAAATTAAACTAAAGAGTAATACAATAACAATAACGAGGCTATATACAGAGGGTACTGGTACCGTGTCAATGTGGAGACTATATACAGGGGGTACTGGTACCGTGTCAATGTGGAGACTATATACAGGGGGTACTGGTACCGTGTCAATGTGGAGACTATATACAGGGGGTACTGGTACCGTGTCAATGTGGAGGCTATATACAGGGGGTACTGGTACCGTGTCAATGTGGAGGCTATATACAAGGGGTACTGGTACCGTGTCAATGTGGAGGCTATATACAGGGGGTACTGGTACCGTGTCAATGTGGATGCTATATACAGGGGGTACTGGTACCGTGTCAATGTGGAAGCTATATACAGGGGGTACTGGTACCGTGTCAATGTGGAGGCTATATACAGGGGGTACTGGTACCGTGTCAATGTGGAGGCTATATACAGGGGGTACTGGTACCGTGTCAATGTGGAGGCTATATACAGGGGGTACTGGTACCGTGTCAATGTGGAGGCTATATACAGGGGGTACTGGTACCGTGTCAATGTGGAGGCTATATACAGGGGGTACTGGTACCGTGTCAATGTGGAGGCTATATACAGGGGGTACTGGTACCGTGTCAATGTGGAGGCTATATACAGGGGGTACTGGTACCGTGTCAATGTGGAGGCTATATACAGGGGGTACTGGTACCGTGTCAATGTGGAGGCTATATACAGGGGGTACTGGTACCGTGTCAATGTGGAGGCTATATACAGGGGGTACTGGTACCGTGTCAATGTGGAGGCTATATACAGGGGGTACTGGTACCGTGTCAATGTGGAGGCTATATACAGGGGGTACTGGTACCGTGCCAATGTGGAGGCTATATACAGGGGGTACTGGTACCGTGTCAATGTGGAGGCTATATACAGGGGGTACTGGTACCGTGTCAATGTGGAGGCTATATACAGGGGGTACTGGTACCGTGTCAATGTGGAGGCTATATACAGGGGGTACTGGTACCGTGTCAATGTGGAGGCTATATACAGGGGGTACTGGTACCGTGTCAATGTGGAGGCTATATACAGGGGGTACTGGTACCGTGTCAATGTGCAGGGGTACAGGCTAGTCAAGTTATTTGTACATGTAGGTAGGGGTAAGGTGACTATGTATAGATAATAAACAGTGAGTAGCAGCAGTTTAAAAACAAAGGGGGGGGGGGGGGGGGGGGGGCATGTCAATGTAAATAGTCCTGGTAGCCATTTGACTAATTGCTCAGCAGTCTTTTGGCTTGGGGGTAGAAGGTGTTGAGGAGCATTTTGGTCCTAGAGTTGGTGCTCCGGTACCGATTGCCTTGCGGTAGCAGAGAGAACAGTCTATGACTTGGGTGACTGGAGTCTTTGACAATTTTTTGGGCCTTCCTCTGACACCGCCTAGTATTTAGGTCCTGGATGGCAAGAAGTTTGGCCCTAGTGATGTACTGGGCCGTACGCACTACCCTCTGTAGCGCCTTACAGTCAGATTCCGAGCAGTTGCCATACCAGGCGGTGATGCAACCTGTCAGGATGCTCTCGATGGTGCAGCTGTAGAGGATCTGGGGACCCATGACAAATCTTTTCAGTCTCCTGAGGGGGAAAAGGTGTTGTCATGCCCTTTTCACGACTGTCTTGGTGTGTTTAGACCATGATACTTCCTTGGTGATGTGGACACCAAGGAACTTGAAACTCTCAACCCGCTCCACTACAGCCCCGTCGATGTTAATGGGGGCCTGTTCGGCCCGCCTTTTCCTGTAGTCCACGATCAGCTCCTTTCTCTTGCTCACATTGAGGGAGAGGTTGTTGTCCTGGCACCACAATGCCAGGTCTCTGACCTCCTCCCTATAGGCTGTCTCATCATTTTCGGTGATCAGGCCTACCACTGTTGTGTCGTCAGCAAACTTAATGGTGTTGGGAGTCATGTTTGGTCACGCAGTCGTGGGTGAACAGGTTGCAAAGATCTATGGGTAGGTTTGTGGCAGCCCTTTCACAGACTCTCCTTCACAACCAGACAAGCAACCAATCATGTCCTGCTCACCTTAGAGACTTTGAATCAACCTTGTGCTCAACAGCCACCACTAACATTGAGTGGCTGCTGCCAACACACTGACTCAACTCCAGCCACTTTAATAATGGGAATTGATGGGAATTGATGTAAAATATATCACTAGCCACTTTAAACAATGCTACTTAATATAATGTTTACATACCCTACATTATTTATCTCATATGTATATGTATATACTGTACTCTATATCATCTTCTGCATCTTTATGTAATACATGTATCACTAGCCACTTTAAACTATGCCACTTTGTTTACATACTCATCTCATATGTATATACTGTACTCGATACCATCTACTGCATCTTGCCTATGCCGCTCTGTACCATCACTCATTCATATATCTTTATGTACATATTCTTTATCCCTTTACACTTGTGTGTATAAGGTAGTAGTTTTGGAATTGTTAGGTTAGATTACTCGTTGGTTATTACTGCATTGTCGGAACTAGAAGCACAAGCATTTCGCTACACTCGCATTAACATCTGCTAACCACGTGTATGTGACAAATACAATTTGATTTGATTTACACTTAGTTTCAGTGGGGGGGAAAAAAGAGGAGAAATATTAGAGCTGGCTGATCTGTTGAGATACAAGTTGCTTTCCTGCAACTTGGTTATGCTACTGTGTGCTTGTGCCGTGAAAAACTTAAACACACATTGAAAAGCGAGTTGGCTTCAGCTGTTCTAACACAACAGAGGCATTGCAGTGCCACTCGTAGTACAGGTTATACCAAGAGATGCATGTGTAACGGATGTGAAACGGCTAGCTAGTTAGCGGTGGTGCACGCTAAATAGCGGTTCAATCGGTGACGTCACTTGCTCTGAGACCTTGAAGTAGTGGTTCCCCCTTGGGCCTCGGCTTTTGTGGAGCGATGGGTAAACGATGCTTCGTGGGTGACTGTTGTTGATGTGTGCAGAGGGTCCATGGTTCGCGCCCGGGTATGTGCGAGGGGACGGTCTAAAGTTATACTGTTACACATGAACATGCAGGCTAAAGTGTTGGTCATATTGGATTCAGAATTAAATGTATTCACACCAAAACAGTCGTTATGGGCATGAGTGTTTTACACAAAATATATAATAAAGATGTTTTACACATCATTTAACCTCCATCAAATGGTATTATAGCAGCCATCTTGGATTTTGGACGCCATATTGGATTTTGGACGCCATCTTGGATTTCAGGCTAAATCCAGAGTGGCCCAACTGGTTTTCATTAGAGCCAATTTAAAACAGTCACAACATCAAAAGACGTGAAGCTATCCATTTTTTTCTTCACATATAGCACCGTACAGCACTGAATGAGAGGACATTTTGACTTGGCAAGTGTTCTATTAATAGTCAGCTAACACAAAGTAAAGCTTACATTCATCATAACTATTCATATGTCTATATTTCCTAGATGCATTAAGATATACTAATGCTGTTCGTTTGTGTATGTATGTCGGGTAGACAATTTAACTACTTGTATTCCACATTTTAGCGATATCAGAGCTCGCAATGGGTTACATGCGACTCATCGCCCTCAGCCAGATATTCTGCACTGTTTGAGTTTAGGGGGTGTGTCATCATATCTTTCAAGTTAACCACTTTTGCAGTAAAATATGTTTACACAGCCACCCATTTCATAAATGGGAGACATTAGAGATGTGAAAAAAACATGGTTCTGTTTCGTTCTACCTCGGGTAGGGGTATTTAAAAAATAAAATAAATACCTTTTTGAGGATTGACCACTAGCCTATATGTGTATGTATCGAACCTATGCACAAAGATCTAGTAATAGTCTATAATAGTCTACAAAATCATTGAAAAGTATTTGATGACCTCATATCAGTGCCCTCATCAGGACATTGGGGCTATTCTGTAGAGTGCTAATTCACGGTCACATTTCGCACTGCCCTAGTTTTGAAGACTGTTTACCAGAAATACCATGTCTCTCTCAACCACCCAGCCAGCCGCGTGATTTTCGAGTTGGGTTGGGAGAACATTCGTCGTCACCGTGCTAGTCTTGCAGAGAGAGAGAGGCACGTTGCTTTGTGCATGGCAATCTTTCCAGCAGCTGCAAATAAGTGTATAGTGGCGCGCACGTGCAAAAAAGAAAATAGAGGTTAACAAATTACAATGCCACTGTTTTTACGGTCCCCAGTTTACTACTCAGTATACGAAGCTTTATCAGTAAATGATTTGTTACAGGATTGCATTCAACAGGATTAATAACAGTTGTATTTTCTTTTTTGATGATGTTTTGTACACTGACAGTTTGGTCCCTAGAAGTACAGTGAGAGCACTGGGCAGCCATTGTAAATAATAATTTGTTCTTAAACCGACTTGGCTAGTTAATAATGGTTACATTTTGTTTATTTTTTTATCTACAAGTCTGTTTTGAGTTTCGGAGAGCATGCACGATGCAACGTGCGAGTTGAGCATAGCAGAGTCCCGTGTGGCAAGCGCCGCTCTCCTCGACCAATGGGAGCATTCCTGGGTGTAACTGGACAGGGTATTTGCTAACCGGGAGCCAATGAGTTTGTTCAATAGAACAAACCGTGGGACCGATACAGGGCACGTGTACCTATGCGTGTAGACTGACATGGGCGAAGCGACGTGTGTGTGTGGTACAACAGAACTGAAACGAAGAAGGGGAGAGAAGTCCGGTATCTCTATGGTCCATACCTTTTGAATTAAGACATTACTTATTTACAAGGACTATTCGAGAACAGTATCGAAACAAGAGAAATTAAAGGTGAGAATATATATTTTTTTACAATAACAGTATTTGCGCTTTGGGAGTGGTGTGTGAATAGAACGTCAGCCAACTAACTATGTCGCATTTTTTCCGGTTTATTTACAGTTTTTGTAGATAATTGATACCTTTCCATATATATGTATGTGTGTTAGTCGCACAATGTGTATCTATCTATTCCTCGTGTTATTATTTTTCTATTATTTCTCTGTTTTTCTGTCTGCATTGATGAGAAGGGCCAGTAAACGCATCCAACTGTTAGTCAACACCAGCTGTTTAACAAGCATGTGACAAAGACATGTTGATTACTTAGTTGTATGGTAAAAAAAATGTATCTAAAGATCACCTGGCAGCTAACATGGCTCAAATACATCCACTGAGCAATGAAGGCTTTGCTGCTTTTGGCTCGTTTGACTGTGACTTCTACTGACGCAAAATAATAAGAATGTTCTAACTAGTTATGGTGATAGGATCTATTCGAATGTGATGTATAACTTTATTGTAACGTTAACCTTATCTTGTTACTGTATTACATTTCCCTTGCAAGATAGTTTACTGTAGCTATTCGTGAACATGCCAGCCAATCAGGTTTGGGAAGAGAGACAAGGAATTACAAAGGGAGAGGTGGAATATCAGATGCAGAATAGGGGCTGTGCCCTGTTGATTTTATTTTTGGTAAATCGGTTAGGGACAAATTATTATTTACAATGACGGTCTACCAAAAGGCCTCCTGCGGGGGACGGTGCATGGGATTAAACATAGAAAAATACTATAATTGTGGCCATAAAGACACATCAGAACAGATTAGATTAAAAATAACACTCAGCACTTTGAAACAAACGATCGTTAGCCTAACCCGAAATGTACTGGCCTGACTTGGCCAAAAGAGGACACCCCAAAACAAGACTAGACACAGCAGATCGCTTGAGGGAGAGAGCCAAGGACTTGTACACTGCTGTGACTCGGGAGTCAGCTATTTAAAAAAAAAAATGTAACTAGGTAAATTAGTTAAGATTCTTATTTTCAATGACAGCCTAAGGGGAACAGTGGGTTAACTCTCTTGTTCAGGGGTAGAACGACAGATTTGTACCTTGTCAGCTCGGGGGATTCGATCTAGCAACATCTCGGTTACTAGTCCAACACTCTAACCACTAGGCTACCTGATCTCTGTCTGAGAAAAAAACAAACATAATCCTTGTTGCAAATGGCTACAACAGCGTGCAGTAAATGCCATGCACCTCTCCCGGTGTGACAGTGAATGTGTGGATGGAGCTGGGCTGAAGATTTCATTAGAGCTTTGGATGTGTTTTCTAGACAGGTCACTATTGGTGGCCTCTTCTAAGAAACGGCATGTTATCCTAGAGGAATACGTTTGGTTTACCCCAGAGAGGTGTGTAATTCATTGGGCGTAAACAACAATGGTCCTTCCCGGTGTACCTGTTTTCTCACGTGATATTTTACACCAAACCAGTTGGTTCACATCCATTACTGCATTGCGCCCTGTGGTTGTTTCTTGCATGGCATCAACAAGTCACTGGTAGACAGTTAGCCACCTGGCTAACAAAGCATGCTGGGAGATTAATTTGAAAGTTTAGTAGGTAGGTTGCGTATCAGTGAAGTGACTGACCGGTGTAGAGGTTGAGGAAAACTTTCTAGATTGTAAAAATGTACATTTCTTGTTCTTGTTGCGTTCACAGTTTATCCAGGGTTATGGGGGCCATAACCAGCTCATTCAACTGTTTCACAACTGTAAGGCCACTATGCAATATCATTTTACGGATCACGTCTTATCACAATATTCGAGTAAGTCCACCAATTTTGCTGTCGGGTCACACTGTAAGAGACAGTTTCTAAGGGTAACTATGACCGTTTCTAAGGTAACTGACCGTTTCTAGGGTAACTATAACTGTTTCTAAGGTAACGAACAGCTTCACCGTGGCTCTCAAGTAAACCATTTGATGCGTGATAATGGCTCAAGTGGGAAAAGTCGGCCAATCCATCTAATATGCAAATGTTTTGAAAATAAATAATATTTTGGAAATGGATTTGACAGTTTTCTCATGAGCTTGAACATTTTGGGACATTTACAGTTTCTATTGAGCACTGTTCTCTAATGGTCATTGGATGGCTTTAGTTTGCTTGGGCATATTTCATTTAAATCAAATCAAATCAAATTTTATTTGTCACATACACATGGTTAGCAGATGTTAATGCGAGTGTAGCGAAATGCTTGTGCTTCTAGTTCCGACAATGCAGTAATAACAAGTAATCTAACTAACAATTCCAAAACTACTGTCTTGTACACAGTGTAAGGGGATAAAGAATATGTACATATTTACATGAAGTGTCGGTGCTGATGAGCCTATGTCTCGGTCAGCTTCGACTCCTCCTGTTGCTTGAAACGTATTGATTCAGTGATTTGAAATGTACAGTCATGTCTCAGGCTCATCTGTTTTGGTGGCTGTTTTTTAATCCATTATATTTAGTTGTAGTATTTGATGACACGTGGTTGTGATGCAGAGTCTACCAAAGCAGCAACACTCAGGTACAGCTTTAATGAAAATGCCATAATATCTATGGCTCCTGTAGTTACAGTGTGATGGCACACACAATTACTATCCCTGCTGAAATATATAGATTTGAAGAACTCGTCAGTACTGGGTCATTCAATGTCTACTAGGTTGCCCTACTAAATATGGCTCAGGCTGCGACTTTAAATGGATTTTGCCTGCTAAGAAATGGTCGGCTCAGCCCTGACTTAATAGCCTATGCGTTGTATGTGACGTCTTCTCCTGGGTTGCATCTGTTCCATTGACGAGGTTCGTCTCCTAACGTTTGTGAGGGGGGTAGGTAACCTGGACAATTTTGATGTAATATCAGGATTTTTCCATGTGGGAACTCCATTTTTATTTTTTATTTTAGGCCCTGTCGAAAATAAACAAACAAAACTCACTCATTTTTAAGGCATAATTCATGTTTTTTTTCCTCAATAAATATGTTTATCACTACTGTGGGAAAGACATTTTTAAATCAGTCTTTTTATTTTAAATTGACTCTTAGCAGGACATTTGGTTTTTCATCAGAGTGGCGCGGTGACTGTGAGAAACATGCACAGTACTAAGTTATCTGTCATTGGCTGGGCGCTCTGTCCAATGAGCAGCCTGCGAGGCTCGGGTAAAGCACAGCCGAGTACACGTGCATCATGTGTTTTAAACAGAGCAGCAGAAGGGAGCGCTGACGTGCCACTAATAACTCACTCCACTCTGGGAGTTATAGGCAAGGAACATAATTTACAGGCGCTCATAGAGACACCAACGGACCCGCCCGCCTCAACCCACAACCGTGAATATTTGTTATTATTTATTGCTCACGTGATCATGCCAAACTTAATCGTTTTGAGCCACATGCCATCTTCTATGCTACATCTTAGCAACATTAGTAGAAGATAACTGTACACACATTTCTGATTCATCGACGTCTCTGTAATCCATCTGCACATTGCGGTAGGAATTACATTTATTTGCAATCTCTAGATGTTTTATAGTTAGAGTGATGTTCTGTAATGCATGCATTTCTCAATATGGGACGATGTTTCCTATCTTTCAGATTCTGTACAAGAATCTAGGCTGTTTTACTGCTATTAATGTAAAAAAATATACATATATATTTAATAAAAACGACTGGTAAAATTAACCAAAAAAATATTGATTTAGAATCAGAAGAATATTTGGGTAATTAAAACCAAACATGCCAGGGCGGCTGGTGGGCACATAGACTTCAGTTCCTAATGGTTTATTACATAACCGGAATAGACCACGGTTGTAAGTGCTTTTGTCAGGCTACAACTATAAAACTGGGTCTGTAGGGAAGGGGACAGGTATTTGAACACAAAGCATGTGTGTTGAACTGTGTAGTTGCCTTCATCTGTAAACAGGAACTTCCCACTTATTTTGAGAAATTGTATTTGTGGACACAATACTGCAATGTTGTTGTATTAGAGTGGCACAATGCCAACGTTTTCCCAGTTCCCCACTCTGACGCACTCCTTCTCGGATTTCCTGTCATTATTACACCGCTTTGAACAGGCAATATATTTTCTGCCAATATTTCTTCATTCAGAGAAAACGTTTTTTTTTTAGCTTGGATAGACCACACCCTAACTCCATAGTTAATATCATCCTAATAATACTGAGTTATTATGACCCTGTTGGGGTTAGGGTAGGTGAGTGGGGTATTGGGACTGCACGACTGGCTGTGGCTGCTTCAGACATGACTGGCTGTGGCTGCTTCAGACATGAGCGGTTGGGCCTGCCCACTGTAGCCTGAGAACAGTTAGCCAGCCTGGGAAGTATGCATGGCTCTATCCATCTCCCATTTGAGGCACAGGATGTGTTGTGTCATACATAGGTTCTGTCTGCCACCCAGACCAACAGCTTTTTACATTTTAACTAGGCAAGTCAGTTAAGAACAAATTCTCATTTACGGCCTAGGAACAGTGGATTATTTGCCTTGTTCAGGGGCAGAATGACATATTTTTTACCTTGTCAGTGCGGGGATTTGATCTAGCAACCTTTCGGTTACTGGCCCAACGCTCTAACCACTAGGCTACCTGCCGCCCCTACACTCTAACCACTAGGCTACCCTGCCGCCCCTACGCTCTAACCACTAGGCTACCTGCCGCCCCTACACTCTAACCACTAGGCTACCTGCCGCCCCTACACTCTAACCACTAGGCTACCTACCGCCCCTACACTCTAACCACTAGGCTACCTGCCGCCCCTACACTCTAACCACTAGGCTACCTGCCGCCCCTACACTCTAACTACCTGCCGCCCCTACACTCTAACCACTTGGCTACCTGCCGCCCCTACACTCTAACCACTAGGCTACCTGCAGCCCCTTCACTCTAACCACTAGGCTACCTGCAGCCCCTTCACTCTAACCACTAGGCTACCTGCCGTCCCTACACTCTAACCACTAGGCTACCTATCTCCCCATATGGTGACCCAGGGTTTGGTCCAACATGACTATTGTTGACACCATCAAGTTGGTATGAGTTGATTCATTCAATCTCCTTCCATTCACTTGTATCAGATGATGTGTTTTACCACGTTCCGGTAATCCAAGGTGATGTTCTTTTCTTGTTGTTTTTCAAGTTTTTAATCACGTCCGGCCTTGTCACTCAACACACGCATTCACTCATTTAGGCTTATCCTTCCCGAGTCATCAGCTTCTTTCTGAGCCCCTTCACTCAGACTCCGAGACCTAAGACGGCTCTTCGGTGACCGTGCTCTGCTTGGTTTAAACCTGGCTGCTGTCGACACTACCTGCGTCACACCAATTATAGGCCACCTGATGTTGGCCCGAAAGAGAAAGTGAGAGAGAGAGAGAGAGAGAAGGAATGGCAAATGTGTATCAGCATTGGGCTTCTAGTTCTGAGGATTTAAGGGAGTGGTTTCTAGAGAAGGAACATTCCCTGCGTAGGGGACCGGCCTGCCAATGCTCCCGGTGAAGGACCATTCAGGAATAACCGCCGATCTTTATGGCACCGACCCTGGGAGAGTGATGATCTTAGTTGAACAGACTAAGACTTTAACCTGTCCTGCAAGAGAATTAGGTTACCAATGACGATAGCTGAAATTACAAGTTGGCTGGCAGCAATTGAGATCTGTTCCCGGGGTGCAGATGGACTGCAGATGGGGAGGTCTTTCTATTGTAAGCTAGAGGGAGGCCTGGTTTGGCACCGGTTGTCTGGTAAATGGACCGACAGTTGGGTGCTGGTCACATGTGTGCGCACAGCCACACACAATCACACACAGCCACACACAATGACACACAGAGGTACAAGTCAGCTGTCTGCAGTGGTGTCCTCTCATAGGTTTATTTGATATTCCCTTTGGCTTTCAACTGAAAAGGTGGCCTCCATTTGAGGTCTTGAAGCCTCTTCAGAGCTCCCTGGTACACCAAAGGAGCTTGGGTATATTGTTTTTTATAGACACTATCAAAGATTTATGGAGTTGCCACTGTAAGTATTGACTAGGAGCCCCCCTCACTATTTTATATATATATATATATATATCTCTCTCTGTAGGCCAAACCTCCCACAAAGCCCACTGTACTGCAGTTTGGACAAGGCAAGATAATATTGTACTGGAACAAAGCAGTCTAAGGTTGACAGAATGCATAGACCAGCTTCAATACATCAGACTAATCCTATCTTTAGAGAAAAGAAGACCACACCAAGAAGTCTAACCTGTTGTTTCTTTTCTCCTTCTCCTCACCAGGTGGCCTGTAGCACAGAGAGTAACACCACCAACACGGCACAGAGCAGGGGAGACGCCAAGGGAGAAGTAGCGACCTGTTATTTTCTCTGCTTCCCAGTCTTTTCTTGAGCGAAAGCCGCAGCATCTCTCGATCAGTCCATCTGTGAGAGTCACGTTGGTCTACTTTGTTAGCAGAATATTATCTCTCCCTTCTGCGGGTGGATCCCTCGCCCTTTAGCAATTGACCGTAGGGTTTCAGCGCAAACTAATATTACATTTTTTTTTTTTCAACATTTTCAGGAGAAACAATGTTTTCTCTCCTTAGTGTTTTATCAACCAATCAACCAATCACGATACACAACTGCAGTCACGCTAGTCCCACCTAATCAACTGGAAAATAGCATTTTTCTAGAATTATCTTACATTACACTTGGTGAGAGAGCTTTGTCTCAACCAAGCCTAACCAGCCTCATTCTAACCTATTATGAGTTACGACGACTCAAACTCCGCCCCTGGCGATGACACTTGGGGGCGAGTGGGAAGCACCAATGAAGAAGAGGAGGAGGCGGGTACAGGATTGAGCTCCCCCGGCAGCAACAACAACCATGGCAGCCAATCGGGAACTTCGGACTTGGCCAATCGGGTGCGAGGATCCTCTCCAAGTGGATCCGGCTCCGGTGGCTCGTCTGGGGGGGACCAGAGGGGTCCCAGCTCAGATGATGGGGAAAGGGAGTCGAGTGAGGGAGGGGGCGGGTCCAGGGGACATCAGTCCAGAAGTTCCCACTGTTCCTCCAGCCAGAAGGACTCGGGCATGATGCTGGAGAACACAGAGAGCAACAAGAGCTCTCAGTCCCAGAGCCCGTCTCCCCCCAGCAGTTCTCTGGCCTACAGCCTGCTGTCAGCCAGCTCAGAGCAGGACCCTCCTTCCACCTCCGGCTGCAGCAGCAACGAGCAGCACCAGACGGCCCGCGTCCAGACCCAGAAGGAGATGCTGAAAGCCCTGAAGGAGCTCAAGGTTCGCCTGCCGGCCGAGTGCAAGGGCAAAGGTCGCTCCAGCACCCTGGACGCCCTCCAGTACGCCCTGAACTGTGTGAAGCAGGTGCGAGCCAACCAGGAGTACTACCACCAGTGGAGTGTGGAGGAGTGTCACGGCTGCAGCCTGGATCTGTCTGCATATACCACTGAGGAGCTGGACAACATCGCCTCAGAGTACACCCTCAAAAATACAGTACGTCGACATCCTCCAAACAATGACTAAGCATTTCACACACGTATTTCACTTTGCTTTTGAAAGTTACATTTTGTAATGCAGTCGACTCACACAGTACAGTACGCAAGCAATCATTCCCGACTCACACTCTTCCTCTCCCTTCTCTTCTCCTCCTCCCTCCAGGACACCTTTTCCATGGCGGTGTCCTTCCTGACAGGCAAAGTGGTGTACATCTCCCCCCAGGGCTCGTCCCTGCTGCGCTGCAAGCCAGAGAGGCTCCAAGGGGCCATCTTCTCAGAACTGCTGGCTCCCCAAGACGTCAACACCTTCTACAGCAGCACTGCCCCCTGCCGCCTGCCCGCCTGGGCCACCTGCATGGGCTCTGTGTCCCCACGGACAGACTGCCACCAGGGGAAGTCCATGTTCTGTCGCATCAGTGCCGACCGGGCGCAGGGAGGCGAGATCAAATACTACCCCTTCCGCATGACCCCCTATCAGCTAACCCTGAGGGACTTAGACACGTCAGACCTCCAGCCCTGCTGCCTGCTCATCTCTGAGCGGGTACAGTCCGGATACGAAGCTCCCAGGATCCCTGCTGACAAGCGGATCTTTTCCACCAGTCACACTCCCAGCTGTCTCTTCCAGGAAGTAGATGAAAGGGCTGTGCCGTTGTTGGGCTACCTTCCCCAGGACCTGGTGGGAAGCCCTGTACTCCTCTACCTCCACCCAGAGGACAGACCGATCATGGTGGCCATACATAGGAAGAGTAAGTACACCTTTTATTGTCTGTCTTCCTCCACATCTTTCAATCTTATTTTACTATTTTAGTCTCATTCTTTCTGAATTCTGTCCTCTCTCTTTCACTCTCTCTTTCTCACTCTCTGTTTCTCTCTCTCTCTCTCTCTCTCTCTCTCTCTCTCTCTCTCTCTCTCTCTCTCTCTCTCTCTCTCTCTCAAGCTTAGTGTTCTTCCATTCTAACCTCTTTTCCTTCCATCTTCCAGTCCTCCAGTCTGCAGGCCAGCCCTTTGACAGTTCTCCCATGAGGATGCGTGCCCGCAGTGGGGAGTACGTGACCATCGACACTAGCTGGTCCTCCTTCATCAACCCCTGGAGCAGGAAGGTGGCCTTCATCGTGGGCCGCCACAAAGTCCGAACCAGCCCCTTGAACGAGGACGTGTTCACCCCTCTGCGGGGCTGTGAGGGCCGCCCCGTGGCCCCAGAGATCGTGCAGCTGAGCGAGCAGATCCACCGTCTCCTGGTGCAGCCGGTCCACAGTGGAGGGTCGCAGGGCTACAGCAGCCTGACCTCAAATGGATCCTGCTCCCACGAGCAGCGGTACCGACGCACGGCCTCCTCCGCCTCCGACAGCAAGTCCACCAACGCCATGGAGGCCATGGAGGCAGCCGTGGTCGCGCTGCACAAACCGGTGAGTGGAATGAAGACACTCCAAAAGCCTATACACACGCACACAGAGGTCTTCATATTTTATCATCTTAGTCATTTAGCAGACTCTTCTTCGGAGTGACTCACAGACGTAATTATAGTTGAGTGCCTTGCTCAGGGGCACATCGAAAGATTTTCCACCTAGTTGGCTCGGGGATTCAAACCAGCAACCTTTTGGTTGCTGGCCCAATGCTCTTAACCGATAGGCTACCGACCACCCCATATATTCACACACTGACTTTTGAGCGTCGTTGTCCTGTTGTTCACTCAGATGACGTTCCAGCAGATCTGTAAGGACGTGTACATGGTCAAGACCAGCGGGCAGCAGGTCTTTATCAACTCTCACAACCGAGCCCTGTCCCGGCGACACGCTGTCACAGCGCTCCGAGCCACTGGAGAAGTGGAGCCCATCAGGAGTCTGATCCCGGAGGTGGTGTGTCCATCCAAAACCCCGGTGTTCAACACCCAGCAGCTGATGAATGAGGAGCCCCCCAGTGCCTACAGCTACCAACAGATTAACTGTCTGGACAGCATCATTAGGTATGTACTGGTGGTTTATTTATGGTTTGAATCCTAAATTGAAATCAAGTGCACTTCATAAAGTGAACCAAGTGGACTTATGTTGTCACTTCCTCTTCCCCTCCCAGGTTCTTGGACGGCTGTAACGTTAAGAGGAAGTTTGGCTCGTCCTCTGCCACGTCCACATCGGACGGAGAGAAACAACAACAGGAAACCGCTGGGAATGAAAAAGGTACATTCACCCTTCAGATAGATGCTGTACACCAGGTTACTCTACAGATAGATGCTGTACACCAGGTTACTCTACAGATAGATGCTGTACACCAGGTTACTCTACAGATAGATGCTGTACACCAGGTTACTCTACAGATAGATGCTGTACACCAGGTTACTCTACAGATAGATGCTGTTCACCAGGTTACCCTTCAGATAGATGCTGTTCACCAGGTTACTCTACAGATAGATGCTGTTCACCAGGTTACCCTTCAGATAGATGCTGTTCACCAGGTTACCCTTCAGATAGATGCTGTTCACCAGGTTACCCTTCAGATAGATGCTGTTCACCAGGTTACCCTTCAGATAGATGCTGTTCACCAGGTTACCCTTCAGATAGATGCTGTTCACCAGGTTACCCTTCAGATAGATGCTGTTCACCAGGTTACCCTTCAGATAGATGCTGTACACCAGGTTACCCTTCAGATAGATGCTGTACACCAGGTTACCCTTCAGATAGATGCTGTACACCAGGTTACCCTTCAGATAGATGCTGTTCACCAGGTTACCCTTCAGATAGATGCTGTTCACCAGGTCACTCTACAGATAGATGCTGTACACCAGGTTACCCTTCAGATAGATGCTGTACACCAGGTTACTCTACAGATAGATGCTGTACACCAGGTTACCCTTCAGATAGATGCTGTTCACCAGGTTACCCTTCAGATAGATGCTGTTCACCAGGTTACCCTTCAGATAGATGCTGTTCACCAGGTTACCCTACAGGTATATTAGATAGATGCTGTATACCAGGTTACCCTACAGGTATATTAGATAGATGATGTATACCAGGTTACCCTACAGGTATATTAGATAGATGCTGTTCACCAGGTTACCCTACAGGTATATTAGATAGATGCTGTTCACCAGGTTACCCTACAGGTATATTAGACTTGGGCTAGACCTCTGGTCACTGCAGTTCACAGGAGGAACTGACACACGAGTGTGAAAGAGAGAGTGAACAAGAGTGAGCGAGAGCGAGGGGACTCTTAATGATAACTTTGTCTATTCTATAAAGGCCTGCTTGTTGTGACACGCTGAACTGGGGAGGGGGCGGGGTTTTACCACGAGCGCAATCCGTACGATTGACTCACCTAGGCCTGTCCGTTCGTCTGTGTGTGTGTTGGGTGCTTGTTGCTGCATGTGTGTGTGTGTGTGGTGCTACAGGTGGTC
The DNA here is from genome assembly GCF_045791955.1 of Oncorhynchus clarkii lewisi. Classification (NCBI taxonomy): domain Eukaryota; kingdom Metazoa; phylum Chordata; class Actinopteri; order Salmoniformes; family Salmonidae; genus Oncorhynchus; species Oncorhynchus clarkii. Next base: position 47,178,666 of record NC_092167.1, read on the forward strand.
CAGCTACCTCAGTCACCCTGGTTGGGGACTCAGCGGGGGTACCCCCCCTGGCCATGCACAGCCACAAGGCGAAGAGTGTAGCCTCAGTCATCTCTCAGTGCAGCTTCAGCAGTACCATCGTCCACGTGGGAGACAAGAAGCCCCCCGAGTCAGGTGGGAAAGACACCATGGCCGCCACGCTTGTCTCCTGGCCTGGACTGTAGTAGTGGGTCTGTCTACTATACCACTCCTATTACACTAGTGGTCTGTCACGGGAGTCTCTCTCTGCCACCAGTGTCTGTCCGTGGAATCTCTCACAGTTACTTGATAGTAACTCGTAGTTGCTTGTCGTCGCTCTCTCTTGTCTTTTGTTGTTATTTTGTTTCCATCTATCTCTCCCCCATCTAGTTTTTTATAGTTTGTTTCTTTCTCCGTGACCTTTTTGTTTCTCTCTCTCTCTCTCTCTCTCTCTCTCTCAAGCCGCCGAGTCCAGCCTTTCCTCTTGTCAAGTGTTTTTCTGAAACTGTCTATAATGTCTCCTCCTTCTCTTTCTCCTCTCTTTCTCCTACACAGACGTTGTCATGGAAAATGCTCCTCCCACTCCTATGCCAGCCACTCCCACCACGACCAGGTCTCCACCGACCGCCATCATTAACCCTCCACCGCCCAAAACAACCTCTCCACCCAGCCGGAGAGGAGGTGGCCTGACCAAGGAGGTGCTCTCTGCTCACACACAGCAGGAGGAGCAAGCCTTCCTCTGTCGCTTCAGTGACCTGAGCCAGCTGAGGGTGATTGCTCCATCCTCGGCCCTGCGTTGCCCGCTCCCCAACACCAACCCCCGCCGCAGAAGTAAAAATGCATTTCTCAACAACACTCTTTTCATCAACTAGATGTTTTTTTTTTTTACTCGGGCCAACAGCACTGAAACTTTAACTTATGTCTCTCTGTCTCGCTCTCTCTGTCTCGCTGTCTCTCTCTCTCTCTCTCTCTCTGTCTCGCTCTCTCTCTCTGTCTCAGGAGCGTGTTCCCCTGACTACCCTGCAGCTGGAGGCAGCAGTGGTCGCCGTGGAGCCAAGAGGCTGAAGCAGCAGGAGTCCTCAGAACAGAGGTGCCCTCTGGCTTTAGGCCTGACCGGACCCCTCCGGAGCCCCAACGTCGTCCCCATGAATTCCCCTCCCAGCTCCACCTGCACCCTCCCAATGATGCCCCTGGGGCCTCCCACCACATCCTCCTGGCCCGTCTCCGTAGGATCCCAGGCCAGCCTGCCCTCTGTGCCCTACCCCTCGGGTACGCTCCCCCTGTACCCCATCTATCCTCCTCTCTCCCAGCCCATACAGAACCAGATGGTGCCTCCTATGATGGCCCTGGTGCTGCCCAACTACATGTTCCCACAACTTCACCCCAACCTCTCCCAGATGACCACAGCCATGAACACAATGGGAAGCCCCATGCCCCAGCCGGGATCCGCCATGGTTACCCCCGGCCCACAGCAATTCTTCAACCCCAGCGCTGGTTTCCCCTTCCCCGGTACCAACGTCATGCCATGCCCCATGCCTACGATGCCCTCGCTCATGCAAACTGCCATGCCTATCCAGACGCAACGGCCAGCCTCTGGGTCCAGCACCCCTCAGTCATGTAGTCAAGTACCAGTCGACCAGGAGGGTGCAGAGTCGCCCCTCTTCCACTCTCGCTGCTCCTCCCCGCTCAACCTGCTGCAGCTTGTGGAGGAGTCGCCTAGCAACCGGCTGGAGGTCGCCACGGCGCTGGCTGCTTCCGCGCAACAGGCCACGATCCCCTCACAAGGGACTCAGGGGAGATCGCCAGATGACTCCAAGGAGAACGTGAGTTGAAAAGATGTCATCTCTGAATGTACATCGAATTCATTATAGTTTGAACTTAATACTTCTAGCTAAGGTATTATAACTCATATCTCTCTCCTCTCTCTCTTTAGGCCAATGATTCCAACCAGGATGGTGAATCTACCCCCAGTGACCTACTGGACCTGCTCCTGCAAGAGGACTCCCGCTCAGGCTCCGCGTCCTCTGGGTCGGGTTCTGACTCCTTGGGCACTGTGTCCAATGGCTGCAGCTCCTCAGGCAGTGGAACTAGTGAGTAACCCCTCAATACTGCCTGACCTGGCAAATGGAACAGAACATGGTGACATTCACATGGCATTTTATTATTGCCGACATCGCTAGGTAAATGTCACCTAGAATGTTTGAAATGTCAAATCTTCTAGCTGTCGCTCAAACATAAAGTGGAATACCCCAATCACTAGGAAATACTGTTCACACTAAACTCCAGCTGGTTCAGGTCTGACCTATAACAACTTATTCTATTGTCTTCTCCCAGGTCGCAGTCGGAGTAGCCGCACCAGCAAGTACTTTGGCAGCATCGACTCGTCAGAGAACGACCACTCCCGCAAGCAGCCAGCAGGTGGCAGCAGAGCAGGAGGAGACGGGGAGGAGCAGTTGATTAAGTGTGTCCTGCAGGATCCCATCTGGCTCCTCATGGCCAACACCGACCACAAGGTGATGATGACGTACCAGCTGCCGACCAAGGACAGGGAGACGGTGCTGCGGCAGGACCGCGAGGCCCTGCGGGCCATGCACAAACACCAGCCCCGCTTCACCGAGGACCAGAAGAGAGAACTGAGCCAGGTCCACCCCTGGATACGTACCGGGCGCCTGCCCCGCGCCATCAACGTCTCGGTAAGCACCCTCCCCTCTCGTACAAACAGAACTGTATTTGTTTTGTTTTATGTGAACTTAGACCTACAGCCATATCACCTGTATCATCCACAAGTGATCATACAGGAAGTGTTTTGGCTGTCAGCTAACCTTCCTCTACACCTCCCTCTCAGGCATGTATGGGGTGCAAGTCTTCCCCCTTACCAGAGAGCACCGTGGACCAGGGAGGAGAGGCTCGCAGAGAAGAGGAGGGGCATGCGGCGCACTCTGAAACACAAGGCAACGACCAGGAAATGACAACAGAGGAGCAGGAAGTGACCTGGCCAACGGGGGAGAAGAAAGCAAGGGCTGGCGTAACCTACATGACCCACTGAAAGGCTGAGGAGGGATCAAGAACACTTAAGTTATTGTGGATGTTTCTTCCAGTTGACAGACTCCATGCTTAAGAGATGCAAAATTCCAGGCCCAAATGTCCAACGCTAATCCGAGAGACTCAAGACATTTTGTTCTCAGGCGGTTGTGGGTAATCGAAATGCATTCTTTTTATATTAGCTGGGACTGCTGCCATGTCAGTGTCCCTATTGGCTGGCGGTCAAATCAATTGGGACTCTGGGTCCAATCAGTCGGTCCGCTTTGTGTGTTCCATCACCAGTATGACAGTGGTTGTGAGAGAGACCGTCGTCATGACAGAAAGCCTTGAAAGCACGGGGGACACAGCACACGGTTAAAATCAGTGTACCGTTGGATTGTACACACCAATATATATTTTTCCTTGTGTATTTATTGAACATGTTCATTTAATAAGAAACACCAAAGGTAAAGGTGTGAATGTGTTACAAAATGGCCACTTTATTTCACACCCGTTTTGGGATAGAATGGTTTCTCCTGTACAGTTCTAGTTCCTGTTGGGAGGATTCATTTCACAGGGAGAGAGGGGGACCCCTTGGTTATTTTTCTCTGTTGGGAGGTTTTCTCTGATAACCAGGGACTGTTGTAAATTCTTTTGTTTTCTGCATATATTTTTTTTTCACTTAAAATAAATGCTTGTTATATAAGTCAGTTATTAAGACAACATTTACACAGGCAGGTTTACTTAATTTTTTTAAGCAGTATATATATTTTATATCACTGTAAATTCTGTTTCCGAGAAGAAATTGAAATGGTCTGTGTTTGGTCAAAAACAAAACATTTAGAAAATCAAAGTACCCTCTGATCTCAGGGGAGTAGACGTGGGTGTTTCTGTGGTAACACAATCGAATGAGGTGTCACTCTGGACAACGGAGTGACAGTTGAACACATGTGACCTCTGTCCCCATTCCTGATTTGCTGGGCATTATGGTCACCCTGCAGTGAAACGGTCCAGGATACTGAACAAGGTAAAAAACTTCCAGCTTCCATAGCAACAAAGAGAACAGACGTTTGATTGGAGGCATCCATCACAAGGATTCCGGAATACTGAAAACCAGATTGGCAAATGCTCTGATTGGTTGGTTTGAAAGGAGTTTGAACAACACAGCAGAACATTGGTCAGCTCCTAAGAGGTTTTTAGAGAATATCGTTGTATGACTGTCTCGCCTCTCTTTGGCACTGTACTAGTGATTGTGATATTCAGCTTACTTTCCTAATTATTATTTTGTATTAAAAAAAAGTTAATAAATGAAATGATATCCAATGTTTCACGACTTGTCTTCTTCTGTACTGCACCTGACTGAGGGAATGTAACCTGTTAACCCATACTGTATGTACAGTTCCTTTAGACAAGGTATTATGAACCCAGTTTCAACATCTCAGACAGCAACAAGCTAGTACAATATATATTATATGTATTTGTATCATTTTTTTACAGTTTGTTTTGCTCATCGTTATGGAGGTTGTCTGAGGACCACATGCTCAAGGCCAGGGGCGGCCATTTCCTGAGAGGACCACATGCTCAAGGCCAGGGGCAGCCATTTCCTGAGAGGACCACATGCTCAAGGCCAGGGGCAGCCATTTCCTGAGAGGACCACATGCTCAAGGCCAGGGGCGGCCATTTCCTGAGAGGACCACATGCTCAAGGCCAGGGGCGGCCATTTCCTGAGAGGACCACATGCTCAAGGCCAGGGGCAGCCATTTCCTGAGAGGACCACATGCTCAAGGCCAGGGGCGGCCATTTCCTGAGAGGACCACATGCTCAAGGCCAGGGGCGGCCATTTCCTGAGAGGACCACATGCTCAAGGCCAGGGGCGGCCATTTCCTGAGAGGACCACATGCTCAAGGCCAGGGGCGGCCATTTCCTGAGAGGACCACATGCTCAAGGCCAGGGGCGGCCATTTCCTGAGAGGACCACATGCTCAAGGCCAGGGGCGGCCATTTCCTGAGAGGACCACATGCTCAAGGCCAGGGGCGGCCATTTCCTGAGAGGACCACATGCTCAAGGCCAGGGGCGGCCATTTCCTGAGAGGACCACATGCTCAAGGCCAGGGGCAGCCATTTCCTGAGAGGACCACATGCTCAAGGCCAGGGGCGGCCATTTCCTGAGAGGACCACATGCTCAAGGCCAGGGGCAGCCATTTCCTGAGAGGACCACATGCTCAAGGCCAGGGGCGGCCATTTCCTGAGAGGACCACATGCTCAAGGCCAGGGGCAGCCATTTCCTGAGAGGACCACATGCTCAAGGCCAGGGGCGGCCATTTCCTGAGAGGACCACATGCTCAAGGCCAGGGGCGGCCATTTCCTGAGAGGACCACATGCTCAAGGCCAGGGGCGGCCATTTCCTGAGGACCACATGCTCAAGGCCAGGGGCGGCCATTTCCTGAGAGGACCACATGCTCAAGGCCAGGGGCGGCCATTTCCTGAGAGGACCACATGCTCAAGGCCAGGGGCGGCCATTTCCTGAGAGGACCACATGCTCAAGGCCAGGGGCAGCCATTTCCTGAGAGGACCACATGCTCAAGGCCAGGGGCGGCCATTTCCTGAGAGGACCACATGCTCAAGGCCAGGGGCGGCCATTTCCTGAGAGGACCACATGCTCAAGGCCAGGGGCAGCCATTTCCTGAGAGGACCACATGCTCAAGGCCAGGGGCGGCCATTTCCTGAGAGGACCACATGCTCAAGGCCAGGGGCAGCCATTTCCTGAGAGGACCACATGCTCAAGGCCAGGGGCAGCCATTTCCTGAGAGGACCACATGCTCAAGGCCAGGGGCGGCCATTTCCTGAGAGGACCACATGCTCAAGGCCAGGGGCGGCCATTTCCTGAGGACCACATGCTCAAGGCCAGGGGCAGCCATTTCCTGAGAGGACCACATGCTCAAGGCCAGGGGCGGCCATTTCCTGAGAGGACCACATGCTCAAGGCCAGGGGCAGCCATTTCCTGAGGACCACATGCTCAAGGCCAGGGGCAGCCATTTCCTGAGAGGACCACATGCTCAAGGCCAGGGGCAGCCATTTCCTGAGAGGACCACATGCTCAAGGCCAGGGGAAGACATTTCCTGAGAGAACCACAAGAGGCTGCTGAGGGGAGAAAGATTCATAATGATGACCAGGAAGGGCCCAAATGGAATGATACCGTTCCACCTATTCCGCTCCTGTCATTAACGCGAGCCCGCTCTCCCCAATTAAGGGGCCACCAGCTTCCTGTGGTGTGCAGCCCTGCTACTGGTAGGGAGACTTTAGTAGGGTGGTGTTTAGTTGAGGTTCCCACCCCCCCCCCCCCCCCCCCAGTGTAGGGGTTTATCTGGCCTGCTGTCGCACTATAGTGTCTCCTCAAACCCATTCACCCCATACACATTCACTGAGCCTGTCTAGCCAGACTTTTTTTCTGGGGTTTGATAACTCTGTCCCATAGATTAGCTACCTGTGTCCACGTGTTGTTTCACGTAACAATGACTTAACGTAAGACATAGCATCCACGTGGAACACTTGACACATTCCTATTAAAAAACAGCTGTGTAATATTTAAATGAGAATGCCCTCGAAGCCAGTGTTTGGAGGATATATTGGCACAGCGTTGAGGGTCAGCAAACTGCCAATATATCCTCCAAACTCCGGCTTTGAGGGCATTATCACTTTTATACAATGCGTTACCAACATATTCAGATAATGATTGACATTTTCACAAAAAATATTTTGATGATTTTATTCATACTACTTCATCCTTCCACAAGATATACCGTGCATTCGGAAAGTATTCAGACCCCTTGACTTTTTCCACATTTTGTTACATTACAGCCTTATTCTAAAATGTGTTAAATTGTTTTTTCCCCCCCTCATCAATCTACATACAATACCACATATTGACAAAGCAAAATCAGGTTTTTAGACATTCTGGCAAATTTACAAAAAATGGAAAAATATCACGTTTACATAAGTAGTTAAACCCTTTACTCTACTTTGTTGAAGCACCTTGGCAGCGATTACAGCATCGAGTCTTCTGACCGCAAACTAGCTACACTTAGTTTCGTTTGACCTTTTTTCAATTGACTTGTCTTGGTATATATCTATAAAATGATGCTAGCTGATTCATGATTTTGACTGGCTGAGAAAAGCTGCCTATCTGTCTGTCTCATCCCAACACGTTCATTACTATTGGACAGCTGGAGCATCGAATTTGAATATTGAAACAATGTTGCAAATGTCAGAGAGACAGACAAGGTTTGTACAAATCTCCGCGGTTGAAAACTAAATGTTAGTCTAGATGTCTATGTCTAGATGCTTTTTATTGTGGAGATCAGGTTTGTATAAAGATGTGTAGAAATTAATACTGTGTTGTCAATCAACAATGGTTGATAGGAATTTTTGTGACAAAATGTCACAGGCAGGACAAAGAGATCAAATCAAATTGTATTTGTCACATACACATGGTTAGCAGATTAATTAATCAGCTAATGTGAGTGTAGCGAAATGCTTGTGCTTCTAGTTCCGACAATGCAGTAATAACCAACAAGTAATCTAACCTAACAATTTCACAACAACTACCTTAAAACACACAAGTGTAAAGGAATGAATCAGAATATGTACATAAAAAATATATGAATGAGTGATGGCCTAACGGCATAGGCAAGATGCAGTACATGGCATAGAGTACAGTATATACATATGAGATGAGTAATGTAGGGCATGGCAGCAGCCACTCAATGTTAGTGGTGGCTGTTTAACAGTCTGATGGCCTTGAGATAGAAGCTGTTTTTCAGTCTCTCGGTCCCTGCTTTGATGCACCTGTACTGACCTCGCCTTCTGGATGATAGCGGGGTGAACAGGCAGTGGCTCGGTGGTTGTTGTCCCTGATGATCTTTTTGGCTGGCCTTCCTGTGACATCTGTTGGTGTAGGTGTCCTGGAGGGCAAGTAGTTTGCCCCTGGTGATGCGTCGTGCAGACCTCACTACCCTCTGGAGAGCCTTACGGTTATGGGCCGTACCAGGCGGTGATACAGCCCGACAGGATGCTCTCAATTGTTAATCTGTAAAATTTTGTGAGTGTTTTTGGTGACAAGCCAAATTTCTTCAGCCTCCTGAGGTTGAAGAGGCGCTGCTGCGCCTTCTTCACCACGCTGTCTGTGTGGGTGGACCATTTCAGTTTGTCTGTGATGTGTACGCAGAGGAACTTCAAACTTACCACCCTCTCCACTACTGTCCCGTCAATGTGGATAGGGGGCTGCTCCCTCTGCTGTTTCCTGAAGTCGACGATCATCTCCTTTGTTTTTGTTGACATTGAGTGTGAGGTTATTTTCCTGACACCACACTCTGAGGGCCCTCACCTCCTCCCTGTAGGCCGTCTTTTTGTATTGTATAAATATTGAAGCTGAGCATGAGATTTAATTAATCAATAAATCATAAAAATATATTACTTAATGAATTTATATTACTGTGTACTAGAGTTTACGTCTAACTGCTAATATCGAAATGAATATTAAAAAAATTAAATCATAGTTTAATGTATGTACTCTTTAAGTACTGTATTTACAGTGGCCAAAATGTGCTCTGACAAATATATGAAATGCATTGTGTGATGTCACTGTACAGTACTGTATTCAACTAAATGAGATTGTCTTACAACAGCCATGTCCTCAATTCACGGGTTGTAAGTTTGGGTTGTTTGAGACTGAAGGATATAGAAAGAAAATAGAGATGACGTGAAGAATGCTTTTCCTACATTTACTGTAGAATATTATGAGTACTGGGAAAAGACATGATACTGTCACGCCCTGATCTGTTTCACCTGTTCCTGTGATTGTCTCCTCCCCCTCCAGGTGTCGCTTGTTATCCCCAGTGTATTTATCCCTGTGTTTCCTGTCTCTCTGTGCCAGTTTGTCTTATATGTTTAGTCAAGTCAACCAGCGTGTATTTCCCCGTAATCCTTTTGCTATTCTCCTTTTTCTAGTCCTCACGGTTTTGATCCTTGCCTGTTTCTGGACTCTGTGCCCACCTGCCTGACCATTCTGCCTGCCTTGACCTCCAGCCTGCCTGCCACTCTGTACCCGCCTGCCTGACCATTCTGCCTGCCTTGACCACGAGCCTGTCTGCCACTCTGTACCCGCCTGCCTGACCATTCTGCCTGCCTTGACCACGAGCCTGTCTGACACTCTGTACCTCCTGGACTCTGATCTGGGTTTGACTGTTTTGCCTGTCCACGACCATTCTCTAGCCGACCCCTTTGGATTATTTAACATTGTAAGACTCCAAACATCTGCATCTGGGTTTCGCCTCGTGCCTTGATAGATACCTTTGAGTGTATTTCTCCACACATGCATATTTGACCTGTAGATGGAGTGAGGAGTTGAACTCGCTGAAGAGTCTGTCCAGAGTCTGAGTAAGATCAGTTTGTGGAGGCTGCTGTTTGTATACTAACCACAGTCTCTTCGTATTCTACATTCAACGTGGTTTCTGCCCAGTGGCCACCACAGCCTAAAAAAAGACCAAGGAATGCCTGCGTTGTGGTTCTGCTCTTATTGACGTGAACACACAAACACTCCCACGCACAAACACACACACACACACAAGGATGGTGAAGGGAGGACGGCTCATAATAATGTCTGGAAAGGAGGAAATGAAATGGCATCAAATGCCTGGAAACCATATGTTTTAATGTATGTGATACCATACCACTCCAGCCGTTACCACGAGGCGGTCCTCCCCATTTAAGGTGCCCACACACAAACACACACAAAAAGATAACTAGTGTAAAATATGCTGTCTTTAAAATGTATATAGTATGAATAAACTGGAAGTAGAAGCCTAAGTATTGTTGTTCATTAGTTTACTCCAATTAGGGGAGGGGTGGTAAGGTTAGGAGACAATAATAAAGTAGGAAGAAATTACCTACGAGGGGGATTGGAAATGATGCAAACAATTACATTGATGGAACCCACAATCTATCTGCAATATTAAAACTGATCTACCCCCTTAAAAACAGAACTCGAACACACTCCAAACACAATGGTGATGACGATGATGATGATGATCACAAAGCAGCGTGTTTCTCCCCATGGGTCGTAATGACAGGGCTTTCCAGTCCAAAGCCTGGTCAGAGGTTTAAATACCCACACAAAGGGTACACATGTTGATACTGTTAAGGCAGGTCATATGCAGTCATTTCCTTTCCTTCAAAATCTATTTCAAGCCGATCTATTTTCAGACACGCACATCAAATACTTTCAGACGGAATACAGTTTTAACGACCAGCTTCTTGACATGGAACGCTTCTCTGCCCTATCTTTTTGACCACAGTGCCCTCGGGGTTGCCAATAAAAACAGGTCTCCTACCATCATATCCCAAAATAATGCTCGATGACATTGGCTCTCACACTGTAGAAAGAAATGGTGTGCGTGGTTCAAGCAGGTTAGAGTTACAGTTAGAGCTAGAGTTAAGGTTAGAATTAGAGCTAGAGTTAAGGTTAGAATTAGAGTTAGAGTTAAGGTTAGAATTAGAGTTAGAGATAGAGCTAGAGTTAGAGCTAGAGTTAGAGTTAGTTAGAGCTAGAGCTAGAGTTAGAGTTAGAGCTAGAGCTAGAGCTAGAGTTAGAGCTAGAGTTAAGGTTAGAGTTACAGTTAGAGCTAGAGTTAAGGTTACAGTTAGAGCTAGAGTTAAGGTTAGAGTTACAGTTAGAGCTAGAGTTAAGGTTAGAGTTACAGTTAGAGCTAGAGTTAGAGCTAGAGTTAAGGTTAGAGTTACAGTTAGAGCTAGAGTTAGAGCTAGAGTTAAGGTTAGAGTTACAGTTAGAGATAGAGTTAAGGTTAGAATTAGAGCTAGAGTTAAGGTTAGAATTAGAGTTAGAGTTAAGGTTAGAATTAGAGCTAGAGTTAAGGTTAGAATTAGAGCTAGAGTTAAGGTTAGAGCTAGAGTTAGAGCTAGAGTTAAGGTTAGAGTTACAGTTAGAGCTAGAGTTAAGGTTAGAGTTAGAGCTAGAGTTAAAGTTAGAATTAGAGTTAGAGTTAAGGTTAGAGTTATAGTTAGAGCTAGAGTTAAGGTTAGAGCTACAGTTAGAGCTACAGTTAAGGTTAGAATTAGAGCTTGAGTTAAGGTTAGAGTTACAGTTAGAGCTAGAGTTAAGGTTAGAGTTACAGTTAGAGCTAGAGTTAAGGTTAGAGTTACAGTTAGAGCTAGAGTTAAGGTTATAATTAGAGCTAGAGTTAAGGTTAGAATTAGAGTTAGAGTTAGAGTTAGAGTTAAGGTTAGAATTAGAGTTAGAGCTAGAGTTAGAGTTAGAGCTAGAGTTAAGGTTAGAGTTACAGTTAGAGCTAGAGTTAAGGTTAGAGCTAGAGTTAGAGCTAGAGTTAGAGCTAGAGTTAGAGCTAGAGTTAGAGCTAGAGTTAAGGTTAGAGTTAGAGCTAGAGTTAGAGCTAGAGTTAGAGCTAGAGTGAGAGCTAGAGTGAGAGCTAGAGTGAGACCTAGAGTGAGAGCTAGAGTTAGAGCTGGAGTTAGAGTTGGAGTTAGAGTTGGAGCTAGAGTTGGAGCTAGAGTTAGAGCTAGAGTTAAGGTTAGAGCTAGAGTTAGAGCTAGAGTTAAGGTTAGAGTTAGAGTTAGAGCTAGAGTTAAGGTTAGAGTTAGAGTTAGAGCTAGAGTTAAGGTTAGAGTTAGAGTTAGAGCTAGAGTTAAGGTTAGAGCTAGAGTTAGAGCTAGAGTTAAGGTTAGAGTTAGAGTTAGAGCTAGAGTTAAGGTTAGAGTTAGAGTTAGAGTTAAGGTTAGAGTTAGAGTTAGAGCTAGAGTTAGAGCTAGAGTTAAGGTTAGAGTTAGAGTTAGAGCTAGAGTTAAGGTTAGAGTTAGAGTTAGAGCTAGAGTTAAGGTTAGAGCTAGAGTTAGAGCTAGAGTTAAGGTTAGAGTTAGAGTTAGAGCTAGAGTTAAGGTTAGAGTTAGAGTTAGAGCTAGAGTTAGAGCTAGAGTTAAGGTTAGAGTTAGAGTTGGAGCTAGAGTTAAGGTTAGAGTTAGAGTTGGAGCTAGAGTTGGAGCTAGAGTTAAGGTTAGAGTTAGAGTTGGAGCTAGAGTTGGAGCTAGAGTTAAGGTTAGAGCTAGAGTTAGAGCTAGAGTTAAGGTTAGAGTTAGAGTTGGAGCTAGAGTTAAGGTTAGAGTTAGAGTTGGAGCTAGAGTTGGAGCTAGAGTTAAGGTTAGAGCTAGAGTTAGAGCTAGAGTTAAGGTTAGAGTTAGAGTTGGAGCTAGAGTTAAGGTTAGAGCTAGAGTTAGAGCTAGAGTTAAGGTTAGAGTTAGAGTTGGAGCTAGAGTTAAGGTTAGAGTTAGAGTTGGAGCTAGAGTTAAGGTTAGAGTTAGAGTTGGAGCTAGAGTTAAGGTTAGAGTTAGAGTTGGAGCTAGAGTTAAGGTTAGAGTTAGAGTTAAGGTTAGAGTTAGAGCTAGAGTTAGAGTTGGAGCTAGAGTTAAGGTTAGAGTTAGAGTTAAGGTTAGAGTTAGAGCTAGAGTTAGAGTTGGAGCTAGAGTTAAGGTTAGAGTTAGAGTTAGAGTTAGAGTTAAGGTTAGAGTTAGAGTTGGAGCTAGAGTTAAGGTTAGAGTTAGAGTTGGAGCTAGAGTTAAGGTTAGAGTTAGAGTTAAGGTTAGAGTTAGAGCTAGAGTTAGAGTTGGAGCTAGAGTTAAGGTTAGAGTTAGAGTTGGAGCTAGAGTTAAGGTTAGAGTTAAGGTTAGAGTTAGAGTTAGAGTTAGAGTTGGTTGTTCAGGATTGTGTGCTGTGGCTGTGGGAGTAGTGGAGCAGTCATTCGATATATACATCTACAGTAACTCTGGAATTCTGTCTGTGACACACACACCTTATATTCCAATATATTTCATTTGTGTAGCTACCTGTTTCCCAACAATACAACACGTCATATGTTCACATGACACCCCAGCCACACGACCAAATAAAACATGGCATCCCCATCTGGGACTAAACTCTCCTTCTCTCGCCCCTTTCGTTCCTCCCCTAGTTCCTCCTCTCGTTCCTCCCCTCATTCCTCCCCTCCTCGTCCCCATTCCTCCTGTATCCCTCTCTCTCTCCCCTTTCTACATCCTCCTCTCTTTCTCCACTCCTCTACTCTGCCTCTCCCTCCCTCTCTCCCTCCTTTCTGTCTTCCTCTACTCGCCCTCTCTCTCTCTGGTCTGTTCCCTCTCTTGGTCTGGGTGGGCATCAGAGCAGGATGCAGGGCAGGGTGTGTGTGTGGAGTGTGTCCGTCCTCCTGTCGATGACACTGGGATGGACCCAGGCTCAAAGCCAGACCACTAACTTTACAAGGTGAGTCAGAAAAAAAAAGGTGTGTGCGATCACTTGAGGGTGCATGTGTGTGTTTAAAGAATGTGTGTGTGTTAGTGTCAACGTGTCTTTGGTCAGTGTGTACCCAGTGTGCATGTGTGTGTTTGTGTCAACGTTTCATGTGTGTGCATATTAACACGGGTAGATTTGAACACAGTACGTCAGTTGGCTTGCCTGTTTGTCTGTAAACATGTGCATTTTTAATCTGTTCCTGTCTCTCTGCCCTGTTTTAATCTGTTCCTGTCTCTCTGCACAGTTTCCATCTGTTCCTGTCTCTCTGCCCTGTTTTAATCTGTTCCTGTCTCTCTGCACAGTTTCCATCTATTCCTGTCTCTCTGCCCTGTTTTAATCTGTTCCTGTCTCTCTGCACAGTTTCCATCTATTCCTGTCTCTCTGCCCTGTTTTAATATGTTCCTGTCTCTCTGCATGGTTTTAATCTGTTCCTATTTCTCTGCACAGTTTTAATCTGTTCCTGTCTCTCTGCACAGTTTTAATCTGTTCCTGTCTCTCTGCCCTGTTTTAATCTGTACCTGTCTCTCTGCACAGTTTTAATCTGTTCCTGTCTCTCTGCCCTGTTTTAATCTGTTCCTGTCTCTCTGCACAGTTTTAATCTGTTCCTGTCTCTCTGCACAGTTTTAATCTGTTCCTGTCTCTCTGCACAGTTTTAATCTGTTCCTGTCTCTCTGCACAGTTTTAATCTGTTCCTGTCTCTCTGCCCTGTTTTAATCTGTACCTGTCTCTCTGTACAGTTTTAATCTGTTCCTGTCTCTCTGCCCTGTTTTAATCTGTTCCTGTTTCTCTGCACAGTTTTAATCTGTTCCTGTCTCTCTGACCAGTTTTAATATGTTCCTGTCTCTCTGCACTGTTTCCATCTGTTCCTGTCTCTCTGCACTGTTGTTTTCCCCTAAAACTCGATTCTTTCCCTTAGTGTAATTAGAAATAGCATGTTGGCGGTTCGGCAGGACCCACAGGAGGACATGAGGTTCGTATAGAGACTGGCTAGTCTCTGCTGTGTGTCTGTGGCCCCCTGCTTCCTAGTGCACCACTGTTGATCAGATCCCTTTCAGCCTCAATGGTCCAGATGGAACTATGGGATTTTGGATCTTTATCATCAGAACTTTGACTCTCCGCCGAATTTGTGACGGCCGCTTCTCGCTACCCACTTCACTAAACCACCACACGAGATACAGAGCAGTGGAACGTTAGCGCAGGTTTGACAAACAGATACTTGTGGACTGTTTTATTTAGCTTGGCGCGGCAGAAGGGAGTGACCAGACCACTTGAGATATTTAGGACATTGGCTTTGCCGGCACTACTTTGAACACAAAGCAGCCCTGTCAGGGCCTGCCTCTGGAAGTGGAACATGGTTGGAGAAGGGACGCGGGTCAGGGAGGGAAACACGACATTTCTGAACTATAAACTGAGCTCTGGGGGTTGGGATAAAAAAATAAAAAAAAGTGTTGACTGGGATATGATTTTGTGTATACAGCACAGTATGTTGGAACACACTGATGTCTTTTACAACAGATCAGATCCATTAAAGTTGTTTGAATTAAATATTAATGTTGAATAAGCCTGAGGGCTTGCTGTAAAATATATGTGTGTGTGTGTGTGTGTGTGTGTGTGTGTGTGTGTGTGTGTGTGTGTGTGCGTGTGCGTGCGTGCGTGCGTGCGTGCGTGCCGTGCGTGCGTGCGTGCGTGTGTTGGTGCATGTGTGCTAAGGTGCAGATAGTCCAGTCCAGTTCAAGTGTTCACCAGTCTGATGGCTTGTAGATAGAAACTGTCTCTGAGCCTGTTGGTATCCGACCTTCGACCCGACGGTAAGGAAGAGAACAGCTCATGGCAGGAAGTGCTGTTGCGCCCTCTTGACAACAGTGGGTGGTGTTGTCGGTCCATGGACTCAGAGGAACTGAACCCCCCCCCCCCCTCCCTATATGCAGACTTGTCGTTGTCTGTTATCAGGCCTAACAAACTGTGGTGTCCTCAGCAAACTAGATGATAGGGTTGGTGTCGTGCAAAAAGCCACACAGTCGTGGGTAAACAAGGAGTACAGCAAAGGGCTGAGGAAACATCCCTGGGGGGGCTCCCGTGTTTGTGTTGAGAGTCAGTGTGGAGGAGGTGTTGTTGCCAATCCTCACAGCCTGTGGTCTACCTGTCTGGAAGTCCAGGAAGTCCAGTTGCAGAGGGAGGTGTCCAGATGCAGGGCTCTGAGCTTGGTGTCCAGATGCAGGGCTCTGAGCTTGGTGTCCAGACCCAGGGCACTGAGCTAGGTGTCCAGACCCAGGGCTCTGAGTTTGGTGTCCAGACCCAGGGCTCTGAGCTTGATGTCCAGACCCCGGGCTCTGAGCTAGGTGTCCAGACCCAGGGCTCTGAGCGTGGTGTCCAGACCCAGGGCTCTGAGCTTGGTGTCCAGACGCAGGGCTCTGAGCTTGGTGTCCAGACCCAGGGCTCTGAGCTTGGTGTCCAGACGCAGGGCTCTGAGCTTGGTGTCCAGATGCAGGGCTCTGAGTTTGGTGACGAGCTTGGAGGGAACAATAGTGTTGATTGCTGAACTGTAGTCAATGAACAGCATTCTCACATAGGTGTTCCTCTTGTCCAGATGGGTTATGGCCGTGTGAATAGCGATGGAAATGGCATCTTCGGTGGATCTGTAGACTAATTGAACGGTAGACTAATTGTAGTGGGTCCAGTGTGTCTGGCCTTGATGTGGGTCTTGTCCAGCCTCTCGAAGCGCTTCATGATGACCAGGGTGAGCACGAAGGGGGTCATCTTGTTTTTCTTGGGCACTGGGATGATGGCGATCTCCTTAAAGCAGGTGGGGACTACAACCTGGTACAGGGACAGGTTGACGCTGTCCACCAGCTGGTCAACACACACTCTCGTGTTAAAGCGGTGTCACATCACACACGCACGCACACACGCACACACACACACCACACACCACACACCACACACACACAGTATACATTCATACTACACACACGTCACAACTGCTACTACCAGACTTATTATACTGCTTTGTTTATACACTGTCCCCCATCCTCCTTCCCCAGTACACGTTTAAATATTACACGATTAAAACGTTTAAACATTGCACGATAAATTGTCACTTCCTGTATTATACTGATTCTAAAATGTTTATTCTATTCCACTGAGCCATTTACTTTATGTTGGTATTCTGATATTTTATTATTTCTTATTGTTGTTATATTGTTGAGAAGGAACCTGCAAGTTAGCATTTTGCTGGATGAGGTATACCATACATACAAATAACAAAACTCAAAACTTTCGTATATGTGTGTTTATGCTTGACTATGCTCCAGCATACATATTTTCAGTGTTTCCTGCTCAGGTTTGGGCCTACCATTATAAAAACACTCCCCTATGTGAGTTCACAGACCCTTCCCAGCGTCAGAGAACAGAGTGGGTCTGTGTTGCCGGGGGTTTCAGTGTGTTTAGAGAGGGGTTCTGGCCCCAGAATGTTGATGCTGAAAGGAGTTACCTTAGTAGTAGTAGTAGTAGTAGTAGTAGTAGCGACTTCTGAAATCGTTTTCTCTAAAATGATAAAACATGCCATATGGATCGGTTCATTTTTACTCACAGAAAAGAGAAATAATATAATGGATCTCAAATTCAATTCAAGTCAAATAGATAATAAACAAAAGTGAAATAATCAATTTAAAAAAAAAATGTACTCTAAACATTACACTCACAAAAGTTCCAAAAGAATAAAGACGTTTCAAATGTTAAATTATGTGCAAATAGTTAAAGTACAAAAAGGGAAAATAAATAAACATAAATATGGGTTGTATTTATAATGGTGTTTGTTCTTCACTGGTTGACCTTTTCTTGTGGCAACAGGCCACAAATCTTGCTGCTGTGATGGAACACTGTGATATTTCACCCAGTAGATATGGGAGTTTATCAAAAATGTGTTTGTTTTCGAATTCTTTGTGGATCTGTGTAATCTGAGGGAAATATGTCTCTCTAATATGGTCATACATTTGGCAGGTTAGGAAGTGCAGCTCGGTTTCCACCTCATTTTGTGGGCAGTGTGCACATAGCCTGTCTTCACTTGAGAGCCAGGTCTGCCTACGGCTGCCTTTCTCAATAGCAAGGCTATGCTCACTGAGTCTGCACATAGTCAAAGCTTTCCTTAAGTTTGGGTCAGCCAATTGTGTTGCTGTCCTGGGGCTCTGTGGGGTGTGTTTGTGTTTGTGAACAGAGTCCCAGGACCAAATTGCTTAGGGGACTCTTCTCCAGGTTCATCTCTCTGTAGGTGATGGCTTTGTTATGGAAGGTTTAAGAATCACTTCCTTTTAGGTGGTTGTAGAATTTAACGTCTCTCTCGCTCTGTCTCCTCCCACGATCTCTCCTGCTCCCTCTCTCCTTCTCTCTCTCTCTCTCTCTCTCTCTCTCTCTCTCTCTCCTGATCCCTCTCTCTCTCTCCTGCCCCCCCCCTCTCTCTCTCCTGCTCCCCCCCCCTCTCTCTCTCGATCTCCCTCTCTCTCTCTCTCTCTCTCTCTCTCTCTCTCTCTCTCTCTCTCTCTCTCTCTCTCCCTCCTGCTCCCTCTCTCTCAGGCCTATCTTCCACTGTGGAGGTCACTTGGTGACTGAATCAGGCTTTGTGGGCAGTGAGGGTTTCCCCAGCCACTACAAACCCAACAGCAAATGCACCTGGTACATCACTGTAAGTACCCAACAGAATATATACCACAACACCTGGTACATCCCTGTAGGTACCCAACAGAATATATACCACAACACCTGGTACATCACTGTAAGTACCCAACAGAATATATACCACAACACCTGGTACATCCCTGTAAGTACCCAACATAATATATACCACAACACCTGGTACATCCCTGTAAGTACCCAACATAATATAACACCAGAAGTACTACTCAAACCGTCCAGCTGGACCGTAGCTGTAATAACACAACCTTCTACACGAAGTAACAGGTACTATACAGGTACTATAACAGAAGTGCTACTCAACCCATCCAGCTGGACCGTAGCTGTAATAACACAACCTTCTACACGAAGTGTAACTCATTCACAATAACATCTGTTGTCCTTTAATGAGATAATATAATATGTATGTGTACATATTCGTATTCATTCCTTTACACTTGTGTGTATAAGGTAGTTGTTGGGAAATTGGTCGGAACTAGAAGCACCAGCACTTCGCTACACTCGCATTACCATCTGTACGTGACCAATCAAATCTGCTAACCATCTGTACGTGACCAATAACATCTGCTAACCATCTGTACGTGACCAATAACATCTGCTAACCATCTGTATGTGACCAATAACATCTGCTAACCATCTGTACGTGACCAATAACATCTGCTAACCATCTGTACGTGACCAATAACATCTGCTAACCATCTGTACGTGACCAATAACATCTGCTAACCATCTGTACGTGACCAATAACATCTGCTAACCATCTGTACGTGACCAATAACATCTGCTAACCATCTGTACGTGACCAATAACATCTGCTAACCATCTGTATGTGACCAATAACATCTGCTAACCATCTGTACGTGACCAATAACATCTGCTAACCATCTGTACGTGACCAATAACATCTGCTAACCATCTGTATGTGACCAATAACATCTGCTAACCATCTGTATGTGACCAATAACATCTGCTAACCATCTGTATGTGACCAATAACAGCTGCTAACCATCTGTACGTGACCAATAACATCTTCTAACCATCTGTATGTGACCAATAACATCTGCTAACCATCTGTATGTGACCAATAACATCTGCTAACCATCTGTATGTGACCAATAACATCTGCTAACCATCTGTATGTGACCAATAACATCTGCTAACCATCTGTATGTGACCAATAACATCTGCTAACCATCTGTATGTGACCAATAACAGCTGCTAACCATCTGTACGTGACCAATAACATCTTCTAACCATCTGTATGTGACCAATAACATCTGCTAACCATCTGTATGTGACCAATAACATCTGCTAACCATCTGTATGTGACCAATAACATCTGCTAACCATCTGTATGTGACCAATAACATCTGCTAACCATCTGTATGTGACCAAGCCCAAGTGACTACTGTGTGGGGTGGGGGGGGGGGGGGGGGGGTGGGGTGGCACTTGAACATTCACAGTGTCATTCCAAGAATTGATCAAATTCAACATCTACTCACAGACTCCAACCTTGACTTCCTCTACTTCTCAGAGACACGGCTCCATAAAACCTCTCCATATGCTGCTTTGATTGTGATTGGCTACAATGTTTTCAGGAGAGACGGGATTGGAGGAAGAGGAGGGAGGGGGTGTGATGATTTACATTAAAGAACATATCTGATGTAAACTAATTGAGTGGTCATGTGATAATGAACTAGAATGTATTGGCCTGAACGTTACACGGTCTCCCCAAATTTATTTTTACCCTTATCGGAATGTGTAGACCACCTTCCACCAAAAGTGTGTTTTTTGATCAGTTTAATAACATGCTTATGAACATGTGATTTTGGGAAAGAGTTCATCTTAATGGGAGATTTCAACATTAATTATGAAGACAAGTCTTGTAGGAAAACCCTCAATCGGATCACTAGTACCTTTGACCTTACACAGCTAGTTAAAGGGCCAACCATGGTGACTTGTTCTAAAACACAGATTGGTCTGGTGTTCAGTAATAAACCAGAGAGCGTGACTAAATCATTCAATATGGTTACTGGGTTATCTGATCATAATCTGACACTTATAGCCAGAAAGCTGTCTAAGAGCAGGTTTAACCTCTCTACTGAACAGGATTAACTTCTCTACTGAACAGGTTTAACCTCTCTACTGAACAGGTTTACGCTATAGACTGAACAGGTTTAACTTCTCTACTGAACAGGTTTAACCTCTCTACTGAACAGGTTTACGCTATAGACTGAACAGGTTTAACTTCTCTACTGAACAGGTTTAACTTCTCTACTGAACAGGTTTAACCTCTAGACTGAACAGGTTTAACCTCTCTACTGAACAGGTTTAACTTCTCTACTGAACAGGTTTAACCTCTCTACTGAACAGGTTTAACCTCTAGACTGAACAGGTTTAACCTCTCTACTGAACAGGTTTAACCTCTAGACTGAACAGGTTTAACTTCTCTACTGAACAGGTTTAACTTCTCTACTGAACAGGTTTAACCTCTAGACTGAACAGGTTTAACCTCTCTACTGAACAGGTTTAACTTCTCTACTAAACAGGTTTAACTTCTCTACTGAACAGGTTTCACCTCTAGACTGAACAGGTTTAACCTCTAGACTGAACAGGTTTAACTTCTCTACTGAACAGGTTTAACTTCTCTACTGAACAGGTTTAACTTCTCTACTGAACAGGTTTCACCTCTAGACTGAACAGGTTTAACCTCTAGACTGAACAGGTTTAACCTCTAGACTGATCAGATTTAACCTCTCTACTGAACAGGTTTCACCTCTAGACTGAACAGGTTTAACCTCTAGACTGAACAGGTTTAACCTCTCTACTGAACCGGTTTAACCTCTCTACTGAACCGGTTTAACTTCTCTACTGAACAGGTTTAACCTCTAGACTGAACATGTTTAACCTCTAGACTGAACAGGTTAAACCTCTCTACTGAACAGGTTTAACCTCTAGACTGAACAGGTTTAACCTCTCTACTGAACAGGTTTAACTTCTCTACTGAACAGGTTTAACCTCTCTACTGAACAGGTTTAACCTCTCTACTGAACGGGTTTAACTTCTCTACTGAACGGGTTTAGCTTCTCTACTGAACAGGTTTAGCTTCTCTACTGAACAGGTTTCACCTCTAGACTGAACAGGTTTAGCTTCTCTACTGAACAGGTTTAGCTTCTCTGCTGAACAGGTTTAACCTCTCTGCTGAACAGGTTTAACCTCTAGACTGAACATGTTTAACCTCTAGACTGAACAGGTTAAACCTCTCTACTGAACAGGTTTAACCTCTAGACTGAACAGGTTTAACCTCTCTACTGAACAGGTTTAACTTCTCTACTGAACAGGTTTAACCTCTCTACTGAACAGGTTTAACCTCTCTACTGAACGGGTTTAACTTCTCTACTGAACGGGTTTAGCTTCTCTACTGAACAGGTTTAGCTTCTCTACTGAACAGGTTTCACCTCTAGACTGAACAGGTTTAGCTTCTCTACTGAACAGGTTTAGCTTCTCTGCTGAACAGGTTTAACCTCTCTGCTGAACAGGTTTAACCTCTCTGCTGAACAGGTTTAGCTTCTTTACTGAACAGGTTTAACCTCTAGACTGAACAGGTTTAACCTCTAGACTGAACAGGTTTAACCTCTAGACTGAACAGGTTTAACCTCTAGACTGAACAGGTTTAACCTCTAGACTGAACAGGTTTAACCTCTAGACTGAACAGGTTTAACCTCTAGACTGAACAGGTTTAACCTCTACTGAACAGGTTTAACTTCTCTACTGTTAGAAAGCCAGATCAACTAAGAATACCTAAGAGTGAATTAAATTATTTTGAAAACGCAATTAAGGGAATTAACTGGAATGATCTCTTGTCCTATACAGACGTGGAAGCTGATAGTCAGGTTTTTCTATCCACAATCCAGACTACAATACATGGCTTCCTAAAGAAAATCCGATCCAAACCTGGGCCTAAAGAGCACTCTTCCTAAATGGAGAAATCTGGAAATTGATGAAAGAATGAGATTATGCTCTAAAAACAGCCCTTAAATCCAAATTAGAGCATGACAAACGTAGGTTTACCATGTTGAGAAATAAGGTGATGAAAGAAATCAGACAGGCCAAGGAAAACGTTTTTATTAACGTAACTGGTGAAGCAAAGAGAAATTCTAACTTGATCTGGGAGAATCTAAAAAAGTTAACAGGGAAAGACCATAGTAACACTGCAAAAATACTAGAAATCATGGTGAATAACAATCTAACACAGGATGCAGTCGAAATAGCAACAGCCTTCAATTCCTACTTGATTGACCCTGTCAGGGTACTGACACTGGTTTCTTGTGCTCAGTGGTAGTGAATGACACTCAACCTGTCTTCATCATAAGGGAGGTTTCTGAGTCAAAGGTGAACAAGGTGATTAGCTCACTAAAGAACTCTAAAGCCAAATATGTGTTTGGGCTGGACTCTACCTTTCTTAAAAACTACAAAGAGTCACTCATTGGCCCCATTACTAAGGTCACCAACACATCTATTGGTCTCGGGGTGTTTCCAAGGGTCTGTAAGTCAGCCATAGTAGCCATCTTTAAATCGTGTGACCCTGCTAACGTGAGTAACTACAGGCCCATTAATATACTACCTGTGGTGTCAAAGGTTGTTGAAAAGTGTGTAGCAGAACAACTGATTGCCCACCTCAACAACAGCCCCTTCACATTACACTCCATGCAGTTTGGCTTCAGAGGTAAACACTCCACAGAAACGGCCAACTGCTTTCTTCTGGAAAATGTGGACAAAGGGGGTGTTGTTGGGGCTGTGTTTCTGGACCTAAAGAAGGCTTTTGATACGGTTAACCATGAGATTCTCATCACAAAATTGTCCAAGTTCAACTTTTCCCCCGATGCCTTGAGATGGATGAAATCATACCTTGAAGGCAGAACTCAGTGTGTCAGAGTGAGCAATGAGCTGTCGCCCAATCTTAGCTATGATGTAGGCGTGCCCCAAGGGTCAATACTGGGGCCCCTCCTGTTCAGCCTGTACATTAATGATCTGCCTTCTGTCTGTACTGGGTCTGAAGTTCAAATGTATGCAGATGATAGTGATATATGTGTATGCAAAGAGCAAACAACAAGCTGCACAAGAACTCACTACTGTAATGGTCCAGGTTACAAAGTGGCTCAGTGACTCGTGTTTGCATCTCAATGTGAAAAAACAGTCTTTATGTTCTTCACAAAGAGGCAAACTGATGCTACAGAGCCAGATGTCTATGTGTCAGGGGAGAAGCTTCAGCTGGTATCTGATGTTACTGAGCCAGATGTCTATGTGTCTATGTGTCAGGGGAGAAGCTCCAGGTGGTATCTGATTTTAAGTACCTTGGCATCATATTCGATTCCAACCTCTCTTATAAAAAGCAGGTGAAAAAGGTAACTCAAATAACCAAATTCAACCTAGCTAATTTCTGATGTATACTAAATTGTTTGACTACAGAGGTAGCAAAACTGTACTTCAAATCTATGACATACTGCTTGACTAGTTGGGCCCAAGCTTGCTATACAACATTAAGACCTATTCAGACTGTCTACAAACAGGCTCTCAAAGTGCTTGATAGGAAGCCCAATAGCCATCATCACTGTTACATCCTCAGAAAGCATGAGCTCCTGAGTTGGGAAAATCTTGTGCAATACACCGACGCATGTCTTGTATTCAAGATCCTAAATGGCCTGGCTCCTCCCCCTCCACTCAGTACTTTTGTTAAACAGAAAACCCAAACATATGGCAGCAGATCCACAAGGTCTGCCATGAGAGGTGACTGTATAGTTCCCTTAAGGAAAAACACCTTTAGTAAATCCGCTTTCTCTGTGAGAGCGTCCCATGTGTGGAATACACTGCCATCAGACACACATAACTGCACCACATATCACACTTTCACAAAAAACATGAAGACCTGGCTAAAGGTGAATCAGATTTGTGAACATGGTCCTTAGCTGTGTATTGCCGCTTTCCATGTTGTCTGTTGTCTGTAGCTTGTGAGGTGTGGAAACACTTTGTTGCTTTTATGGATTTTGTCTTGCTGCTTTTTGTTCTATGTTGCTCTGTCTGTATGCTACGTCTTGCTTGTTCTATGTTGCTATGTCTGTATGCTACGTCTTGCTTGTTCTATGTTGCTATGTCTGTATGCTACGTCTTGCTTGTTCTATGTTGCTCTGTCTGTATGCTATGTCTTGCTTGTTCTATGTTGCTCTGTCTGTATGCTATGTCTTGCTTGTTCTATGTTGCTATGTCTGTATGCTACGTCTTGCTTGTTCTATGTTGCTATGTCTGTATGCTACGTCTTGCTTGTTCTATGTTGCTCTGTCTGTATGCTACGTCTTGCTTGTCCTATGTTGCTCTGTCTGTATGCTACGTCTTGCTTGTTCAATGTTGCTCTGTCTGTATGCTATGTCTGGCTTGTCCTATGTTACTCTGCGTGTGCTCACTGCTCAATGATTGTCTATATTGTAATTGTTTTTAATAACCTGCCCAGGGACTGTGGTTGAAAATTAGCCGACTGGCTAAAACCGACACTTTTACTGAAACGTTAATTAATGTGCACTGTCTCTGTAAAAATAAAATAAACTCAAACCAATAAAATGGTATAACATAACCTCTGACTTTTAGCCCCCTCACGTCTACATCCCATAATACCCAGGTCCCCGAGGGCCACGTTGTCATGCTTTCCTTCCGCATGTTTGACCTGGAGGCCGACCCCACCTGTCGCTATGACTACCTGGATGTGTACAACGGCCACTCCCACACCATGCAGAAGCTGGGCAGGTTCTGTGGGACGTTCCGGCCCGGGGCTCTCATCTCTACCTCCAACACCATGATGCTGGAGATGGTGTCTGACAGCAGTACAGGAGGACGGGGGTTCGCGGCTCACTACCAAGGAGGGAAACCACACGTGGAGGGTGAGGGGTGATTATTGATACTATGGACTCGTAGACAGTGAGGGGTGATTATTGATACTATGGACTCGTAGACAGTGAGATGTGATTATTGATACTATGGACTCGTAGACAGTGAGGGGTGATTACTGATACTATGGACTCGTAGACAGTGAGATGTGATTATTGATACTATGGACTCGTAGACAGTGAGATGTGATTATTGATACTATGGACTCGTAGACAGTGAGATGTGATTATTGATACTATGGACTCGTAGACAGTGAGGGGTGATTATTGATACTATGGACTCGTAGACAGTGAGATGTGATTATTGATACTATGGACTCGTAGACAGTGAGATGTGATTATTGATACTATGGACTCGTAGACAGTGAGATGTGATTACTGATACTATGGACTCGTAGACAGTGAGATGTGATTACTGATACTATGGACTCGTAGACAGTGAGATGTGATTATTGATACTATGGACTCGTAGACTGTGAGATGTGATTATTGATACTATGGACTCATAGACAGTGAGATGTGATTATTGATACTATGGACTCATAGACAGTGAGATGTGATTATTGATACTATGGACTCGTAGACTGTGAGATGTGATTATTGATACTATGGACTCATAGACAGTGAGATGTGATTATTGATACTATGGACTCATAGACAGTGAGATGTGATTATTGATACTATGGACTCGTAGACAGTGAGATGTGATTACTGATACTATGGACTCAGACAGTGAGATGTGATTACTGATACTATGGACTCGTAGACAGTGAGATGTGATTACTGATACTATGGACTCAGACAGTGAGATGTGATTACTGATACTATGGACTCGTAGACAGTGAGATGTGATTACTGATACTATGGACTCAGACAGTGAGATGTGATTACTGATACTATGGACTCGTAGACAGTGAGATGTGATTATTGATACTATGGACTCGTAGACAGTGAGATGTGATTATTGATACTATGGACTCGTAGACAGTGAGATGTGATTACTGATACTATGGACTCGTAGACAGTGAGATGTGATTATTGATACTATGGACTCGTAGACAGTGAGATGTGATTACTGATACTATGGACTCGTAGACAGTGAGATGTGATTATTGATACCGTGGTTTCATGCTCTTCAGCCTGTCTCTATTTAAAGTGTCTGTCTCTCTGCCTCTGTCTCTGTGTCTCTCTCTCTCTCTCTGCCTCTGTCACTCTGTCTCTGTGTCTCTCTCTCTCTCTCTGCCTCTGTCACTCTGTCTCTGCGTCTCTCTCTCTCTCTGCCTCTGTCACTCTGTCTGTCTCTCCTCAGAGAATCAGTTCTGTGGGGGTAGACTAACGAAGGCTCAGGGTTCGGTCAAGACACCCAACTGGCCCAACTCAGATTACCCAGCAGGCATCAGCTGCTCCTGGCACATCTCCGTGGAGCCCAGCAATGTCAGGCCTCAACCAATCCCGACACAGCATCAGCAGCGCACCTCCACCAATCACAATAGAGCATCAGCAGCACACCTCCGCCAATCACAACACGGCATCAGCAGCACACCTCCACCAATCACAACACAGCATCAGCAGCACACCTCCACCAATCACAATACGGCATCAGCAGCACACCTCCGCCAATCACAACACGGCATCAGCAGCACACCTCCACCAATCACAACACAGCATCAGCAGCACACCTCCACCAATCACAATACGGCATCAGCAGCACACCTCCGCCAATCACAACACGGCATCAGCAGCACACCTCCACCAATCACAACACAGCATCAGCAGCACACCTCCACCAATCACAACACAGCATCAGCAGCACACCTCCACCAATCACAACACGGCATCAGCAGCACACCTCCTCCAATCACAACACAGCATCAGCAGCACACCTCCACCAATCACAACACGGCATCAGCAGCACACCTCCTCCAATCACAACACGGCATCAGCAGCACACCTCCACCAATCACAACACAGCATCAGCAGCACACCTCCACCAATCACAACACGGCATCAGCAGCACACCTCCTCCAATCACAACACGGCATCAGCAGCACACCTCCACCAATCACAACACGGCATCAGCAGCACACCTCCTCCAATCACAACACAGCATCAGCAGCACACCTCCACCAATCACAACACGGCATCAGCAGCACACCTCCACCAATCACAACACGGCATCAGCAGCATATCTTTTCACTTTATTTGAGGTTCTGAAAAGTTGCACTTAAGAGAGACTGCTCTGGAAGCTTAAGTTATGGGAGTAGATATATATATGTGTGTGTGTGTGTGTGTGTGCGTGCGTGCGTGTGTGTGCCTCCTGACTGCGGTCCTGTGACGTGTGCAAATGAAAGGCTTCATTGAAGGAGTAGGGCGTGTACATGTTTGCCGAGAGAGAGAGAGAGAGAGGAGGAGAGACAGAGAGAGAGAGAGAGAGAGGGAGAGACAGAGAGAGATATATAGAGAGAGGGAGAGAGAGACAGAGAGAGAGAGAGAGATATAGAGAGAGAGGGAGAGACAGAGAGAGAGAGAGGGAGAGAGACAGAGAGGGAGAGAGAGATGGAGAGAGAAACAAAGAGAGAGACAGACAGAGAGAGACAGAGAGAGAGACGGAGAGAGGGAAAGGGAGAGGGAAAGAGAGAGGGAAATAGAGAGAGGGAAAGAGAGAGGGAAAGAGAGAGAGAGACGGAAAGAGACGGAGAGAGAGAGACAGAAAGAGACGGAGAGAGAGACGGAAAGAGACGGAGAGAGAGAGAGACGGAGAGAGAGAGACGGAGAGAGGGAGACAGAGAGAGGGAGACAGAGAGAGGGAGACAGAGAGAGGGAGACAGAGAGACGGAGAGAGGGAGACAGACAGACGGAGAGAGGGAGAGAGAGGGAGACAGAGAGAGACAGAGACAGAGATAGAGACAGAGACAGAGACAGAGACAGAGACAGAGAGAGAGAGAGAGAGAGAGAGAGAGAGGGTAAATGCCCCTCTGTATTCTAAATGTCAGCGCCGACCAGCTCCCTTCACTCTACATTACAGTGCAAGAATTATGAATAACAAGAAGCAACTACAGTGTCACATAACTAAAACCTATCATGACCTTAGAGTTCTGAGCTCATATCTGTCAAAAGATGATTCTGAGATAAATGGCTTTGAAGTTCCAACACTCATTGCTTTGAATGGTGTGACCAACATGGTTTGGGTTATGAATGTGTTTCTGTCATCTTATGAAAGTCTGTTCTGACATTGTGACTGGTTATGTTTCCTAGGTGATCGAGATCAAGTTTGTGAAGTTGGATATAGAGGCTGACACGTACTGTCGCTATGACTACGTGGCATTCTTTAACGGGGGTGAAAGGGACGACTCGCGGCGCATCGGGAAGTACTGTGGTGACAGGGTACCAGGGTCAGAAAATGTTCTTACGATGTTACTGAAGTGTTTATCAAATGTTGTTACATTTTCACTTAGATTTGTAAAACTTTTCACTACTATCAAAAGGATTTTTCAAAATCTACCACGGCTCTCTCTCGTCACTCTCATTCCCGTCGCTATTGACTCTTCCCTCTTCCCCTCCTCTTCCTCTCTTCTCTCTTTGCCTTCCTCTTCCTCCTCTCTCTCTTTCCCCTCCTCTTCCTCCTCTCTCTTTCCCCTCCTCTTCCTCTCTTCTCTCTTTCCCTTCCTCTTCTCTCCTCTCTCTTTGCCTTCCTCTTCCTCCTCTCTTTCCCCTCCTCTTCCTCCTCTCTTCCCCTCCTCTTCCTCCTCTCTTTCCCCTCTCTCTTCTTCTCCTCTCTCTTTCAAGTCCTCTTCTTCCTCTCGCTTCCTCTCTTCTCTCTTTGCCTTCCTCTTCCTCCTCTCTCTCTTTCCCCTCCTCTTCCTCCTCTCTCTTTCCACTCCTCTTCCTCTCTTCTCTCTTTCCCTTCCTCTTCTCTCCTCTCTCTTTGCCTTCCTCTTCCTCCTCTCTTTCCCCTCCTCTTCCTCCTCTCTTTCCCCTCCTCTTCTTCCTCTCTTTACCCTCCTCTTCTTCTCCTCCTATTCCTCTCCTCTCTCTTTCCCCTCCTCTTCCTCTCCTCTTTGCCTTCCTCTTCCTCCTCTCTCTTTCCACTCCTCTTCCTCTCTTCTCTCTTTCCCTTCCTCTTCTCTCCTCTCTCTTTGCCTTCCTCTTCCTCCTCTCTTTCCCCTCCTCTTCCTCCTCTCTTTCCCCTCCTCTTCTTCCTCTCTTTACCCTCCTCTTCTTCTCCTCCTATTCCTCTCCTCTCTCTTTCCCCTCCTCTTCCTCTCCTCTTTGCCTTCCTCTTCCTCCTCTCTCTTTCCACTCCTCTTCCTCTCTTCTCTCTTTCCCTTCCTCTTCTCTCCTCTCTCTTTGCCTTCCTCTTCCTCCTCTCTTTCCCCTCCTCTTCCTCCTCTCTTTCCCCTCCTCTTCTTCCTCTCTTTACCCTCCTCTTCTTCTCCTCCTATTCCTCTCCTCTCTCTTTCCCCTCCTCTTCCTCTCCTCTTTGCCTTCCTCTTCCTCCTCTCTCTTTCCACTCCTCTTCCTCTCTTCTCTCTTTCCCTTCCTCTTCTCTCCTCTCTCTTTGCCTTCCTCTTCCTCCTCTCTTTCCCCTCCTCTTCCTCCTCTCTTTCCCCTCCTCTTCTTCCTCTCTTTACCCTCCTCTTCTTCTCCTCCTATTCCTCTCCTCTCTCTTTCCCCTCCTCTTCCTCTCCTCTTTGCCTTCCTCTTCCTCCTCTCTCCTTCCCCTCATCCTCTTCCTCTCTTCTCTCTTTCCCTTCCTCTTCTCTCCTCTCTCTTTCCCCTCCTCTTCCTCTCCTCTTTGCCTTCCTCTTCCTCCTCTCTCTCATCCCCTCTTCATCTCCCTCCTCTTTTTCTCCTCTTTGACTTCCTCTCCTCTCTTACCCCTCGTCTCTCTTTCCTCTCCTCTCTCTACCCCCTCTTCCTCTCCTCTTTGACATCCTCTTCCTCCTCTCTCTCTTTCCCATCCTCTTCCTCCTCTTTCCCCTCCTCTCTCTCCCCCCTCTTCTTCTCCTCCTCTTCCTCTCCACTCTCTTTCACCTGCTCTTCCTCTCCTCTTCCTTTCCCCTCCTCTTCCTCCTCTCTCATCCCCTCCTCTTCTTCCTCTCTCATTCCCCTCCTCTCTCTTTCCTCTTTTCTCTCTTTCCCCTCCTCTTCCTCTCCTCTTTTCCATCCTCTTCCTCACCTCTCTCTTTCCCCTCATCTTCCTCTCCTCTATCTTCCCCTCTTCCCTGTTCCTCTCTCTCTTCCCCTCCTCTTTCTCTCCTCCCCTCATCTTCCTCTCCTCTCTCTGCCCCTCCTCTTCCTCTCCTTTCTCTTTCCACTCCTCTTCCCCTCCTCTTCCTCTCCTCTCTTTCCTCTCCTCTTCCTCTCCTCTCTCTCTTTCTCCTCTCCTCTCCTCCATTCCCTCCACCCCTCATACAGGACCCTAGTGACCAATGGGAACGAGCTCCTGGTGCAGTTTGTATCTGACCTCAGTGTGACTTCCAACGGCTTCATGGCCCACTACTCCAGCGTGCCCCGGGGGTCCCGGACGCCCTCCTCCGGGGAAGACAACATCCATGGGTCTCGGGTCGCCGCAATACCCCAGAAACCTACCTCCAAGCCGACCAAACCAGCCCGGAACACTCCTAAACCCAAGCCAGCCATCAGGGCCAAGCCCACCCCAAAACCAGCCACCAGACCTGGGGTGAGGATACCAGTGAAGCCTCCACCACGTAAGCCTACAGTCAAGCCTGGAGTCAGACCCATACCTAAACCTGGTACCAAGGCTAAACCAACCCCTAAGCCTGGTACCAAGGCTAAACCAACCCCTAAACCTGGTACCAAGGCTAAACCAACCCCTAAACCTGGTACCAAGGCTAAACCAACCCCTAAACCTGGTACCAAGGCTAAACCAACCCTTAAACCTGGTACCAAGGCTAAACCAACCCTTAAACCTGGTACCAAGGTGAAATCCAAGCCCACACCAAAACCAGGGACTAAGCCTAAAACCACAGCTAAGCATGGACCGAGCCGGACTAAGACTGTGACTAAGAAACCTGCAGTGAACAAGAAACGTGAGTTACAGTCTGATGAGGGAACAACCGGTTGATACTACACTGTGATTGTTACTGCTGCTTTTCAGACATTTTGTTTAGAAATAACTGTGTGTGTGTGTGTGTGTGTGTGTGTGTGTGTGTGTGTGTGTGTGTGTGTGTGTGTGTGTGTGTGTGTGTGTGTGTGTGTGTGTGTGTGTGTGTGTGTGTGTGTGTGTGCGTGCGTGCGTGCGTGTTGGTGTGTGTGTATTTTGTAGCCCTACCGATGAATCAGCTGTGTACCGTGGCTTGTAAGAGGACAGGAACACTTCAATCCAACTTCTGCCCTAATGATTTTGGTGAGTCACACCCTCTACCCCTCTTCTTATCTCTTTGGGTCTTCCTGTCTCCCTGTCTCCCTGTCTCTCTCTCTCCCTGTCTCTCTCTCTCTCTCTCCCTGTCTCTCTCTCTCTCTATCCCTGTCTCTCTATCTCTCTCCCTGTCTCTCTCTCCCTGTCTCTCTCCCTGTCTCTCTCTCTCTCTGTGTGTCTCTCTCTCTCCCTGTCTTCCTGTCTCTCTCTCTCTCTCTGTCTCTCTCTCTCTCTCTCCCTCATTCGTTGGCATGGTTTTAAGTTGTTATATTGGTTGTCATAGCTACAGTATTTGTGCTAGTAGATTGGTAGGTGACCTGCATGGGCACAGTTTAATGGTAGACAGGAAGAAGACACAGCACTTAGAACAATTATT
Source organism: Oncorhynchus clarkii lewisi (assembly GCF_045791955.1). Lineage (NCBI taxonomy): Eukaryota > Metazoa > Chordata > Actinopteri > Salmoniformes > Salmonidae > Oncorhynchus > Oncorhynchus clarkii. Next base: position 47,210,431 of record NC_092167.1, read on the forward strand.
CTAAATTATTCAAAACAAGGTCCTGTGGGGAAACCTCTCTCTCTCTCCCTCCCTGTCTCTACCTCCCTGTCTCTCTCTCTCTCTCTGTCTCTCTCTCCCTCCCTGTCTCTCCCTCCCTGTCTCTCTCTCTCTCTCCCTGCCATTCTGAGATTTTAACAAACAAACACCACATAATAGCCATTGGAAAATGTTTGTCACAAGCCTTGATATGACAATAATATCTTAATCCCTCACAGAGAAGGAAGTGGGATGAGTGAGTCAGAAAGTACAAACCACAGAAATAGAATCCTGGTATCCTGTTTAAACCCCTCCCACTCGGTATCTTACTCCATCACCCCCCTAACCCCCCCCCCTCCCCCTCCTATCCTCTCTCCCAACTCCCAGTGATCACAGGGAAGGTGACATCCTTGGTCCCAGGCCCTAGGGGCAGTGTGACTGTGGATGTGTCTCTCATCAAGTCCTATAAGAGTGGCCGCATGGCCATCACCAAATCAGGGCCAGCCATGTCTGTCAAACTCACCTCCAACTGCAGGAATTGCCCCAGCCTACGCAAAGGTATGTGCCGTCTCACATACACTGACTATACCAAACATTAGGAACACCTTCCTAATATTGAGTTGCACCCCCCCCCCCCCCTCCCCCGCAGTCCCCCATCCTTTTTGCCCTCAGAACAGCCTCAGTTCATCAGGGCATATGGACTCTACAAGGTGTGGAAAGCGTTCCACAGGGATGCTGGCTCATGTTGACTCCAATGCTTCTCACAGTTGTGTCAAGTTGGCTGGATGTCCTTTGGGTGGTGGACCGTTCTTGATACACACAGGAAAAACTGTTGAGAGTGGAAAAACCCAGCAGCTTTGCAGTTCATGACACAAACCGATGCGCCCTGGCACCTACTACCACACCCCGTTCAAACGCACTTTAATATTTAGTCTTGCCCATTCACCCTTTGAATGGCACACATCACAATCCATGTCTCAAGGCTTAAACATCCTTCTTTAAACCCGTCTCCTCCCCTTCATCTACACTGATTGAAGTGGATCTAACAAGTGACATCAACAAGGGATCATAGTTTTCACCCGGATTCACCTGGTCAGTCTATGTCATGGAAAGAGCAGGTGTTCATAATGTTTTGTACACTCAGTGTACATCTGACACACACACACACACACGCACACACACACACGCACAACTGAGTAGAACATTAGCCTCTTCCTGTAACTGTCTGGTTTGGTGGATGGACTAATTCAGGGTTTCTCAAACTCGGTCCCGGGGCCCCACCTGGGTGCACCTTCTGGTTTCTGTCCTAGACTACACAGCTGATTCAAATCAGCTTGATGATCATTTGGTTATTTGAATAAGCTGTGTAGTTCAGGGGGGTGGGGGGGGGGGGGTGTCCCAGGACCGAGGACCAAGTTTGTGAAAACCATGGACTAATTGACTGATTAGTAAATTGGATAATTCATTAATTTGTTAATTCATTCATCTATCCATCCATCCCATTAATTTATGAATTCCTTAATTCATTCATTCATCTATCGATCAATTCATTAATTTATTAATTGATTCATTCATCCATCCATCCAGCCATTCATTAATTTATTAATTCCTTAATTCATTCATCTATCGATCAACTCATTAATTGATTGATTCATTCATTCATCCATCCATCCATCCAGCCATTCATTAATTTATTAATTGATTCATTCATCCATCCATCCAGCCATTCATTAATTTATTAATTCCTTAATTCATTCATCTATCGATCAACTCATTAATTGATTGATTCATTCATTCATCCATCCATCCATCCAGCCATTCATTAATTTATTCATTTATTAATTCATTCAGGAGCGAACTACGTGCTGATGGGCAAGGTGGATGTGCAGGGGCGTGGCCTTCTCAACCCCTCCAGCTTCGCTCTCCTGTACAAGGCGGTCCACGCCAAAGCACTGGCCAATCTCGCCCGCCAATCATGCTGATCTTACAGCCCAGTCCACCAATCACAGAGTTGGAAAACCTGCCATTCCTCCTACTGTACCAGTACCAACCTACAACTACACAACAACTGTTCAAATAGGAAAACTAATTCTAAACGAGCGAATCAAAATGATTCAAATGAGGATCAACGACCAAAGATGGTTTCCGTAAGATTCGGGGTAAGGGGCTCTTTTATGATGTCGTATTGCTATTTCGTATTTTTATACACTCAGATATACTTCTTTGTATTTGTATGTAAATTGTGATACTTCTGTGAATAAAGGATGTATATCGCAAAAGATTAGATTATCTTGTGTGTTACGTCAAGTTACATTTTCTTAAACTAAAACATCGGTAAACGACCTATGACCTATGCCTCATCAGCAGCAGTACTTTCACCATCAGGTAGTCTAGTGGTTAGAGTGTAGGGGCGGCAGGTAGCCTAGTGGTTAGAGTGTAGGGGCGGCAGGTAGCCTAGTGGTTAGAGTGTAGGGGAGGCAGGTAGCCTAGTGGTTAGAGTGTAGGGGAGGCAGGTAGCCTAGTGGTTAGAGTGTAGGGGCGGCAGGTAGCCTAGTGGTTAGAGTGTAGGGGCGGCAGGTAGCCTAGTGGTTAGAGCGTAGGGGCGGCAGGTAGCCTAGTGGTTAGAGTGTAGGGGAGGCAGGTAGCCTAGTGGTTAGAGTGTAGGGGCGGCAGGTAGCCTAGTGGTTAGAGTGTAGGGGAGGCAGGTAGCCTAGTGGTTAGAGCGTAGGGGCGGCAGGTAGCCTAGTGGTTATAGTGTAGGGGAGGCAGGTAGCCTAGTGGTTAGAGTGTAGGGGCGGCAGGTAGCCTAGTGGTTAGAGTGTAGGGGCGGCAGGTAGCCTAGTGGTTAGAGCGTAGGGGCGGCAGGTAGCCTAGTGGTTAGAGTGTATGGGCGGCAGGTAGCCTAGTGGTTAGAGTGGAGGGGCGGCAGGTAGCCTAGTAGTTGGAGTGGAGGGGCGGCAGGTAGGCTAGTAGTTAGAGTGGAGGGGCGGCAGGTAGCCTAGTGGTTAGAGTGTAGGGGCGGCAGGTAGCCTAGTGGTTAGAGTGTAGGGGCGGCAGGTAGCCTAGTGGTTAGAGTGTAGGGGCGTCAGGTAGCCTAGTGGTTAGAGTGTAGAGGGGGCAGGTGGCCTAGTAGTTGGAGTGGAGGGGCGGCAGGTAGCCTAGTGGTTAGAGTGTAGGGGGGGCAGGTAGCCTAGTGGTTAGAGTGTAGGGGCGGCAGGTAGCCTAGTAGTTGGAGTGGAGGGGCGGCAGGTAGCCTAGTGGTTAGAGTGTAGGGGCGGCAGGTAGCCTAGTGGTTAGAGTGGAGGGGCGGCAGGTAGCCTAGTGGTTAGAGTGTAGGGGCGGCAGGTAGCCAAGTGGTTAGAGTGTAGGGGCGGCAGGTAGCCTAGTGGTTAGAGTGTATGGGCGGTAGGTAGCCTAGTAGTTAGAGTGGAGGGGCGGCAGGTAGCCTAGTGGTTAGAGTGTAGGGGCGGCAGGTAGCCTAGTGGTTAGAGAGTAGGGGCGGCAGGTATTCTAGTGGTTAGAGAGTTGGGTCAGTAACTGAAAGGTTGCTGGATCGAATCTCTGAGAAAAACGAGGTAAAAAAAAAATCTGTCTTTCTGCCACCCGGAAGACACGTTTCAGTTGAATACATTCAGTTGGACAACTGACTAGGTATCTCCCCTTTCCCCATCTGGTCTCAATGAATATGGGACCTACTCGGCTATTTACAAATCAATGGCTGCACCTGCTGGTAGTTTGTGGTTAAGCAATCACCCCTAATGAGGTTCATGTATGATATTGCATTTTCACCACCTCAAAATAACAAAGGAACTGATTTGAAATGGCCTTTTATTTTGTTATGGTTATATTAGAACATCGAATTTTATATTGACTTTTATAATTAATATCAACTGTATATTATCAACAAGGGAAATGGTCTGTATCAATGTTAAACTCTGTTCATCACAATCATCACATGTTATAAAGTGTTTACATAATGGCCTTGACAAGTAACCTGTGGTCACCTTCAGGACAAAGATGTGTAGTCATGGGGACACATGGCTCAGAGACGGTTTGTGTTGCCCCCCGGTGGTCTATTGAGGTATTACGCGTTCTCTCGTCCTGTATTTCAATCAATCTCTGCTGCTTTCAGACCATCTGCCTCTGTCTCTCTCTCTCTCTCTCATCTCTCCTTCGCCTCATTCTCACTCTCTCACAGTAACTCACTGGCTAAGCAAGGGAAGGCGACACTGCTGGAGGGAGGGAGGGAGGGAGGGCATACAAAGAGAGCTTGAATTGCTGCCAACTCTCCTCTGTTGTACCTCTCTCTCTCTCCTCCATCGCTCTTCTTTGTCTACCCATCTCCTATTTCAGTGATCTATTGAACGCTGGGCGTTACAGGGCATATAGAGAGACGGAGGGAGGGAGAGAGAAAGAGAGGAATGGATGGAGGGGAGAGAGGAATGGAAAGAGTCTGTGTGGGGGTGGAGAATTCAATGTGAGTGAGTGAGTGAGTGAGTGAGTGAGTGAGTGAGTGAGACATAACCATGTAATTGCCAGCTGCTCATGCTCCTCCACACAGCACTGACACAGCAGAAAACTCTGAAACACACACAGGACAGCTTGGCACACTCTGTCTATAGAATAGCAGCAGCATTCAGAGCCTTTCCAAACTATTCAGACCCCTTCACTTTTCCAACGTTACAGTTACAATTTTTTGCCTCATCAATCTACACACAATAGCCCAATATGACATCACAATACCCCATTATGACATCACAATACCCCATTATGACATCACAATACCCCATTATGACAAAGAAAACACGTTTTTTTTTTGACATTTTAGCAAATTTATAAAAGCTAAAAACCTGAAATATGACATGTATATAAGTATTCAGACCGTTTACTCAGTACTGAAGCACCTTCTGCAGCGATTACAGCATTAAGTCTTGTTGGGTATGACGCTTGCTTGGCACACCTGTATTTGGGGAATTTCTCACATTCTTCTCTGCAGATCCTCTCAAGCTCTGTCAGGTTGGATGGGCAGTGTCATTGCACAGCTATTTTCAGTTCTCTCCAGAGATGTTCGATCGGGTTCAAGTTTGGGCTCTGGCTGGGTTACTCACGGACATTCAGAGACTTGTCCCAAAGCCACTCCGGCGTTATCTTGGCTGTGTGCTTAGGGTCGTTGTCCTGTTGGAAGGTGAACCTTCACCCTGGTCTGAAGCCTTAATTGCTCTGCCTTAGGTTTTCATCAAGGATCTCCCTGTACTTTACTCTGTTCATCTTTCCCTCGATCCTGACTAGTCTCCCAGTCCCTGCCGCTGAAAAACATCCTCACATCAAGAGGCTGCCACCACCATGCTTCACCGTAGGGATGGTGCCAGGTTTCCTTCAGATGTGACGCTTGGCATTCAGGCCAAAGAGTTCAATCTTGGTTTCATCAGACCAGAGAATCTTGTTGCTCATGGTCTGAGAGTCTTTAGGTTCCGTTTGGCAAACTCCAAGCGGACTGTCATGTGCCTTTTACGGAGGACTGGCTTCCGTCTGGCCACTCTACCATAAAGGCCTGATTCTACCGCAGAGAAGGTTGTCCTTATGGATGTATTTCCTCAGAGGAAATATATTTTCACCATCAGGTTCTTGGGCACCTCCCTGACCAAGGCCATTTTCCCCCGATTGCTCAGTTTGGCCGGGCAGCCAGCTCTAGGAAGAGTCTTGTTGGTTCCAAACTTCTTCTATTCAAGAATGATGGAGGCCACTTGTGTTTTTGGGGACCTTCAATGATGCAGACAGTTTTTGGTACCCTTCCCCATATCTTCATAGACAGGTGTGTGCCTTTCCAAATTATGTCCAATCAATTGAATTTACCACAGGTGGACTCCAATCAAGTTGTAGAAACATCTCAAGAGGATCCATGGAAACAGGATGCACCTGAGCTCAATTTCGAGTCTCATAACAAAAGGTCTGAATACTTCTGTAAATGTTTAAATTAACAAAAAGTTCTAAAAATGTTTTTGCTTTGTCATTATGGGGTATTGTGATGTCATTATGGGGTATTGTGATGTCATTATGGGGTATTGTGATGGCATTATGGGGTATTGTGATGTCATTATGGGGTATTGTGATGTCATTATGGGGTATTGGGATGTCATTGTGGGGTATTGTGATGTCATTATGGGGTAATGTGATGTCATTATAGGGTATTGTGATGTCATTATGGGGTATTGTGATGTCATTATGGGGTATTGGGATGTCATTATGGGGTATTGGGATGTCATTGTGGGGTATTGTGATGTCATTATGGGGTAATGTGATGTCATTATAGGGTATTGTGATGTCATTATGGGGTATTGTGATGTCATTATGGGGTATTGGGATGTCATTATGGGGTATTGTGATGTCATTATAGGGTATTGTGATGTCATTATGGGGTATTGTGATGTCATTATGGGGTATTGTGATGTCATTATCGGGTATTGTGATGTCATTATGGGGTATTGTGATGTCTATATGGGGTATTGGGATGTCATTATGGGATATTGTGATGTCATTATGGGGTATTGTGATGTCATTATGGGGTATTGTGTGTGTTTTGAGCGAAAAAAAGAAATACAATAATTTAATACATTTTAGGATAAGGCTGTGATCTCCAAAACCATTTGCATCAAACATTTGAATCTCGGATTATTCAAAGTTATTCAAAGCAGAACTATGCTACCTCAACACACCTGTGCTGTAATTACAAGACAGGAAATAGATGTACAGAACAACACTGTGTATTCATAGATAACGTGTCTCTACCTTTTATTATTTTATATTCAGTTCCTTCAATTCATTCAACGGTACATCTCAAGATATCAGGGCTCTGTTTCTACACACAATAATAGTATGGCACAAAAGACAGAAAAATGATTATAATTAGGATGAAATCAATGTGATCTGCTAATCGTCATTAATATATATATATATATACTATTTAAATGCATATATCATAATCAACCTTTACTCCTGAAAGCCATACTGTACGGCGGCAGGGGTTGGCAACTAGACTCAGCCACAAGATGATTTTTGTGACCCGTGGGCCAGAACATAATTATGATCATTTGTAGAGACTGTATTTTTCAAATCCAATCATTTCGAACCTTGACTTTACCGAGGCACCATTACCTACGTCTCTTTAGTTATTCCTGGGAAAACATGAGGAACAGATTTACTGGGGATGAATTTCTGGTGATTTTACAAATCTTCTTCGACCGGTTTTGGCCCGCGGGCCAACTCCTGGTAAAATAGCCTTGTTTGTACTGTCTTACATCCACTTTGCATTACATCTGATAACGTTAAGTCTGACATCTCCTGCCTACACAGACAGGATAAAGAGCCTAACGTTGTGTCAGCAGAACCATTGAAATGTTACATTTAAGTTATGGAAAGATTATTTCCTCAACGTTTGTAGTAATGCATAATTCTTTCAAGTCTGGCAGATTGCCTACCTACAAAGAGCTGTGTGGGGCTTTGAAGGTAGACTTTCTGTAAGCAAGTGTTGCCTAAACGTTGCAGAAATGTTAGCGCTGCAATGCTGAACCTGGTTCTGGATCTCAAAAAGCTACCTCTACCTCTACCTCTCACAAGCTTGTGCAATTCAGTGCATCGAAACGCATGTAAATACATGTAGTGTGTGTGTGTGTGTTAGGGTGTGTGTGTGTCTGTGTGTATTAGAGTGTGTGAGTGTTAGTGTGTATTAGAGTGTGTGAGTGTTAGTGTGTATTAGAGTGTGTGTGTGTCTGTGTGTATTAGAGTGTGTGTGTGTCTGTGTGTATTAGAGTGTGTGTGTGTGTCTGTGTCTGTGTATTAGTGTGTGTGTGTGTCTGTGTGTATTAGAGTGTGTGTGTGTGTCTGTGTATTAGTGTGTGTGTGTGTCTGTGTGTATTAGAGTGTGTGTGTGTCTGTGTGTATTAGAGTGTCTGTGTGTATTAGTGTGTGTGTGTGTGTGTGTCTGTGTGTATTAGAGTGTGTGTGTGTCTGTGTGTATTAGAGTGTGTGTGTGTGTCTGTGTGTATTAAGAGTGTCTGTGTGTATTAGGGTGTGTGTGTGTCTGTGTGTATTAGTGTGTCTGTGTGTATTAGAGTGTCTGTGTGTATTAGAGTGTGTGTGTGTGTCTGTGTGTATTAGAGTGTGTGTGTGTCTGTGTGTATTAGAGTGTGTGTGTGTCTGTGTGTATTAGAGTGTGTGTGTGTCTGTGTGTATTAGAGTGTGTGTGTGTCTGTGTGTATTAGTGTGTGTGTGTGTCTGTGTGTATTAGAGTGTGTGTGTGTCTGTGTGTATTAGAGTGTGTGTGTGTCTGTGTGTATTAGAGTGTGTGTGTGTGTCTGTGTGTATTAGAGTGTGTGTGTGTCTGTGTCCTCACAGTCTGTTGTTGTTTAATCAGTGTTTAAAGGTCATTCTGCTGTTTTCTGCCTAACAGGAGATGGAAGGGAGTTCTATGTGATCGTGTCTCTGTTTAATAATACTGTGAGTTGCCGTGAATTCCTTTTGGACTTTGGGACTGTGAAGAGACCCCTGGTGGCATGTCTTGTTGGGTATGTATGGGGTGTCTGAAGAGACCCCTGGTGGCATGTCTTGTTGGGTATGTATGGGGTGTCTGAAGAGACCCCTGGTGGCATGTCTTGTTGGGTATGTATGGGGTGTGTGAAGAGACCCCTGGTGGCATGTCTTGTTGGGTATGTATGGGGTGTGTGAAGAGACCCCTGGTGGCATGTCTTGTTGGGTATGTATGGGGTGTCTGAAGAGACCCCTAGTGGCATGTCTTGTTGGGTATGTATGGGGTGTCTGAAGAAACCCCTGGTGGCATGTCTTGTTGGGTATGTATGGGGTGTCTGAAGAGACCCCTGGGTGGCATGTCTTGTTGGGTATGTATGGGGTGTCTGAAGAGACCCCTGGGTGGCATGTCTTGTTGGGTATGTATGGGGTGTGTGAAGAGACCCCTGGTGGCATGTCTTGTTGGGTATATATGGGGTGTCTGAAGAGACCCCTGGTGGCATGTCTTGTTGGGTATGTATGGGGTGTCTGAAGAGACCCCTGGGTGGCATGTCTTGTTGGGTATGTATTGGGTGTCTGAAGAGACCCCTGGTGGCATGTCTTGTTGGGTATATATGGGGTGTCTGAAGAGACCCCTGGTGGCATGTCTTGTTGGGTATGTATGGGGTGTCTGAAGAGACCCCTGGTGGCATGTCTTGTTGGGTATGTATGGGGTGTGTGAAGAGACCCCTGGTGGCATGTATTGTTGAGTATGTATGGGGTGTGTGAAGAGACCCCTGGTGGCATGTCTTGTTGGGTATGTATGGGGTGTCTGAAGAGACCCCTAGTGGCATGTCTTGTTGGGTATGTATGGGGTGTCTGAAGAGACCCCTGGTGGCATGTCTTGTTGGGTATGTATGGGGTGTCTGAAGAGACCCCTGGGTGGCATGTCTTGTTGGGTATGTATGGGGTGTCTGAAGAGACCCCTGGGTGGCATGTCTTGTTGGGTATGTATGGGGTGTGTGAAGAGACCCCTGGTGGCATGTCTTGTTGGGTATGTATGGGGTGTCTGAAGAGACCCCTGGTGGCATGTCTTGTTGGGTATGTATGGGGTGTCTGAAGAGACCCCTGGGTGGCATGTCTTGTTGGGTATGTATGGGGTGTCTGAAGAGACCCCTGGTGGCATGTCTTGTTGGGTATGTATGGGGTGTCTGAAGAGACCCCTAGTGGCATGTCTTGTTGGGTATGTATGGGGTGTCTGAAGAGACCCCTGGTGGCATGTCTTGTTGGGTATGTATGGGGTGTCTGAAGAGACCCCTAGTGGCATGTCTTGTTGGGTATGTATGGGGTGTCTGAAGAGACCCCTGGTGGCATGTCTTGTTGGGTATGTAAGGGGTGTCTGAAGAGACCCCTGGTGGCATGTCTTGTTGGGTATGTAAGGGGTGTCTGAAGAGACCCCTGGTGGCATGTCTTGTTGGGTATGTATGGGGTGTCTGAAGAGACCCCTGGTGGCATGTCTTGTTGGGTATGTATGGGGTGTCTGAAGAGACCCCTGGTGGCATGTCTTGTTGGGTATGTATGGGGTGTCTGAAGAGACCCCTGGTGGCATGTCTTGTGGGGTATGTATGGGGTGTCTGAAGAGACCCCTGGTGGCATGTCTTGTGGGGTATGTATGGGGTGTCTGAAGAGACCCCTGGTGGCATGTCTTGTGGGGTATGTATGGGGTGTCTGAAGAGACCCCTGGTGGCATGTCTTGTGGGGTATGTATGGGGTGTCTGAGCTGAATGTTATTTGATGATGCAGACAATCTGCAGTTTTCATCACAGTATTTTTTCTCTCATAAAAACTAGAAGAAAAGTAGTTAATTTCTCATCAATCCTCAACCAGGACAGTTGAAGTTAGTTGATGTTGTTGAAGTTAGTTGATGTTGTTAGTTGATGTTGTTAGTTGATGTTGTTAGTTGATGATGTTAGTTGATGTTGATGTTGTTGATGTTGATGATGTAGTTGATGTTAGTTGTATATGGGCCTTTAAAGGTGATGCTCTGTTTTGAGCTACAGCTTTTGCTTGGTCTTTCTTTGATACACTTGACCATATTGGCGGACGGTTATCAAGGTCAGACAAGATCAGAGCCTGAACAACTAGTTCAGTTGATCTTTGTGTCAAAAATACAGAACATGTTTTTATAACAAACATAAGAGTTTTTATAACAAGCTAAGAGTTTAGCTTCCTCAACTTGCTCAATGGGGAAAAGGGGGGATACCTAGTCAGTTGTCCAACTGAATGTATTCAACTGAAATGTGTCTTCCACATTTAACCCAACCCCTCTGAATCAGAGAGGTGCGGGGGGCTGCCTTAATCGACATCCACGTCTTCCACACCCTTTATGTACAATTCCAGTTTAGGTTTAGGTCTTAGAGAATGTTTTTGAACCAAACACAATGTTTTTAGTTCTATATTTATTAAAAACCAGTTCATTATTAATGTCCCATTCTGATACTAACTGTAACTAGAATTTCAGTGAGCTCACTGGCTTTGGGTGCTGACATGTACACTGTGGAATCATCAGCATTAGTCATTGTAGCTTTGTGTAAGACCAGTGGCAACTCATTTGTAATAATAGAGAAGAGGAAGTGTCCAAGTCAACTGCCCTGAGGGATACCGCACTGTACATATCTGATGTTAGAGAAGCTTCCATTGAAGAACCCTCTCTGGGTCCTATTGGATAAATAACATTCCAACCCAATGGAATGTTATTTATCCAACATTCTAACCCAATGGAATGTTATTTATCCAACATTCCAACCCAATGGAATGTTATTTATCCAACATTCTAACCCAATGGAATGTTATTTATCCAACATTCTAACCCAATGGAATGTTATTTATCCAACATTCTAACCCATTCCAATGGCAGGTGATGTAAAACCATAGCAAGTGAGTTTCTTCAATAAACATCAAAGGCTACAATGAAATCTAACATTTCAGCTCCGACTATTATCTTGCTATCCGTTTATTTTAACCAATCATCAGTCATCTGAGTCAGTGCCGTACAAGTTGAGTGCCCTTCTCTATAGGCATGCTGAAAGTCAGGAGTTAACTTGTTCTCTGAAAAATGGCATTGTATTTGGTCTAACACAATTGTCTCCATCAGTTTAATAAGAACAGGCAGCAAACTGATTGGTTGGTTGTTAGAGCCAGCAAAGGGTGCTTTACAATTTTTAGGCAGTGGAATTGGTTTAACTTCCTTCCTGTGGACACACCCACTCTTTTAGGTTTTGGTAAAAGATATAGCAAATAGGGGTGTCAATACAGTCTGCTACCATTATCTATAGTTAACCATCTAGGTTGTCTATACCTGGTGTCAATACAGTCTGCTACCATTATCTATAGTTAACCATCTAGGTTGTCTATACCTATAGGCTTATCATTATTGATAGATAACAATGGTTTTTCCACCTCTCCAACACTAACTTGACCAAATTCAAAACAGCAATCCTTTTTCATTATTAGATATTTTATTTAACAATATGATGGTTCACTTGTTCAATGTTTTAATTTCACCTCTGAGTTTTTCCACTTTACTAGTGAAATAGTAATTGAAATGATTGGTTAATATCAAAAGGTTTTGTTAAAAAATTATCCATAAACTTCAATGAACGATGGAAATGAATTGGGTTTTCTGCCCATGATATCATTTAAGGTGCTCCAAAGCCTTTTCCATTGTGTTTTATGTCATTTATCTTGGTTTGGAAATATCATTTTTATTTATTGATTTTTGTTAAGTTTAGTCACAAAAAGTCTCAAGTTACAGAATGTCAACCAATCAGCTGAGCAGCCTGACTTGTGTGTCACCTCTTTTTCATCGTGTCTTTGAACCATACAATTCTTAAATTCATCATCAATCCAGGGGCCCTAACAGTTCTTATAGTTATATATACTAACAGGTGCTGGGCAACAACTGGCAGGAATATTTCTACAAATACTTCCAGTACTGCATCTGGATTCCCTTCCTCATACACATCTGGATTCCCTTCCTCATACACACCTGGATTCCCTTCCTCATACACACCTGGATTCCCTTCCTCATACACACCTGGATTCCCTTCCTCATACACACCTGGATTCCCTTCCTCATACACACCTGGATTCCCTCCCTCATACACACCTGGATTCCCTTCCTCATACACACCTGGATTCCCTTCCTCATACACACCTGGATTCCCTTCCTCATACACACCTGGATTCCCTCCCTCATACACACCTGGATTCCCTTCCTCATACACACCTGGATTCCCTTCCTCATACACACCTGGATTCCCTTCCTCATACACACCTGGATTCCCTCCCTCATACACACCTGGATTCCCTTCCTCATACACACCTGGATTCCCTTCCTCATACACACCTGGATTCCCTTCCTCATACACACCTGGATTCCCTTCCTCATACACATCAGACCAACGTACATTTTATACATCTTCACCAGAAGAGTCCTAGAAAACATTTTTTTTATGATCTCTTCAAATTGCCAAAAGGCCCAACCTTTGGCATTTTGGCTTTCCTCGTTATTGACACAGTGGCACTGTCACTACAACCAACCAATGTTTGAGTCAACAAAAGCAGTTTACTTACTAAAGTGGGCAAAAGCTGAAACACATCTGACAACCACACAGGCTAGGAGCAACATACAGCACACCATCTTGGATTCAATCCAAATCTCAGACTTTGTAGTGAAGCACAAATTGGACAATGACAGTAATAACAACAAGGAAATCCACGTTGACTTGGACACATTTTTCGACATTATTTTTTTCCTCACTGCACTTCATCTCTAAGACGGGACTGGCCTGGTCCACTGTCACTGTGCAAATAAACTCAGGGCGTGGGAGAGGGCATAACCAAGAAGACTCAAAGATTTACCCAGAAATAGAGTTATCCATAGAGATTGGGATTGGAAATTTGGAGCTGAAATGGAGGATAGTTTGCAGAACTCTGTTATGTATTCTACGGCTTGCCCTGATATAAATGAATCAGATCAGACTCTTACATTTTAAACATTTTAAACACAAGACATGCTTTCTCTTTCTTTTGTCAATAACTGACGGCATAATTCTTCAAACGAAGACAGAACTAAACACAGATAGCAATGGAATCCATAACCAGGAAGAGACAGACAGAACTAGAATCCATAACCAGGAAGAGACAGACAGAACTAGAATCCATAACCAGGAAGAGACAGACAGAACTAGAATCCATAACCAGGAAGAGACAGACAGCACTAGAATCCATAACCAGGAAGAGACAGACAGAACTAGAATCCATAACCAGGAAGAGACAGACAGAACTAGAATCCATAACCAGGAAGAGACAGACAGAACTAGAATCCATAACCAGGAAGAGACAGACAGAACTAGAATCCATAACCAGGAAGAGACAGACAGAACTAGAATCCATAACCAGGAAGAGACAGACAGAACTAGAATCCATAACCAGGAAGAGACAGACAGAACTAGAATCCATAACCAGGAAGAGACAGACAGAACTAGAATCCATAACCAGGAAGAGACAGACAGAACTAGAATCCATAACCAGGAAGAGACAGACAGAACTAGAATCCATAACCAGGAAGAGACAGACAGCACTAGAATCCATAACCAGGAAGAGACAGACAGAACTAGAATCCATAACCAGGAAGAGACAGACAGAACTAGAATCCATAACCAGGAAGAGACAGACAGAACTAGAATCCATAACCAGGAAGAGACAGACAGCACTAGAATCCATAACCAGGAAGAGACAGAGAGCACTAGAATCCATAACCAGGAAGAGACAGACAGCACTAGAATCCATAACCAGGAAGAGACAGACAGAACTAGAATCCAAACCAGGAAGAGACAGACAGAACTAGAATCCATAACCAGGAAGAGACAGACAGAACTAGAATCCATAACCGGGAAGAGACAGACAGAACTAGAATTCATAACCAGGAAGAGACAGACAGCACTAGAATCCATAACCAGGAAGAGACAGACAGAACTAGAATCCATAACCAGGAAGAGACAGACAGAACTAGAATCCATAACCAGGAAGAGACAGACAGAACTAGAATCCATAACCAGGACGAGACAGACAGAACTAGAATCCATAACCAGGAAGAGACAGACAGAACTAGAATCCATAACCAGGAAGAGACAGACAGAACTAGAATCCATAACCAGGAAGAGACAGACAGAACTAGAATCCATAACCAGGAAGAGACAGACAGCACTAGAATCCATAACCAGGAAGAGACAGACAGAACTAGAATCCATAACCAGGAAGAGACAGACAGAACTAGAATCCATAACCAGGAAGAGACAGACAGAACTAGAATCCATAACCAGGACGAGAGAGGAGAGCAGAGATATGGGGGAGGAGACATGAGAATGTCCGGAGCATACCAATTATAACATCATTGTTTATGCTAGCTAATCTACTGTATGTCTGTCTAAGATAGAATCATGTCTTGTCTCTCTTACATTCCCAGGAAATGAACATTCAGAAGGAGTATTTAAACGTGCTACTGCTAATTATCTACATAAGAGGAGGCTATTTCATGCAAATATTTGCATGATTGGTTGAGAGACAAATAAACAATCATCCTTCAGGGGTCTCATTGGTCAACAACTTCCTCAAAGTAACCTGATTGGTTGAGTGCAACTCTAACCAGAGTGTTTCTTCCTGGTGGTCTCATCCAATCGTCCACATTGTCCACATTCAGGTCATGTTACCCTGCTCAGACAGTGCATGCATCAACCAATGGTTGTGCAGTCATGCCCCAGATTGCTATAACGTATGTTAGGTAAAATACCTATCAAGGCGTTGTAAGATCTGGCATGTGTCAGCAATGTCTGAGCAGGGTAACACATCCTCAATGATCTGCTGATAAGAGTTTATAGCACAGGAGGCTGGTGAGGGGAGGACAGCTCATAATAAAGTCCGGAACGGAGCGATTGGAACGGCATCAAACAAATGGAAACCATGGAATCCTGTAATACAGCCCGGGATCGAACCAGGGTCTGTAGTGACGCCTCCAGCACTGAGCTGCAGTGCCTTGGACCGCTGCGCCACTCGGGAGCAAAGACAACTTGTGAGAAAGCGGTAGGAAATTATGGCATGCATGTGACATGGGAGTTTTGACAAGGTATCAAGAAAGTATGAAGAGAGATTAAGTATAACATGAAGGAAAAGGACATTGCGAGTGTGTGAGAGAGAGAGAGAGAGAGTGAGAGAGAGAGAGTGTGAGAGTGAGAGAGAGAGAGAGTGACAGAGAGAGAGAGTGTGAGAGAGTGAGAGAGAGAGAGAGTGACAGAGAGAGAGAGAGAGAGGGGGAGAGAGGGAGTGTGAGAGAGAGACAGAGATAGATAGAGAGATATGAAGAGGTATAATCAGTCAGAGACGGTAGGGGAAGTGGAGGAAGGTTGAAGGAGATTAATCAAGGAAGCGTTAAAAGACAGCATGGCAGCGAACGTTTCTTAAATCTCACTGTGACATTTAAAGGGCATTGGGTAACAACACCTTTCCAATGTCCTCTACCTTAAACCCCCCTTAAGGAATAGAATTATCGTCTTGTTCTAGAACAGAATGTGAGTCCTGGAACCCCAGGGGACTTGACTGAACCCCAGGGGACTTGACTGAACCCCAGGCGACATGACTGAACCCCAGGCGACATGACTGAACCCCAGGCGACATGACTGAACCCCAGGCGACATGACTGAACCTCAGGGGACTTGACTGAACCCCAGGCGACATGACTGAACCCCAGGCGACATGACTGAACCCCAGGGGACTTGACTGAACCCCAGGTGACATGACTGAACCCCAGGGGACTTGACTGAACCCCGGGGGACTTGACTGAAACCCAGGCGACATGACTGAACCCCAGGGGACTTGACTAAACCCCAGGTGACATGACTGAACCCCGGGGGACATGACTGAACCCCAGGCGACATGACTGAACCCCAGGCGACATGACTGAACCTCAGGGGACTTGACTGAACCCCAGGCGACATGACTGAACCCCAGGCGACATGACTGAACCCCAGGGGACTTGACTGAACCCCAGGTGACATGACTGAACCCCAGGGGACTTGACTGAACCCCGGGGGACTTGACTGAACCCCAGGCGACATGACTGAACCCCAGGGGACTTGACTAAACCCCAGGTGACATGACTGAACCCCGGGGAACATGACTGAACCCCAGGCGACATGACTGAACCCCGGGGGACATGACTGAACCCCAGGGGACTTGACTGAACCCCAGGGGACTTGACTGAACCCCGGGGGACTTGACTGAACCCCAGGCGACATGACTGAACCCCAGGGGACTTGACTGAACCCCAGGTGACATGACTGAACCCCGGGGGACATGACTGAACCCCAGGCGACATGACTGAACCCCAGGCGACATGACTGAACCCCGGGGGGACTTGACTGAACCCCCAAGGTGTTCCAACCCCACAAAACACTGTGCCTAATCCAGTGGACCAAATAGGACCCCCCATGGTGAACTTGAAAAACAAAAACCCTTGAATATTAGCTGACCGCCACGTACCCTTTCAAAGCTAAAGTTACCCACACAGTCCAGGGAGAAGGGAAATGGGGGAACCACTGGGTGAAGGTGAAGACAAAGTAGGATACAGAACTAGTGACTGTTACAGAGTGACTACAAATGAAAACCAATACATGAAAACACACGCTACTTTTTTATATTACGTGAGTGGTATCCTCTCTAACCTCCATAAACGATATGCGCTGCATTGTTCAAGTGATAAAATAAATTAAGTCAATTAATCTACGAGCTGACTGGCCTACGTCTGGAAATCACATCAGAGCTCTTCGTCAAATCAGATCCCACATCAGTGACACTTTAGATGTCTCTTAGAGAGGAACTCTTTCTCCAACTGGTGTCCCTGGGGTTTGTAGATGCTGTTGGCGCACCAGGAGAACCAGGCGATGATGGAGGCGATGGAGGCCTGGAGGACCAGCATCACCCCGTAGGTGGAGGCTAAGGTGGGGCCGGGAAGGTGTGGAGGGGTGGCCGGGGGCACCACCAGGACTGGGTGAAGGAGTATAGCCCTCACCTCCCCGTTGATCATATGAAGTTCATCGAGAATGGACAGGAAGGTGCAGACGTGGAACCACTGGTGACTATGCCCCCAGATATCAAACCTACCCGGTGACAGTCGCTCTGGGATCTTGCTAATGTTGAACAGGGCTGACACCACCAGCCAGAAGCAGTGTCGGCAGAAGAACTGGGCCATGGAGGCGGAGGAGGAGAAGGAGGAGGAGGTCGGCAGGTAGGGGGAGGAGTGGAGGAGGCGGTAGAAGATGGGCGTGGAGGCCACGAGGAAGGGCAGAAGGAATACCAGGGTACGTATGATGTAGCGGTAGGTCCTCCAGCGCTGGCGGGTGTTGCAGCAGGCCAAGACACAGATGATGGCGACCAGGCAGGAGCTGGGGATGTACAAGGTCTCGAAAAACACGCTGAACTCTGGCATGGCCGAGGACAATGATGACGATGACGAAGAAGGGTCCTGGTGGGTGTTGTTGTGTCTCCCAATCCCCAATTCCAGGATCCCCGCTCTGGGGTGAATATAGTAGTAATAGGCCAACGAAGACCCGACGGTGTAAACACTGATGGTTCCATAATCCACAAAAAAACACACCTCCCTTATGACCAGAGACATGGAGTTGAGGAGGTGAGCCATGCTGCTAGCCATCAGCAGGCACAACACCCCCATGAAGTAGTTCCACAGCGGGTAGAAGAAAGGGTCGGAGGTGGGCGGAGCGCCCTCCAAACCGAACGGCTCCAGGAAGTAGAAGGCAAAGACAAAGACTGGCAGGAAATGGGTCCAGAAGTTGCCGGTCTCATTGGTGGGCTGAAAGGCCGAGAGCAGGCATTGGGCGAGGCTGTAGTTGGGGAAGCGGTAACCGGACAGTATGAAGCTCTCAGTGATTCGGGCTGGGACATCCGCGTGCCGCAGCAGAGGTGGCAGCAATTGGCCGCAATTTAAGAACATGATTGGACGAGGAGAAGGACGGACTGTTTGATGATTGGTTGGCTCCAATAAATCTCTGTTGAGAGGATGAACACGCTCTACTTGCTCTGTCCTTAAAAACACTTGTTCTTTTGTCGTCATTGCCATAATAATGCCCTCAGATCCTCTTGGCTGGCTTTTGTTTGTTTGTTGATCTAGCTGTCAATCACAGCACGGTCCTCTTGATTATTGGCAGACAGCATCTGATGTCATAATCCCCGATGATTTCCTGTCAATTCCTTTCTCATTGTCAAAAATTCCCTTCTCATGTAAACCTTTGATCTCAACAACAGTGTCAAAACCAAATGCAAGTTTCATAAAGTGTCATCCTTATAGCACCATTAATGAAAATGGTTTTCATGAGCATGAAATTCCCTGAGTCAGTAGAATTATTATTCCCACGTGGAAAAAAAAAAAAATGTCAGGTGTTATACAGGAAATTACAGAGGTAGCCTATACAGGAAATTAACTTAAATCCAGTGCTTCAGAGGGACACTCGTGATAATTATGTCTCCTCTCAGTTGTTTCTTGACACCCGGGGTAAATCCAAAAGATTAGACACATCCAGCAATCAAGACCTTGATATAGGCTATCATTGCCTAATACACATTAACGCAGCCTTTATAATAACGCATAGTTTCCGTTATTCATCGGCAAACTGAGTGAAAGGTACAGGGAGAAGAAAATAATACGTCTCACTTCACGTCCTTCAAGGTTCAATGGAGTTGAACGTCAATTGTTGTCTTTCAAAGCCAAAAGACAGGTTCCGGTACTCGAAATGTCATCCCTCTGAAACTAGGTCAGGTGGGTCATGCTGGGTGGGGTAGGCGGGGCTATCAGAGGAACTTCACACGGTTGAGCGCACTATTTATTATTCACGGTCTTTAGTCCAGAATTCTCCTCCCGGTTTAATTTGATCAAAGTCGCCATTGGTGCCAAATAAATCCCCCGGAGAATGTAGAGAGAAACGGGATGTTGCCGTAACTCTAGCCCTTGAAACAAGGTCACTCACGTCCGTTCAAATATGCAGGTTTGTCTTACCTAATGGGAAAATAGTTCACACATGAATGGAGCCGTGTTCGTGTAAATTCGTGTTCATCTATTCTGCCATTTGTTTTTGTTTTCCAGTATGAAGATCTTCCGTTATTACCCAATTCGTTTCAAGTGGCTCCGAAGCCGACCGGACAGCTTTTCCATTCCGTGAGCCGGTACTGACAGCTTGTAAATTCTGTAGGTCATGTGACTATCTCAACGAATACTTTTTTGACTTCTCCCGTTCGTCCTTCGCAGTCCTTGATAAAGACGAACAGAGCGAGAGAAAACAGGGGATTGTTACAGAGTATAGCGTCAACATGCGTAGCGGTAGGCTGCTAAAAGGCTGCCTTCCTCTTCCGTTACTCAAGACGGTCCGGTTGTTGTGATGTTTGTTTCTCCGTGGTTGTAGACTCTGAACAGTCTGTGCCGCTATCTGTTTAGAATGCACCGTGCAACCTGCTCAGATAATGCATTGTGCTGGTGCCGGTTGGAGGTGAATAGCCTCTCTCTCTCTCTCTCTCCCTCTCTCTGCGCCACACAGTTGTTCAGTGACACGCACTAGGCTACATCAGCAGGCAGCCGACAACACAAAAAAAAGCGTTTGCATGTTTTTAACTATAAATAAAAGCTCTGACGTCATTCAAATGAAATAGACTCCTTTCCAGTATACGACATTATGACGTCACTCACCGTTGCGCGCGACTCTTGGCTGCAGTCAGAAAGCCATCGCCATCTGTGCCCGTCATTACTTCTTAACAAAATAACTTATTGGGGGTTCTCATACCTTACAATGATGTTTTGATTCTTGCTTGAACAGTCGCTAAGATTATATTTGGTTGTTTTGGATGCAGCAATTGTTAACTAGAATGCTAACGCTCATTGACAGGTTGTAGCAAAAGAGGAATTTTACTTGTTGAAGTGGTTTTAAGTATAATGCAGTTGATTTGTGATGATGACACAAACATTATATCAAGCAGAATATTAATACGATCCTTAAAATCCAATTATAATTCACTCATAAGAAACATGTAAATATAGGCGTTTTTTGCTGGCGTTCTATAAGAACTCACGTGGCCTAACCCAAAGGATTCATGAAGTAAAGCCCAACTGAAACATTGTAATCATAGCTGAGTGATAGACTCTCTGATTGTAACAAGCAAACAGTTGAAATAATTATGTTACTTTGTAGCCCCACACTGTAAACAGCGAAAAACCAGAATGCATTGCAACAATATAATCCAGAAAACACCATTGGAGAAAAATCGAATGAAAAGTTCTCACTAACCTCATCAAAGTAATTCAATTAGACATTACATGGTTTCAACTTATAAGTCATTCTCTAGTGGGACAAGACAAGTGAGTGACCTCTTGGGGATAATGCAACTCCATAGCCCCCTACCCATCTCCACTAGCTGAGGACTCCACTGTGACATCATCATCTCCACTAGCTGAGGACTCCACTGTGACATCATCAACTCCATAGCCCCCTACCCATCTCCACTAGCTGAGGACTCCACTGTGACATCATCAACTCCATAGCCCCCTACCCATCTCCACTAGCTGAGGACTCCACTGTGACATCATCATCTCCACTTGCTGAGGACTCCACTGTGACATCATCATCTCCATAGCCCCCTACCCATCTCCACTAGCTGAGGACTCCACTGTGACATCATCACCTCCACTAGTTGAGGACTCCACTGTGACATCATCATCTCCACTAGCTGAGGACTCCACTGTGACATCATCAACTCCATAGCCCCCTACCCACCTCCACTAGCTGAGGACTCCACTGTGACATCATCAACTCCATAGCCCCCTACCCATCTCCACTAGCTGAGGACTCCACTGTGACATCATCATCTCCACTAGCTGAGGACTCCACTGTGACATCATCAACTCCATAGCCCCCTACCCATCTCCACTAGCTGAGGACTCCACTGTGACATCATCATCTCCACTAGCTGAGGACTCCACTGTGACATCATCAACTCCATAGCCCCCTACCCACCTCCACTAGTTGAGGACTCCACTGTGACATCATCAACTCCATAGCCCCCTACCCATCTCCACTAGCTGAGGACTCCACTGTGACATCATCATCTCCACTAGCTGAGGACTCCACTGTGACATCATCAACTCCATAGCCCCCTACCCATCTCCACTAGCTGAGGACTCCACTGTGACATCATCAACTCCATAGCCCCCTACCCATCTCCACTAGCTGAGGACTCCCCTGTGACATCATCATCTCCACTAGCTGAGGACTCCACTGTGACATCATCAACTCCACAGCCCCCTACCCACCCATATGTCCCCGTATGTCGGACAGTGTGATATAAATAAATAAAATAATGGTCAATCTTCCTGATTATTTCAAAGTGGCAGCCAGCTATGTGGATCATTTAGTTTCTTTGTTTTCAGAGCAGTTCAGAACGTGCTGTGACATTTCACGTTATCACATATAGCATACACAACAGCCTCTGTCTGAGGTTAACTCGGATAGAACTGTGATGGACTAAACAAACTGAACTAGAATCATTTGGTGGCACACAGAGGCCATTGATTTACAAGCACGTTATTTAGAATTCATTAAATTCATTAACTGATCAGGAATCAGTTGTCTCCAAAATCCTGTTGGGTGACGATGGGATGGGCCAAGTGGTTATGGATAGGGAGGGAACATATGGGTGGATAGGGAGGGAGCATATGGGTGGATAGGGAGGGAGCATATGGGTGGATAGGGAGGGAGCATATGGGTGGATAGGGAGGGAGCATATGGGTGGATATGGATGGATAGGGAGGGAGCATATGGGTGGATAGGGAGGTAGCATATGGGTGGATAGGGAGGGAGAATATGGGTGGATAGGGAGGGAGCATATGGGTGGATAGGGAGGGATCATATGGGTGGATAGGGAGGGAGCATATGGGTGGATAGGGAGGGAGCATATGGGTGGATATGGATGGATAGGGAGGGAGCATATGGGTGGATAGGGAGGTAGCATATGGGTGGATAGGGAGGGAGAATATGGGTGGATATAGAGGGAGCATATGGGTGGATAGGGAGGGAGCATATGGGTGGATAGGGAGCGAGCATATGGGTGGATAGGGAGGGAGCATATGGGTGGATAGGGAGGGAGCATATGGGTGGATAGGGAGGGAGCATATGGGTGGATAGGGAGGGAGCATATGGGTGGATAGGGAGGGAGCATATGGGTGGATATGGATGGATAGGGAGGGAGCATATGGCTGGATAGGGAGGTAGCATATGGGTGGATAGGGAGGGAGAATATGGGTGGATATGGAGGGAGCATATGGGTGGATAGGGAGGGAGCATATGGGTGGATAGGGAGCGAGCATATGGGTGGATAGGGAGGGAGCATATGGGTGGATAGGGAGGGAGCATATGGGTGGATAGGGAGGGAGCATATGGGTGGATAGGGAGCGAGCATATGGGTGGATAGGGAGCGAGCATATGGGTGGATAGGGAGGGAGCATATGGGTGGATAGGGAGGGAGCATATGGGTGGATATGGAGGGATCATATCGGTTAGGTCATTTTAGTGTTTTGTTACTGTATCATTTACGTTCTGTATTTGTTTTTAAGAGTATTGTACGCTTAGGAACTTTCTCTCTCAATATCTTCTGGTATACTTCTCTCTCTCTCTCAATATCTTCTGGTATACTTCTCTGTCTCTCTCAATATCTTCTGGTATACTTCTCTCTCTATCTACGGGTCTTGGTTGTTACGTGTAATCTCTTCTCTCTCTCTCTCCCCCCCCCCCCCCCACGAGTCTTGGTTGTTACATGTAATAAATCTCTTCTCTCTCTCTCTCTCTCTCCCTCCCCTCTAATATCTCTGTCTGTACAAGATAAAGAATGTCACAGCCACACAAACTCTAGCCTACATAATAAGTAATCTTACCAGTCACGTGGTTAACAGTAGACTACAATATCTTATAGAAGGAAAGGGACCCTTAGGGGGTTGATATGTGGAGCATTAAAACATCATTAAAACATCAAATACAAACTATTGAGAATGTAAAACCCACAAACAAACTGGCACGGCAATCACTGAAGAGTCTATGACTGGTCTTTTTTAATGAAAAGGCTAGTTCAGCTAAAGTGTTAGTCTGCCCTGAGTCTGTTCATTGAGAGTAACCTTGTGTACGCACGTGCCTGTGTGTGTGTGTGTGTGTGCCAGTGCGTGTGTGCCAGTGTGTGTGTGTGTGCTAGTGTGTGTGTGTGCCAGTGTGTGTGTGCCAGTGTGTGTGTGCCAGTGTGTGTGTGTGCCAGTGTGTGTGTGTGCCAGTGTGTGTGTGTGCCAGTGTGTGTACGTTTGTGTTTGAGTGCGTACGTGTGTGCATGTTGTTATCATCATTTGCGTTTGCGGGGCATATTGCGGGCGGCCTGCTTCCTGTCCCTGCGACTCATCTTCACAGGGTAGTCAGGTTCCTGATTGGCCGGCTCTACCTGCAGAGGCGGGGCTTTGGGGTTGGCCACAGAAGGTCGTTTCTCACTATGCACGGGCTTGTACCTCAGATGGAAGATGAAGGCATTGGAATACCTGGGAGGGCGAGGGGGACAGGTCATATAGCAGGCACTTTCTTAGGTTTAGGGTTAACACAAAACAGAGAGCGAGAGAGAGAGAGAGAGAGAGAGAGACAGAGAGAGAGAGAGAGAGAGTGAGAGAGAGAGAGAGAGAGAGACAGAGGGAGAAAGACAGAGAAGAGCGAGAGAGAGGGAGAGAGAGAGACAGAGAGAAGAGATAGACAGAGAGAAGAGAGAGACAGAGAGAGGGAGAAACAGAGACAGAGAGAGACAGAGAGAAGAGAGACAGAGAGAAGAGAGAGACAGAGAGAAGAGATAGACAGAGAGAAGAGAGAGACAGAGAGAAGAGATAGACAGAGAGAAGAGAGAGACAGAGAGAGAGGGAGAAACAGAGACAGAGAGACACAGAGAAGTATACCAGAAGATATTGCCCCCCAACAGCTCTAAGGAACGAGTCCCTCCCTCACCAGGGCAGCATGTTATCTCCTCCAGTGATGCGCAGGGGGCAGTGGAAGGGGTTGATGTGTGGAGGGGAGAGGGTGCCCCCGGTGGCCTGGCTCATCACCTGCTGGCTGCACACACAGCTCAACTCCCCGACCTCACAGAAGTAGGCTGGAACCCTCAGGGACTACAGAGACAGGAAGAACTGTCAGTCACATGGTCAGTCCCACTGGTAGAATGTTGAATGTGGAAGTGGTTGGCGTCAGGAGATATGGAGAGGTTTGAATAACAGCTTGGTAGGGAAGGGGGGGGGGTGTGGTGTGTGTGTGTGTGTTACCTGGAGCCTAGGGAGTGTGCTGAGCCACGACTCCTGAAGCAGGATTGCCGGTCTGAAGCCTGTTGGATGGGCAATGGACACACACACACATTCCAGTTTTCTGTCCTCATGTCCCCTAACACACTTGTCTGCACTACAGTGCGACCCTGTTTTACAGTACTACCCTGTTTTACAGTACAGTACTACCCTGTTTTACAGTACAGTGCTACCCTGTTTTACAGTACAGTGCTACCCCGTTTTACAGTACAGTGCTACCCCGTTTTACAGTAGTTCTACCCTGTTTTACATTACAGTGCTACCCTGTTTTACAGTACAGTACTACCCTGTTTTACAGTAGTTATACCCTGTTTTACAGTACAGTACTGCCCTGTTTTACAGTAGTTCTACCCTGTTTTACAGTACAGTGCTACCCAGTTTTACAGTACAGTGCCACCCTGTTTTACAGTACAGTACTACCCTGTTTTACAGTACAGTACTACCCTGTTTTACAGTAGTTCTACCCTGTTTTACAGTACAGTGCTACCCCATTTTACAGTACAGTTCTACCCCGTTTTCCAGTAGTTCTACCCTGTTTTACAGTACAGTGCTACCCAGTTTTACAGTACAGTGCTACCCTGTTTTACAGTACAGTACTACCCTGTTTTACAGTACAGTGCTACCCAGTTTTACAGTACAGTGCTACCCTGTTTTACAGTACAGTACTACCCTGTTTTACAGTACAGTACTACCCTGTTTTACAGTAGTTCTACCCTGTTTTACAGTACAGTACTGCCCTGTTTTACAGTAGTTCTACCCTGTTTTACAGTACAGTGCTACCCAGTTTTACAGTACAGTGCTACCCTGTTTTACAGTACAGTACTACCCTGTTTTACAGTACAGTACTACCCTGTTTTACAGTAGTTCTACCCTGTTTTACAGTACAGTGCTACCCCGTTTTACAGTACAGGGCTACCCCATTTTACAGTACAGTACTACCCTGTTTTACAGTAATTCTACCCTGTTTTACAGTACAGTGCTACCCCGTTTTACAGGACAGAGTAAGGAACACTTCCTCCTCTCAGGAGGATCATAAGTTACTTGATAAGAATCAAAGGGCTGTAGTTCAGGAAGAGAAACCAGATCTCCCTTCACTTCCGTCTATTCAGCGATTCAACAATACCGTCAATAACACTGTCAGGAAGCCAACTGGAGACAGACACGTACACAGGAATGTACACACAATGAAGTAGACACACACACACACACAGCTCACATACAAACAGGACACCCACTCAAGGTCCTGTTTGCATACACATGCACGCACACGCACGCACACGAACACACACAAACACACACACCTCTCCCAACATACAGTATACTCACCAATCACCAGGTCAGGTTTGGGCCCTTGCAGCATGTGATAGGCCCTGCGGTAACCTTTTACCCGGATGCTCCTCCTGTCCAACTTCTCATCCGGGGTGAAGCTGGGGTTAACCAGGTGGACACGGCCGTTCTGGATGAGCAACCCCATGGTGACAGGAGAGAACCGTGTCAGGATCAGGGAACCCTCAAACCACGGCTCTACATCGACTTATAGGAACCACGGCTCTACATCGACTTATAGGAACCACGGCTCTACATCGACTTATAGGAACCACGGCTCTACATCGACTTATAGGAACCACGGCTCTACATCGACTTATAGGAACCACGGCTCTACATCGACTTATAGGAACCACGGCTCTACATCGACTTATAGGAACCACGGCTCTACATCGACTTATAGGAACCACGGCTCTACATCGACTTATAGGAACCACGGCTCTACATCGACTTATAGGAACCACGGCTCTACATCGACTTATAGGAACCACGGCTCTACATCGACTTATAGGAACCACGGCTCTACATCGACTTATAGGAACCACGGCTCTACATCGACTTATAGGAACCACGGCTCTACATCGACTTATAGGAACCACGGCTCTACATCGACTTATAGGAACCACGGCTCTACATCGACTTATAGGAACCACGGCGTCTACGTGAACTAGGTGTGAAATGTATTTACAGAACAACCTGTAGGGGTGCTGTTCAGGGGGGGGGTTGTTCAGGGGGGGGGGGGTGTTGTTCAGGGGGAGGGGGTGTTGTTCAGGGGGGTGGTGTTGTTCAGGGGGAGGGGGGTCACCTTCTTCTGCAGAAAGAGCTGCTCCTCGTCACTCTCAGGGGGAAGTCCCTCCCCTATGAACACCAGTTCAAAGGTCATGTGCGGCAGGAGAACAGACAATTCCTATTGGTGGAGGGGAGGCAGTAAAACAAAGGCAGGCAGATAAACAGACAGAGAGACAGACAGACAGGCAGGCAGACAGACAGACAGACAGACAGGCAGGCAGACAGACAGACAGACAGACAGACAGACAGACAGACAGACAGACAGACAGACAGGCAGGCAGGCAGGCAGACAGGCAGACAGACAGGCAGGCAGGCAGACAGACAGACAGACAGACAGACAGACAGACAGACAGACAGACAGACAGAACAGACAGACAGATAGACAGGCAGACAGACAGACAGGCAGACAGACAGGCGGTTGATAGACGTTACTCTGGGTGGGAAGTGAAACAGGAGGGGTCAGTTCTAATCTCTGTGTTTACGCCCTGCTGAGAGCTGAGAGGACCAGACAAAGAGGCCTCACAGGAAGAAGCAGGAGATGAAAGTGATAACACACACACACACGCATACACACACACACACACACACACACACACACACACATACACACACACACACTGGAAGAGTAAGTGATTGCAGAAGAAGTGGTGATATGAGCAGGGTGGAAATCCCAGACGTTGCAGTCCTACCCAGAACACCTTGAGACAGTGGAACTCCCTGTAGGAGTCGATGATGTGGATCTTTAGAGACTGCTTCTTCTGGATGTTGAGCTCTGGAACTGAGGAGAGACAAATACTGCACACTCAGTCGTCTTGTCCAGTTAACCTTTCTCTTTGAGACATAACATGATTACACACACACTCTCACACACACACACACAGCTCACACACACTCACAGTCTTGGGGCACCAGCGACGTGATTATGTAGTAGATGGATAGAGGGGAGCTGAGAAGAACAGCTGCAGGAGAGGACAGACTGATACCCCTCCACTCACAGTACTGACTCCACAACACTGAGGAGAGAGAGAGAGAGACAGAGAGTGAGAGAGAGAGAGAGAGAGAGGGGGAGAAGAAAGAAAGAGAGAGAAAGAGAGAAAGGGGGGAGAAGAAAGAAAGAGAGAGAGAGAGAGAGAGAGAGAGAGAGAGAGAGAGAGAGGAGGGAGAAAAGAGAGAGGGAGGAGAGATAAGAAAGAGAGGGGGGGAGAGAAGAAAGAAAGAGAAGGAGGGGAGAGAAGAAAGAGAGAGAGAGAGGGGGGAAGAAGAAAGAGAGAGAGGGAGAGGGGAGATAATGAGAGATTTAATGAACATCAGTATTATAACATTGTTTGAAGGTGAAAGTGAGTGATACAACATTAATGGGATTATTGTCCCATTCTGGCTGTAGTTTCTGTTTTACCCAGCGGTTTGGTGACGCTGGGGACTGCATGAGGAGCTGGGCTACAGAGCAGGATGTCTCCCTCCCTTTTCAGGGGTCCAAAGGGCTCACTGTGACCTTAACACATCACATACAGCAGGACAACTTAGTTCATCACTACACAGCAACACTAGTACGTTACTCCACTATAGTAACCCATAGGTACCTTGTCTATGAAGTACAGTGTTGTTACTTTGGTAATAAAAACACCCACCAAATCATCATTATCCAATCAAAACGCTCACCAAATCATCATTATCCAATCAAAACGCTCACCAAATCATCATTATCCAATCAAAACGCTCACCAAATCATCATTATCCAATCAAAATGCTCACCAAAACATCATTATCCAATCAAAATGCTCAACAAATCATCATTATCCAATCAAAATGCTCACCAAAACATCATTCTCCAATCAAAATGCTCACCAAAACATCATTATCCAATCAAAATGCTCACCAAAACATCATTATCCAAAACAAAGTGATCTGAGTTGTTGGCTACTGGGCCGTACCAACCTGTGAACCAGTGGGGGTATTGATCTCTGGACTGTTCCACTGTGGGATGGAGCTCATATCTGGGGGAGCGTACCAGGAGGCTCCAGTGTACCCAGTAGCCACTGTCCAGTTTATTCTTATTCAGGAAGTGTTCCAGGTCGAAATCAACAGCTGTCACCTCTGATTGGGTAGAAGAGTGGACGAGAAACCAAGAGAGGAAGAGAAAAGGTGGAGAGGGGGGGGGGGGGGGTTTACAGAATGAAAAGAAAACTGTAGCGTAAGAGAGGGAGGACACTGAGATAAATAAACATTCAGTAGCACTCTTATGGTTCCTCCTTCCTTGCTGGCCTTAAACACATTCCCTGTCATTTTGTTACTGCACCCCCTACCTGCGGCATAGCTGAATGGCAGCTCGGCAAGTTGTGAGTCGTGGCTCATGTAGCAGGCCAGTTTTTCACACCAGTGCTGGTGACTGGCATCCTCTGGACAGCGGATCTGGTCTGCCTGGGAACACTGGTCAGAGCAGTACAGGACAGCCTTGCACTGTGGACTATGGGACGAGAGAGACACAACAACATACCGGAGAGGGAAAAGAGAGAGGGGAGGGGGGAGTGTAGGAATAGAAAAAGGAAAGAGAGTTGGGGAAATGGAGACAAAGAAAGACCAGGAGATGGACGGATGACAGAAAGCAACCAGACAAAGAAAGACCAGGAGATTGTGGACGGATGACAGAAGAGCAACCAGACAAAGAAAGACCAGGAGATTGTGGACGGATGACAGAAGAGCAACCAGACAAAGAAAGACCAGGAGATGGACGGATGACAGAAAGCAACCAGACAAAGAAAGACCAGGAGATGGACGGATGACAGAAAGCAACCAGACAAAGAAAGACCAGGAGATTGTGGACGGATGACAGAAAAGCAACCAGACAAAGAAAGACCAGGAGATGGACGGATGATAGAAGAGCAACCAGACAAAAAAAGACCAGGAGATTGTGGACGGATGACAGAAGAGCAACCAGACAAAGAAAGACCAGGAGATTGTGGGCGGATGACAGAAGAGCAACCAGACAAAGAAAGGCCAGGAGATGGACGGATGACAGAAGAGCAACCAGACAAAGAAAGACCAGGAGATGGACGGATGACAGAAGAGCAACCAGATAAAGAAAGACCAGGAGATGGACGGATGACAGAAGAGCAACCAGACAAACAAAGGGGAAGGAGGCCGTTCAAACCATGCAGGGAGAAAGACAGAGGAATTGAGAGTGTCGTGTTTGACAATGTGAGAGAGACACTTGTTAGTAAACACTTCCTCAAAAATAGTCTTACATTCTCAGACAGACAATAGCTACTTCCTGTATATCAACAAGCAACATTAAAAAAAAACTGACTCTGCAAAGTAACGAATGACCACAAATGCCAATCTCTTTTCCTGCTTAAGCCAAATCCTTCGTCATGACAACCACAAAGTAGCTGGCGAAAGCAACAAAACAGCAGTCTGCCAACAAAGCTCTTCTATCCGCACAGAACCAAGGGGGAAGGGAAAAAGTGGGATTTACGGTGATAAAGAAACCTGATAACCCAGCTAATAGGTTCCTGCTGACTTGCAAAAGACCTGAGCCATCTGTTTCAACAGGCCTCAGTAATGCTGAGCTGAGCACTAATCTAATGTAAAAAGCCTCTTAAGCACGGCACCTCTCTGAGAGTCTCAGCTGGTGGTAACCTAGCCCAATGCTGCGTGGGAACATAACCCACTACTAGATACGTGCTGTAAAAGACTATACCTGTGTAATCCTTTGGGACCGTAACATCATTATTGGAGACTTTTAGTTTTACAAATGGCAAATCTGTTGAGAACACTACTCTGTTTAGCTTGCCTCCTGCAGGTCGTGTTGCCATGTGCGTTGACTACAAATCACCTCTCTCTTATTCTCTCAGTACTCTCAGGTCTGTCAGGTCACCCAAACACTCTCTCTCTCTGTCTTTGTCTCTGTCTCTGTCTCTCTCTCTCACTGTCTCTCTCTATCTCTGTCTCTCTCTCTCACTGTCTCTCTCTATCTCTGTCTCTGTCTCTCTCTCTGTCTCTGTGTCTCTCTCTCCTCTCTGTCTTTGTGTCTCTCTCTCCTCTCTGTCTTTGTCGCTCTGTCTCTCCTCTCTGTCTCTCTCTCTCTGGCTCTCTGGCTCTCTCTCCTCTCTGTCTCTCTCTCTGTCTCTCTGTCTATCTCTCTCTCTCTGTCTCTCTCTTCCTCTGTCTGTCTGTCTCTCTCTCTCTCTCTGTCTGTATGTCTCTCTCTGTCTCTCTCTCCCTCTCCTCGCCTTACCATGGTTTCAGCTGACTGGGGAAGGAGTGTTTCTTACACACGTGACAGTAGCAGGTCGGAGGCCAGCGCATGCTGAAGGACTCTCCTCCGTCCACCTGCTCCACCTCTGTGAGGCCCCAGTCACCCAGGGCCTGGGGCCACAGAACCACCTTCAGAATGGTGAGGGCCTTCTCACACCTACTCAGCAACCTGGAGGATGAGAGGAGAGAGAGAGAGAGGGGATGAGAGGAGAGAGAGAGAGAGGGGATGAGAGGAGAGAGAGAGAGAGGGAGGATGAGAGAGAGAGAGGGAGAGAGGGGATGAGAGAGGGAGAGAGACAGAGAGAGAGAGGGGATAAGAGAGGGAGAGAGACAGAAGACACGTAGAAAGAGCTATATACTGGGTTAGAAAACAGATATGATATCTTACCAAAAAGAGGCCCTTCGTTCCTTATACTTAGGGGAAAAAAGCTGCTAAGTAGAACCATACAGGGTTCTTCGGTTTGTCCCCATAGGGAAACCCATTTAGGTGCTGGGTAGAACCCTTCATTTTTGGGTTAACCAAGAACCATTTTATCATTTGGATGCCTCCCGAGTGGCACAGTGGTCTAAGGCGTTGCATCTCAGTGCATGAGGCGTCACTACAGTCCCTGGTTTGATTCCAGGCTGTATCACATCCGGCTGTGATTGGGAGTCCCATAGGGTGGTCTTTTCCTGGCTTAAGCAGGATAAATTGGATAAGGACAATTGGCCAATTTAAGGCCTTTATTTGAGGACTTAGTTATACCCGAACACAGTGGTGTTAGGAAACTCCTGGTTTACAGGCCACATCAGGCCTGCAAGTCATACTATGCTGGCTTGCAAAGTGCTGTGTAATTCCTATTGGAATCTAGCCAGAGTTAGAATATACAACAAGTCTAATTGTTACTCATCTGCAACCTGCATTCAGAATGACTGCCAGGATAGGGAAGATTGAAAACTGAGACTACCTCAATCATCTAAACTTGAACAACCGTCTCAGTATAACGGGTCCAGTCAACAAAATGACTAACAGATTGGATTAGTTTAGAAAGCTGTATGTTATTTATATTCCTGTAGTATAAAATGAATCAACCAATCAATGGACATGCAAAAACACAGATGTTACAGTAAAACAAACAATTCTGAAAATCTCCCTGTAAAAGAGCATGCTGGGAAATACTATATATGGTTCTATGTGGTACCCTTCTTGACTTCCAGAGAACTCTTGGGATGTTAAAGGTTCTAGGTAGAACCCTTTGCCTTACAAAATAATCCTAGTCTTCCAAAAATTCTTGGTAGAACCCTATCCCTCCGTAAAGAACCCTTTTAGAACCCTTTTGTCTGAGTTTGTACCTGTGAAGCTTCTTGTCATTGACGTGGAGCATGTGTGGTCTCCGAGGCAACCCGCCAGTCATGGGGGCCTCCATGCAGCGTCTCAGCAGTCCTACCATCTTCTGGATTGTCTCCAGGGCCCCCTTCCCATCTCCACCCGCCGCCTCGCCCCCACCCAGCGCCCTCGCCCAGCCACCGGCCAGCACGTCAAAGCCCAGGGGCAGGCCAGAGGCATCAGTCACCATCAGAACACTCTCTCCTTCACTACTTACTACAGAGGGAGAGAGAGAGAAGAGGGGAGGAAGGGTGGGAGAGACAGAGAGACAAATAAAAAGTTGGTTCCATAGGGGCTATTCTATGGTAATGGTTTACGCTGAGACTGATTTTTCATATATATTTTTTGGCATAGACCTAAAGAGTCTCAGCATAATTCCGTTATCTCGTTTTGGTATTATGGTATGATAGCTTTTTGGATAACAGCTTCAAGAGGTAAGAATGAAATACTCTGTGTGCTACAGTAGATCACGCAGGCTATGCCTAAAGGTTTTACTCACTGAGCTCGGAGAGGTCCACTCCAGTCTGTTCTAGCCGTGGAATAGCTGCAGGTGGCGTTGAAGCGCAATCCAGCAGGTGCAGTATCCAGTACGGTGAGCGGTCCATGTGGTATCGGGGAAAATCGTACCCCCAGAAATCACTATGTGGTTCTTTGCGCCCCCTACGGGTGGTCTGGAAGCAGCGATACCACTGTGCCATAGCCTCCGAGAACTCAATCATCCGGTCACGGTAACCTGACACTAACTCCATCTGAAAATGAGCAAGACGTAGGTCGGTCAAAAAGACTCAAGAGAGAAGAGAGGTAGACCGAAAGAGCACTAGGCATAATACGGAGGAAATGTAAGGGACGTTGTCAACCACAGACAAACGCTTACAGATAGTGAAAGCATACATATTATTACACCATCATTCTATCCTATTAATCAACTTCCATTAATATAATTTTCTTTACCTTGAGTAGGGCTATATTTTTCGCTTAAATCTGTTCGTTCTTTGGTTGGAAAAGGCCTTCTATCACCTGTAGCCTAGGTTGCTTTGAGGAATTTGAAAAATGAAAATAAACATGCGACAAAATATGTTGTTTTTCGAAAGCAAAGGCGTCATTGTTTTACGCGATGAGGATTCCAAAAAGGAACAGCATTTGTCCCGCAAAAAATGGTCAGTCTATTTTTATTTCTCTAGCCTACAGCAAATATTTTAATGATCGAACAATCCATTTGATTACAAAACATTTCGTCTATCCTCAAAACAATCTTTACGTCAGGCCTTATCAAACATGATCAATTAATCAATATTTTCTACGAAGCGCTATTAAATAAATCACCGCTAGTTGGTGGTGTTGTATTAGATTTCTGCCCTTAAGCGGTAATGTGATTCAGGGTTGTGACACTGGAGGAGTACAGATACTTTTCGTAACAGGTTAGGAGAGTATTTTAGCTAACCCTAAACCCTTTCCTAACCTTAACCTAATTTTCCTAACCTACAACGTTAATTTCCCTAACCTTAACCTAATTCTCCTAACCTGCAACGTTAATTTTCCTAACCTACAACTTTAATTTCCCTAACCTTAACCTAATTTTCCTAACCTACAACTTTAATTTCCCTAACCTTAACCTAAATATCCTAACCTGCCACGTTAATTACCCTAACCTGCCACGTTAATTATCCTAACCGTAACCTAAGTCTCCTAACCTGCCACGTGTTAATTATCCTAACCTTAACCTAATTCTCCTAACCTGCCACGTGTTAATTATCCTAACCTTAACCTAATTCTCCTAACCTGCCACGTTAATTACCCTAACCGTAACCTAATTCTCCTAACCTGCCACGTTAATTATCCTAACCTGCCACGTTAATTATCCTAACCTGCCACGTTAATTACCCTAACCTTAACCTAATTATCCTAACCTGCTGCGTTTGATTATCCTAACCTTAACCTAAGTCTCCTAACCTGCCACGTTAATTATCCTAACCTGCTGCGTTTGATTATCCTAACCTTAACCTAATTCTCCTAACATGCCACGTTAATTATCCTAACCTTAACCTAATTACCCTAACCTGCCACGTTAATTATCCTAACCTGCCACGTTAATTATCCTAACCTGACACGTTAATTATCCTGACCTGACACGTTAATTATCCTGACCTGACACGTTAATTATCCTAACCTGACACGTTAATTAGCCTAACCTGACACGTTAATTATCCTAACCTGACACGTTAATTCTCCTAACCTGCCACGTTAATTATCCTAACCTGACACGTTAATTACCCTAACCTGACACGTTAATTCTCCTAACCTGACACGTTAATTCTCCTAACCTGCCACATTAATTATCCTAACCTGACACGTTAATTATCCTAACCTGACACGTTAATTACCCTAACCTGCTATGTTAATTATCCTGACCTGCCACGTTAATTATCCTAACCTGACACGTTAATTACCCTAACCTGACACGTTAATTATCCTAACCTTAACCTAATTCTCCTAACCTGCTGCGTAAGTTCTCCTAACCAGCTACAAAAAGTCACTTCCAGTCGTAGCTGTACTAGCAGAACCGTGATTCAGGGATACAGGATCGAGGGATTAATACATTTGACACAAACACTGATGCTGCTGTTTTTATTAAGCAAAATAAAACATCAAATGTGGATGGAGTCTTTGGCCACAATTGTTTCATACAGCATTAAAAAAAAAACATTCTGTTAGGACAAAAAAAGTGGCATTGTTGGTGAATGTGGTTACGATTGGCTGCTGGGCTCGTCAGACACGGACCGGATGGCGATCAGCGCTTGGACCAGGAACTCCCTGTGGGCGGGGTTAATGGTCATGTGTCGCTGCACAGCCCAGCGGAGGATGTCCACCTTTCGCCTCAGACTCTCACACTCCCTCAGCTGGGCTAGTTGCCAGATCAGCCTCTCCCTCTCATCTCTCGCCACCTCACTTTCCTCCTCATCCTCCTCCTTTACAGGAGGGGGGCAGCGGAACAGCGGGGGCTCGGCGATGTCATGGCAACAGAGTAGGAAGAGGCAGTCCTTGGAGGCACAGAGAGAGCGGGCAGCACGGGGCACCTGGGGGAAGAGAGAAAGAGGACAGATACAATAGTTAAAGATGACAGTACCAAATATAGGTATTCTTCTTTGGCATTATGGCGTTCACACAGTTTGTGCATGCCGCCACCTACTGTGTAGGAGGAGTGTATGGTCGATCACGTTAGATTATTTTTATTTTTTAACTAACCCTCCACTATTTCATTTATTTATTTTTTTAACAGCTCATTCCACGTCTTTGACCCTAACTGATCTTACACCAGGCTGGGAGGACGGGAGGCTGGGAGGACGGGAGGCTGGGAGGCTGGGAGGCTGGGAGGCTGGGAGGATGGGAGGACGGGAGACTGGGAGGATGGGAGGACGGGAGGACGGGAGGGTGGGAGGACGGGAGGCTGGGAGGACGGGAGGACGGGAGGGTGGGAGGACGGGAGGCTGGGAGGACGGGAGGCTAGGAGGACGGGAGGCTGGGAGGATGGGAGGACGGGACTCTTTCGTTCAACACATAGTGTAACTCTTCCACAGTAAAACCTCGTACACCCGAGTACTTCTCTACAGCTGGCACCACAACATCTAGTTTCTGTCATTTATGTTTCATTTCTGCAGTACAGTTGATATGCTAAGAAGCCAACCTTGCTGAAGCACAAATTATATCACTCTGTATTGGCCTAGGCAAAACTACTCACCCTTGACCCATCATCCTCTACTCTCTTCACTGCCTCAGCATATGTGAACATCTGTTCTACTCTGACCCTGCCAACCTCAACCTGTCTCTCTCGCACCAGGCACTGATCCCCAGCAACATGGGTATCCCCACAATTGACACACACTGTTTCCCCCCACCCCCCGATACAACACATTCCTTTGTCCCATACCCTCCTGCACACTTCTCACATCTTGGAATGTCCCTCCTCCACACTGCTGCAACATGACCATGAGCTTGGCATCTGAAACACCTCAGTGGGTTCGGCACAAAAGCTCTCATTGGAATAACTGACATTTCCTATCATGACTTGGTCAAGTAAATACTCCGCTTCAAAACTCAAAAGGACTATAACGGCGTCTTCTCAGTTTCACTATGCTTGCCAAACAGCAGGTGTCACAGACACAGGGAATCTTCCACTTTAGTTGCACCACCTCAACACTTAATTCCACCCCAGTGATCACTCCTTTCAAAGGCGCCCTGCTCCGGAGAAGTCACAGGTTTTGTCCTGAGGCCTGTGATGTGAAGTGCCCGCTCCCTCTGGGCCTAAGAAACACCAAGTCGAATTCAAGCTACCTTCACCGATTTGAACAGTATCCACATTCTTTTCTACCCAGCCTGAGACTACATATGGGTCAGTCAAAATGTAGGGATCCACTTTCTACAAAAGTTCCACTCCCACTGGGCAAGAATCATCCTTTGCATGACCATAGGGGAGAGGTTGGGACTCTGAGGTCTTCTCCACACCTCCCACCGCAGGTACAGTGATTCATCCTCATTCTTATCAGGTTAAATTTCTGAGACAGCAGAATACAGTTTGTACTCAACATTCTTCCTCAACACACATCTTCCCTCTGCACTGGGCTCTTCTCCTTCTTCCTCGCTGTCCATAACCACGTTTATCCATTCACCTTGCTCATGCAGAGCCTTCATCCGCTGTATTGTTTGCAGATCAAACACTGATGGCCTTTCTCCAATACTCAACATCTGTTCCTGAGCACAATTTACTAGTCTGGGTATCTCTGGCCTCTCCATGCTTCCAATTTACCATCTCTGGCCTCTCCATGCCCCCAAATTACCATGCCTGGTTATCTCTTGCCTCTCCATGCCACCCAAATTACCATGCCTGGCTATGTCTGGCCTCTCCAAGCTCGCAAAATGTGAGCTACTCTGCATCAAAGAGCAGCGTCCGTCCCACTCCTCCTGTCGCAGTGCCTGATGGTCAATCCCAAACATAGGTTTATAGCTAGCTAGGTACAGTTGAAGTCAGAAGTTTACATACACCTTAGCCAAATACATTTAAATTCAGTTTTTCACAATTCCTGACATTTAATCCAAGTAACAATTCCCTGTCTTAGGTCAGTTAGGATCACCACTTTATTTTAAGAATGTGAAATGTCAGAATAATAGTAGAGAGAATTATTTATTTCAGCTTTTATTTCTTTCATCACATTCCCAGTGGGTCAGAAGTTTACATACACTCAATTAGTATTTGGTAGCATTGCCTTTAAATTGTGTAACTTGGGTCAAACATGTCGTGTAGCCTTCCACAAGCTTCCCACAATAAGTTGGGTGAACTTTGGCCCATTCCTCCTGACAGAGCTGGTGTAACTGAGGCAGGTTTGTAGGCCTCCTTGCTCGCACACGCTTTTTCAGTTCTGCCCACACATTTTTTATGGGATTGAGGTCAGGGCTTTCTGATGGCCACTCCAATACCTTGACTTTGTTGTCCTTAAGCCATTTTGCCACAACTTTGGAAGTATGCTTGGGGTCATTATCCATTTGGAAGACCCATTTGCGACCAAGCTTTAACTTCCTGACTGATGTCTTGAGATGTTGCTTCAATATATCCACATAATTTTCCTGCCTCATGATGCCATCTATTTTGTGAAGCGCACCAGACCCTCCTGCAGCAAAGCACCCCCACGACATGATGCTGCCCCCACCGTGCTTCATGGTTGGAATGGTGTTCTTCGGCTTGCAAGCCTCCCCCTTTTTCCTCCAAACATAAAGATGGTCATTATGGCCAAACAGTTCCATTTTTGTTTCATCAGACCAGAGGACATTTCTCCAAAAAGTACGATCTTTGTCCCCATGTGCAGTTGCAAACCGTAGTCTGGCTTTTTTGTGGTGGTTTTGGAGCAGTGGCTTCTTCCTTGCTAAGAGGCCTTTCAGGTTATGTCGATATAGGACTTGTTTTACTGTGGATACTTTTGTACCTGTTTCCTCCAGCATCTTCACAAGGTCCTTTGCTGTTGTTTAGGGATTGATTTGCACTTTTTGCACCAAAGTACGTTCATCTCTAGGAGACAGAACACGTCTCCTTCCTGAGCGGTATGACGGCTGCGTGGTCCCATGGTGTTTATACTTGCATACTATTGTTTGTACAGATGAACGTGGTACCTTCAGGCGTTTGGAAATTGCTCCCAAGGATGAACCAGACTTGTGGTGGTCTACAATTTTTTTCTGAGGTCTCAGCTGATTTCTTTTGATTTTCCCATGATGTCAAGCAAAGAGGCACTGAGTTTGAAGGTAGGGCTTGAAATACATCCACATGTACACCTCCAATTGACTCAAAAGATGTCAATTAGCCTGTGACTCCAACCTAAGTGTATGTAAACTTCCAACTTCAACTGTAATTAACCAATCAAACAGCTAGAAAATTAACCAATCCGACACCTAGATTATTAACCAATCCGACAGCTAGATAATTAACCAATCCGACAGCAAGAAAATTAACCAATCCAACAGCTAGATAATTAACCAATCAAATGTCCGGAATGAGATTACAAAGAGTGCAGCTTTACTTTGATGTTCAGTTTGATGAACACAGCGCTTCCCTTGGAGCAGCCGGGCAGTCGGCGGCCTCCTCCACAGCCACAGCCCTGTACTTCCTTCACTCCAGACTCCCCTTGCAGCAGGGCGAGCGAGTGGTTCAGTCCACACCACACCTCCACTGGAGTCATGGACAGTACCACCTACAAAAGGGGAGAGGGGGAATTGTTACCTGATGGATTTTGATATTACGGTGTAGAGAAATGTAGTTTCAACTGGAAACTGGACAGAAAGGTGTATAAGGGAGGAAGCACAGACACACACCTCCGTGGGTTCGCCGCGGTCTATCTTGTCTCCTGTGCCAAGCTGTCCGTAGCGGTTGCTGCCCTGCATGAAGACTCGGCCACAATCGTCCAGCAGGCACAAGTGGCTCAGTCCCAGAGAGCACTTCACCACCTAGCAGAGGTCAAAGGTAACTCCGTTGTAGGTTTGAATCCTGCATGCATGGACCATATATACTAATATACCATATATACTAATATACCATATATACTAATATACCATATATACTAATAGACCATATATACTAATAGACCATATATACTAATATACCATATATACTAATATACCATATATACTAATATACCATATGTACTAATATACCATATATACTAATAGACCATATATACTAATAGACCATATGTACTAATATACCATATATACTAATATACCATATATACTAATAGACCATATATACTAATATACCATATATACTAATAGACCATATATACTAATATACCATATATATACTAATAGACCATATATATCATATATACTCATATACCATAAATACTAATATACCATATATACCATATATACTAATATACCATATATATACTAATAGACCATATATACTAATAGACCATATATACTAATAGACCATATATACTAATATACCATATATACTAATATACCATATATACTAATAGACCATATATACTAATAGACCATATGTACTAATATACCATATATACTAATATACCATATGTACTAATATACCATATATACTAATAGACCATATATACTAATAGACCATATATACTAATATACCATATGTACTAATATACCATATATACTAATATACCATATATACTAATATACCATATATACTAATAGACCATACATACTAATATACCATATATATACTAATAGACCATATATACCATATATACTAATATACCATAAATACTAATATACCATATATACCATATATACTAATATACCATATATATACTAATAGACCATATATACTAATAGACCATATATACTAATATACCATATATACTAATATACCATATATATACTAATAGACCATATATACTAATAGACCATATATACTAATATACCATATATACTAATAGACCATATATACTAATATACCATATATATACTAATAGACCATATATACCATATATACTAATATACCATAAATACTAATATACCATATATACTAATATACCATATATATACTAATAGACCATATATACTAATAGACCATATATACTAATATACCATATATACTAATATACCATATATATACTAATATACCATATATACTAATATACCATATATACTAATATACCATATATACTAATATACCATATATACTAATATACCATATATATACTAATAGACCATATATACCATATATACTAATATACCATATATACTAATAGACTATATATACTAATATACCATATGTACTAATATACCATATATACTAATAGACTATATATACTAATATACCATATGTACTAATATACCATATATACTAATATACCATATGTACTAATATACCATATATACTAATATACCATATATACTAATAGACTATATATACTAATATACCATATGTACTAATATACCATATATACTAATATACCATATATATACTAATAGACCATATATACCATATGTACTAATATACCATATGTACTAATATACCATATATACTAATAGACCATATATACTAATATACCATATATATATACTAATAGACCATATATACCATATATACTAATATACCATATATACTAATAGACCATATATACTAATATACCATATATACTAATATACCATATATACTAATAGACTATATATACTAATATACCATATGTACTAATATACCATATGTACTAATATACCATATATACTAATATACCATATATACTAATAGACTATATATACTAATATACCATATGTACTAATATACCATATATACTAATATACCATATATACCATATGTACTAATATACCATATGTACTAATATACCATATATACTAATAGACCATATATACTAATATACCATATATATACTAATAGACCATATATACCATATATACTAATATACTATATATACTAATAGACCATATATACTAATATACCATATATATACTAATAGACCATATATACCATATATACTAATATACCATATATACTAATAGACTATATATACTAATAGACCATATATACTAATATACCATATATACTAATATACCATATATACTAATATACCACGTATACTAATTTTACATATATACAAATATACCATATATACAAAAATACCGTATATACTAATATACCATTTATACAAATATACCATATATACTAATAGACCATATATACCATATATACAAATATACCGTATATACTAATATACCATTTATACAAATATACCATATATATACTAATATACCATGTATACTACACAAAGGTGCTATCTAGAACCTTAAAAGGTTATTTGGCTGTCCCCGTAGGATAACAAAAGTGTTCTACCTGAAACCCAAAACTGTTCTGCCTGGAATATCCTCTGGCGACAGCTGAGGAACCCTTATCAGAACCATTTTCTCTAAGAGTGTACCTGTGGACAAACGTGTGTTTGGTGGAAATGTGTCTCTGCACCTTGTAGGGCAGGGAGAGCGGCAGAGGGGTGTGGATGTCATGGGGATCGTAACCCTGCTGGGTCCCAATGAACTGACGATACACACCAACGGAGTGCACCTCCAAATAGACTGAACCCTCACCTGAGAAAGAGAGAAAGGGATTTATGACACATTTTTATACCAGCATGGATGGAAAACCTCAACGTAAGAAGCATTGTTGAACGCAGAAACTGTCATATACTGAACTCAAGCTTCTTTTCAATGGAGTTTTCACAGAAAACAATGCTAACTGTGCTGTGATATTTACCTGTGAGGTAGAGGATGCTGCTGTAGCTGGAATGGACCTGAGCGATGGGCAGGTGAGGCAGAGAGATGCTGATCTTCTTCAGAGCCAGCTGCACGGTGTAGGAACGGGGCGTGTTCAACAGGGTCTCATTCACAGACAGAGAATAGACCTTCCCAGAATCTGAGGGTGGAAATGGAGAGATACAATTCAGAGAAACAAGTTGTTAATTTACTGGCTTTCATTTATATGTCAGGGACCTTGTAAACTATTTACAGTGTCTACGGAAAGTATTCAGACCCCTTGACTTTTCCTACATTTTGTTACATTACAGCCTTGTTCTAAAATGGATTACATAAAGGGGACTGGGAGACTAGTCAGGTTTGAAGAGGGAGGACTGGGAGACCAGTCAGGTTTGAAGAGGGAGGACTGGGAAACTAGTCAGGTTTGAAGAGGGAGGACTGGGAGACTAGTCAGGTTTGAAAAGGGGGGACTGGGAGACTAGTCAGGTTTGAAGAGGGAGGACTGGGAGACTAGTCAGGTTTGAAGAGGGAGGACTGGGAGACTAGTCAGGTTTGAAGAGGGGGGACTGGGAGACTAGTCAGGTTTGAAGAGGGGGGACTGGGAGACTAGTCAGGTTTGAAGAGGGAGGACTGGGAGACTAGTCAGGTTTGAAGAGGGAGGACTGGGAGACTAGTCAGGTTTGAAGAGGGGGGACTGGGAGACTAGTCAGTTTTAAATAGGGGGGACTGGGAGACTAGTCAGGATTATTTAGGGGGGACTGGGAGACTAGTCAGGATTATTTAGGGTGGACAGGGAGACTAGTCAGGATCAAGAGAAAGATGAACGGAGCAAAGTAAAGAGAGATCCTTGATGAAAAGCTGCTCCAGAGCGCTTTAGAACGACCCTAAGCACACAGCCAAGACAACGCAGGAGTGGCTTCGGGACAAGTCTCTGAATGTCCTTGAGTTGACACTTGAACCTGATCGAACATCTCTGGAGAGACCTGAAAATAGCTGTGCATTGACACTGCCCATCCAACCTGACAGAGCTTGAGAGGATCAGCAGAGAAGAATGGGAGAAACTCCCCAAATACAGGTGTGCCAAGCTTGTAGCGTCATACCCAAGAAGACTCGAGGCTGTAATCAATGCCAAAGGTGCTTCAAGTACTGAGTAAAGGGTCTGAATACTTATGTGAAAATGTGCAAAAAAAAATGTGTAGATTGATGAGGGGAAAAAACTATTTAATCAGTTTTAGAATAAGGCTGTAATGTAACAAAATGTGGAAAAAGTCAAGGGGTCTGAATACTTTTCGAATGCACTGTATATTTAAATCAAATGTAATCCCTGATGTTTAATTTATGGTGTGGCATTCAGTTGTAAAACTCCCCACATCAAACTTTCAATTGAAAATCCATTTGAATGGATTTTCAATCAACCAATCAGACCATCTGATGTTCAGAGACACTGACCAGTGAGCAGCAGCAGGACCCTGT
Organism: Oncorhynchus clarkii lewisi; assembly: GCF_045791955.1. Lineage (NCBI taxonomy): Eukaryota > Metazoa > Chordata > Actinopteri > Salmoniformes > Salmonidae > Oncorhynchus > Oncorhynchus clarkii. The sequence goes on from NC_092167.1 coordinate 47,254,395, forward strand.
TGACCTCGGAGCCGGTGAGGCGGAGCTGTATGAAGGTCAGGGAGGGATGAAAGGTCATCCGGAACACCCTCTGGCTGGTGTCCTGCTGGTACACTTCCACACAGTCACACCGCGGAGGGGTGAGAGGGGGGGCCGAGCCGGGGACGCCGGGCCAGCTGGGGGGTACGGCCTCTGCACCACTGTTAGCACGGCTCACCAGGACGTATATGTACTGACGGAAGGAGTTGTCGCTACGGGGATCCACGGCAAACTATGAATGGAGGAGCGAGAGAAACAGAGAGAGAGAGAGAGACAGAAAGAGAGAGAGAGAGAGAGAGAGAGAGAGAGAGAGAGAGAGAGAGTGTGTGTGTGTGTGTGGGGGGGGGGTTATAAAGTGTATAAAGTGTATAAAGTGTCCCACCCAATGAGCTACCCTCCACCTTCTTTCCTCTTACTTCAATACTAGCAATACCGGCTAGCTAAATAGCTTGAGAATTGATCATGCCCCCCCCCCCCCCCCCCCCCCCCCCCCCCCCCCCACTCACATCTTTGGCATTCTGACACAGCACAGTGTGGCGTGAGGCCCTCCTCCAAGTCATGTGACCGCGGAGCGATGATGTCGCGGCGTTGCGCAGCAGGAAGACGGTGCCCTGGTAGTCAAACAGCAGGAGGTGGTCGCGGGTTGGCAGGGACCTTCTGTAGCCCAGTGCCAGGGGAGGAACAACGGCCAGGGACACAGAGGGACCCCCGGACCTGCACCACTGGGGAGTCCGGGACCACCCACTGCCCAAACGCTGCATCTGGAGGCCCTGGGAGTCTGTGGGGAGTAGAGAGAAGGTCTTGAGTGGGACGGATTCAATAGATCATTGTTATATTTTGTTGATTTGATCTCATGTTTCATTTTCTGTTTTCTCAGGAGACGGTGTTTTCATATGTGATGGTATCATTCGTAGTGGTCAAAGGATGATGAACAAAAAATATAAACTCAACATGTAAAGTGTTGGTCCCATGTTTCATGAACTGAAATAAGAGATCTGAGAAATTTTCCATACGCCCAAAAAAACGTATTTCGCTGAAATTTTGTGCACAAATTTGTTAACATCCCTGTTAGTGAACATTTCTCCTTTGTCAAGATAAACCATCCACCTGACAGGTGTAGTATATCAAGAAGCTGATTAAACAGCATGATCATTACACAGGTGCACCTTGTGCTGGGGACAATAAACGGCCACTCCAACGTTGTTTTAGAGAATTTGTCAGTACGTCCAACCGGCCTAACAACCGCAGACCACGTGTATGGTGTGGTGTGGGCGAGCGGTTTGCTAATGTCAACGTTATGAACAGAGTGCCCCATGCTGGTGGTGGGGTTATGATATGGGCTGGCATAAGCTACGGATAATGAACACAATTGCATTTTATCAATGGTAATTTGAATGCACAGAGATACCGTGACGAGATCCTGAGGCCCGTTGTTGTGTCATTTATCCACCACCATCACCTCATGTTTCAGCCTGATAATGCACAGCCCCATGTCGCAAGGACCTGTACACAATTCCTGGAAGCTGACAATGTCCCAGTTCTTCCATGGCCTGCATACTCACTAGACATGTCACCCCACTGAGCCTGTTTGGGATGCTCTGGATCAACGTGTATGACAGTGTTCCAGTTCCCGCCAATACCCAGCAACTTCGCACAGCCATTGAAGAGGAGTGGGACAACATTCCACAGGCCACAATCAACAGCCTGATCAACTCAATGTGAAGGAGATGTGTTGCTCTGCATGAGGCAAATGGTGGTATATCTGTATTCCCAGTCATGTGAAATCCATAGATTAGGGCCTACATGAATTTATTTCAATTGACTGATTTCCTTATATGAACTGTAACTCAGTAAATTGTTTGAAATGGTTGCATGTTGCGTTTTATATGTTATTTCAGTGTATATTCAAACATAGCACAATCCATTTGATTAAAGTACAACAGACTCTGTCTCTCCCTCTATTCTTACATTTCAAGATGGCTGTTCTTCGCCAGTCGTTGGGCGGGGCAGCGGAAGGCTGCTGCGTCCCCGTTGCCTGGCGATGGCAGAGCCGTCTCCAGAGGGAGGAGCTTAGGCTCAGCTGGTGGTAGGTGCTGCAAGTGGCTCCAAAGGCGATGACGTCACTGACTGACACTCTGGACAGAATCTCTTCCAGCTTGGGTGTGATTGGTTGGAGATCGAGATCAGTTTATGAGCAGAGACACAGCAGAGACCATCATAGCACAATGTTCAAATCCATGTTCTGACAGTGGTTAGTTAGATTGACGGTTTACGTAACAAATGAAACAACGAGAAAGTTACACTTCCTGTATGTGATCAAATGTGTGCATTAGGTCTAGCTTTGCACTTGACCATTTTAAATGATACTCTACCACACAGTGTGATGTGGTTATCTCACCAGCTCAGGTGGCAAAGAGCGAATAGTGATACAGTGTTCTACAGCATCCTCAGTTGGTGGGTTAGTCCTTCTCTTCTTTGGCTTGAAACATAGAAGCACACATTTTCACTTTTCTTTTTTTTTACAATATTCTATCTCTGGTGTTTCCCTTTCAGAAATACTGTACTTATCTCAACGTACCTTAGGTGGCGCCTCAGCTCTGTCGTATCCACACGCAAAGTTGGAACGGAGCTTTCCGGCCTCTTTATTTGGCCTCTCATCCATTTCTTATTAAAAAATGTTTGGATTTTATCTTTTAAAAATATTAAGCGGTTCCTCCTTCGCATGTGTGCAAATATTTGAAGTACATTTTTCAGAATGTCTGTTCTTTTGAGCCAGTGTTCTAGAAGTCGTCACGGTGAACTTTGTTTTGGAATCATAAGCTATTGTTGCGTGATTGTAGAACTTTGGTGATCACCCATTGTGACGACTCATTCTGTTTCCTTCCGAACCAGTGGATCCTAAACTTTGACTTATTGTGTACCCCTAATAAGCCATATTATCTCACTTACATGTCCCTTTGGCAACACATTTGCAAGCCGACGCCTTCCTGATAATTCCCAATATATTCATCCATTATACATACACTCAGTTGATAGAAAAGGAAATCAATTGATAGTTATATATATAAAAAAACAAGATTCAACAACTGAGACATAAATTGAACAAGTTCCACAGACATGTGACTAACAGAAATGGAATAATGTGTCCCTGAACAAAGGGGGGGTCAAAATCAAAAGTAACAGTCAGTATCTAATGTGGCCACCAGCTGCATTAAGTACTGCAGTGCGTCTCCTCCTCATGGACTGCACCAGATTTGCCAGTTCTTGCTGTGAGATGTTACCCCACTCTTCCACCAAGGCACCTGCAAGTTCCCGGACATTTCTGTGGGGAATGGCCCTAGCCCTCACCCTCCGATCCAACACGTCCCAGACGTGCTCAATGGGATTGAGATCCGGGCTCTTCGCTGGCCATGGCAGAGCACTGACATTCCTGTCTTGCAGGAAATCACACACAGAACAAGCAGTATGGCTGGTGGCATTGTCATGCTGGAGGGTCATGTCAGGATGAGCCTGCAGAAAGGGAACCACATGAAGGAGGAGGAGGTCGTCCCTGTAGCGCACAGCGTTGAGATTGCCTGCAATCACAACAAGCTCAGTCCGATGATCCTGTGACCCACCTCCCCAGACCATGATGGACCACCTCCGCTTCAGAGTACAGGCCATGGTGTATCGCTCATTCCTTCGACGATGAACATGAATCCGACAATCACCCTTGGTGAGACAAAACCGTGACTCGTCAGTGAAGAGCACTTTTTGCCAGTCCTGTCTGGTCCAGCGACGGTGGGTTTGTGCCCACAGACGACGTTGTTGCCAGTGACATCTGGTGAGGAACTGCCTTACAACAGGCCTACAAGCCCTCAGTCCAGCCTCTCTCAGCCTATTGGGGACAGTCTGAGCACTGATGGAGGGATTGTGTGTTCCTGGTGTAACTCAGACAGTTGTTGTTGCCATCCTGTACCTGTCCCGCAGGTGTGATGTTCGGATGTACCAATCCTGTGCAGGGGTTACACGTGGCCTGCCACTGCGAGGACGATCAGCTGTCTGTCCTGTCTCCCTGTAGCGCTGTCTTAGGCGTCTCACAGTACGGACATTGCAATTTATTGCCCTGGCCACATCTGCAGTCCTCATGCCTCCTTGCAGCATGCCTAAAGCACGTTCACGCAGATGAGCAGGGCGCCTGGGCATCTTTCTTTTGTTGTTTTTCAGAGTCAATAGAAAGGACTCTTTTGTGTCCTAAGTTTTCATAACTGTGACCTTAATTGCCTACCGTCTGTAAGCTGTTAGTGTCCTTCTTGATACTACC
>NC_092167.1:47261215-47378715 GCF_045791955.1 Oncorhynchus clarkii lewisi
CTCTCTCTCTCCACCTCATTCACTCTCTCTATCCCTGTCTCTCTCTCTCTCTCTCCACCTCCTTCACTCTCTCTATCCCTGTGTCTCTCTCTCCACCTCATTCACTCTCTCTATCCCTGTCTCTCTCTCTCTCTCCACCTCATTCACTCTCTCTATCCCTGTCTCTCTCTCTCTCTCTCCACCTCATTCACTCTCTCTATCCCTGTCTCTCTCTCTCTCTCTCTCTCTCCACCTCATTCACTCTCTCTATCCCCGTGTCTCTCTCTTAAGGGTTTTATTGTCATGGGAAACGTGTTTACACTGCCAAAGCAAGTGAAGTAAAAAAATAAAATAATAATAAAATAAGTAACAGTAAACATCACACTCATAGAAGTTCCCAAAAGAATAAAAACACTTCAAATGTCACATTATGTTTATATACAGTGTTGTAATGATAGGGAATATAAATCAACATACATATGGGTTGTATTTACAATGGTGTTTGTTCTTCACTGGTTGCCCTTTTCTTGTGGCGAAAGGTCACACATATTGTTGCTGTGATGGCACACTGGTGGTATTTCACCCAGTAGATATGGGAGTTGATCAAAATTGGATTTATTTTTCGAATTCTTTGTGGGTCTGTGTAATCTGAGGGAAAAATGTGTCAGGAGGTTAGTAAGTGCAGCTCAGTTTCTACCTGATTTTGTGGGCAGTGTGCACATAGACCTTCTCTTGAGAGCCATGTCTGCCTTCGGCGGCCTTTCTCAATAGCAAGGCTATGCTCACTGAGTCTGTATGTACATCGTCAAAGATGTCCTTAATTTGGGTCAGTCACAGTGGTCAGGTATTCTGCCACTGTGTACTGTCTGTTTTGGGCCAAATAGCATTCTGTTTGCTCTGTTTTTTTGTAAATTCTTCTCAATGTGTCAAGTAATAATCTTTTCGTTTTCTCATGGTTTGGTTGGGTCTAATTGTGTTGCTGTCCTGGGGCTCTGTGGGGTCTGTTTGTGTTTGTGAACAGAGCCACGGGACCAGCTTGCTTAGGGGACTCTTCTCCAGGTTCATCTCTCTCTCCCTCTGTCCCTGTGTCTCTCTCTTGTTCTCTGTCCTTGTGTCACTCTGTCCTCCACTCTCCCTCTCTCTTCTGCTCTCCCTCTCTCCTCCTGCACTCCTCTCTCTCCCCTTGTACCTGTCTTACTGTCTCTCCCTCTCTTACTGTCTCTCTCCCTCTCTTACTGTCTCTCTCTCTGTCTTACTGTCTCTCTCTGTCTTACTGTCTCTCTTTGTCTTACTGTCTCTCCCTCTCTTACTGTCTCGCTGTCTCTCTCTGTCTTACTGTCCTCTGTCTTTCTGTCTCTCTATGTCTTTCTGTCTCTCTATGTCTTACTGTCTCTCTCTGTCTTACTGTCTCGCTGTCTCTCTCTGTCTTACTGTCCTCTATGTCTTACTGTCTCTCTTTGTCTTACTGTCTCTCTATGTCTTACTGTCTCGCTCTGTCTTTCTGTCTCTCTCTGTCTTACTGTCTCTCTATGTCTTACTGTCTCTCTCTGTCTTACTGTCTCTCTATGTCTTACTGTCTTCTCTATGTCTTATGTCTTGTCTCTCTCTGTCCATTAATCTGTTAATATTTCCCATAGGGCGGCGCACAATCGGCCCAGTTAGGGGAGAAAATAAACATTTGTTATTAACTGACTTGCCTAGTTAAATAAAGGTGAAATTAAAAAACGATTTAAAAAAATTATGTCATTCACCTATTCTCTCTTTCTCCTCCTATCATTCCAATGTTTAAAGGCTGTGACCATTGGCCTTCATTCATGCCCCCACCTCACCTCAATTTTAGAGGGCTGAAATGCATCTCATTGTTGGCCTTGTGACATTTGGCATGTAAAGTTACCATGAGATGCCATGTAAAGTTACCATGAGTTGCCATGTAAAGTTGCCATGTAAAGTTACCATGAGATGCCATGTAAAGTTACCATGAGTTGCCATGTAAAGTTGCCATGTCAAGTTACCATGAGTTGCCATGTAAAGTTACCATGAGTTGCCATGTAAAGTTACCATGAGTTGGCATGTAAAGTTACAATGAGTTGCCATATCAAGTTACCATGAGATGCCATGTAAAGTTACCATGAGTTGCCATGTAAAGTTGCCATGTAAAGTTACCGTGAGTTGCCATGTAAAGTTGCCATGGAAAGTTACCGTGAGTTGCCATGTCAAGTTACCATGAGTTGCCATGTCAGGTTACCATGAGTTGCCATGTCAAGTTACCATGAGCTGCCATGTCAAGTTACCATGAGTTGCCATGTAAAGTTGCCATGTAAAGTTACCATGAGTTGCAATGTAAAGTTACAATGAGCTGCCATGTAAAGTTATCATGAGATGCCATGTAAAGTTACCATGAGCTGCCATGTAAAGTTACCATGAGCTGCAATGTAAAGTTACAATGAGCTGCCATGTAAAGTTATCATGAGATGCCATGTAAAGTTACCATGAGCTGCCATGTAAAGTTACCATGAGCTGCCATGTAAAGTTACCATGAGATGCCATGTAAAGTTACCATGAGCTGCCATGTAAAGTTACCATGAGATGCCATGTAAAGTTACCATGAGCTGCCATGTAAAGTTACCATGAGTTGCCATGTAAAGTTACCATGAGTTGCCATGTAAAGTTACCATGAGTTGCCATGTCAAGTTACCATGAGTTGCCATGTAAAGTTACCATGAGTTGCCATGTCAAGTTACCATGAGTTGCCATGTCAAGTTACCATGAGTTGCCATGTAAAGTTACCATGAGTTGCCATGTCAAGTTACCATGAGTTGCCATGTAAAGTTGCCATGTAAAGTTACCGTGAGTTGCCATGTAAAGTTACCATGAGTTGCCATGTAAAGTTGCCATGTAAAGTTACCGTGAGTTGCCATGTAAATGTACCATGAGTTGCCATGTAAAGTTGCCATGTAAAGTTACCATGAGTTGCCATGTAAAGTTGCCATGTAAAGTTACTGTGAGTTGCCATGTAAAGTTACCATGAGTTGCCATGTCAAGTTACCATGAGTTGCCATGTCAAGTTACCATGAGCTGCCATGTCAAGTTATCATGAGTTGCCATGTAAAGTTACCATAAGTTGCCATGTAAAGTTGCCATGTAAAGTTACCATGTAAAGTTACCATGAGTTGCCATGTAAAGTTACCATGAGTTGCCATATAAAGTTACCATGAGCTGCCATGTAAAGTTACCATGAGATGCCATGTCAGGTTACTATGAGCTGCCATGTAAAGTTACCATGAGATGCCATGTAAAGTTACCATGAGCTACCATGTAAAGTTACCATGAGATGCCATGTAAAGTTACCATGAGCTACCATGAGTTACCATGCGTTGCCATGTCAAGTTACCATGAGTTGCCATGTAAAAGTTACCATGAGTTGCCATGTAAAGTTACCATGAGCTACCATGAGTTACCATGAGCTGCCATGTAAAGTTACCATGAGATGCCATGTAAAGTTACCATGAGCTGCCATGTAAAGTTACCATGAGTTGCCATGTAAAGTTACCATGAGTTGCCATGTAAAGTTACCATGAGTTGCCATGTAAAGTTACCATGAGCTGCCATGTAAAGTTACCATGAGTTGCCATGTAAAGTTACCATGAGTTGCCATGTAAAGTTACCATGAGCTGCCATGTAAAGTTGCCACCTCATACAGTAAGAAATATTGAAGGCATGCAACATAAATGAACACACACACACATACACACACACACACACACACACACACATACACACATACACATACACACACACACACACACACACCCTGAGCTGGGCTCAGACACTCGCACGGAATAGACAATTGGTCCAAAACAAAGGAGATGGTGCCACAAAGCTCAGTCAGAGCCACTAATGAGCATGATGAATGTGCATTATCCTCATTGACCCACATGCTTTAGAAGTGATGTCATGGCCTCCGAGACAGCGACCTATCAAAGTCAGAATGGTGGTGACTGACAAAGCTCTGTCACTATCTGGAATGTAAGAGTTTGAGGTTTGCCTTGTTTTGCCCTGAGCCTCTGTGATCCTTTTCCTGTCCTCTTTTGCTCCGCTCTCTATCTTTCTTTCTCTCTTTCTCTCTCTCTCTCTCTCTCTCTCTCTCTCTCTCTGTCTCTCTCTCTCTGTCTCTCTGTCTCTCTCTCTATTTTCCCGTCTCTCTCTCTATCTCTATTGCTCTATATCTCTCTCCAGCCCACCATAATTTCCACTCCTCCCTCCTCCCCCGACTCTCCCTCGGTGTCTCTTAAGTTTTGTAGGATGCAGCTCTGACACCACTCTTTCTCACGCTCCCTATCTTCTCCGATCCTTCTCTTTTCTCCATGGAATTATTGGATCGGATGTGGATTTTTTTGCTCCATGTAAACAGACCAATGCATTCAAGACATTGGGAAAGTATTCAGACCCGTTGACTTTTTGCACATTTTGTTACATTACAGCCTAACTCTAAAATTGATTAAATTGTCTTCTTTCCTCATCAATCAATACACAATACCCCCATGACGACAAAGTAAAAACAGGTTTTTATAAATAAAAAACAGAAAGATCACATTTACATTCACTACCGGTCAGGGGTTTTAGAACACCTCATTCAAAGGTTTTAGAACACCTCATTCAAAGGTTTTAGAACACCTCATTCAAAGGTTTTAGAACACCTCATTCAAAGGTTTTAGAACACCTCATTCAAGGGTTTTAGAACACCTCATTCAAGGGTTTTAGAACACCTCATTCAAAGGTTTTAGAACACCTCATTCAAGGGTTTTAGAACACCTCATTCAAGGGTTTTAGAACACCTCATTCAAAGGTTTTAGAACACCTCATTCAAAGGTTTTAGAACACCTCATTCAAGGGTTTTAGAACACCTCATTCAAGGGTTTTAGAACACCTCATTCAAGGGTTTTAGAACACCTCATTCAAGGGTTTTAGAACACCTCATTCAAAGGTTTTAGAACACCTCATTCAAAGGTTTTAGAACACCTCATTCAAAGGTTTTAGAACACCTCATTCAAAGGTTTTAGAACACCTATTCATTCAAAGGTTTTAGAACACCTCATTCAAAGGTTTTAGAACACCTCATTCAAGGGTTTTAGAACACCTCATTCAAGGGGTTTAGAACACCTCATTCAAGGGTTTTAGAACACCCTTCAAGGGTTTTAGAACACCTCATTCAAGGGTTTTAGAACACCTCATTCAAAGGTTTTAGAACACCTCATTCAAAGGTTTTAGAACACCTCATTCAAGGGTTTTAGAACACCTCATTCAAAGGTTTTAGAACACCTCATTCAAGGGTTTTAGAACACCTCATTCAAAGGTTTTAGAACACCTCATTCAAAGGTTTTAGAACACCTATTCATTCAAAGGTTTTAGAACACCTCATTCAAAGGTTTTAGAACACCTCATTCAAGGGGTTTAGAACACCTCATTCAAGGGTTTTAGAACACCTCATTCAAGGGTTTTAGAACACCCTTCAAGGGTTTTAGAACACCTCATTCAAAGGTTTTAGAACACCTATTCATTCAAGGGTTTTTCTCTATTCTTACTATTTTCTACATTGCAGAATAGTAGTGAAGACATACACACTATGAAATAACACATATGGAATAATGTACAGTTGAAGTCGGACATTTACATACACTTAGGTTGGAGTCATTAAAACTCGTTTTTCAACCACTCCACAAATGTCTTGTTAACAAACTATGGCTTTGGCAAGTCGGTTAGGAAATCTACTTTGTGCATGACACAAGTCATTTTTCCAAAACTTGTTAACAGACAGATTATTTCACTTATAATTCACTGTATCATAATTCCAGTGGGTCAGAAGTTCACATACACTAAGTTGACTGTGCTTTTAAACAGCTTGGAAAATTCCAGAAAATTATGTAATGGCTTTAGAAGCTTCTGATAGGCTAATTGACATCATTTGAGTCAAATGGAGGTGTACATGTGGATGTATTTCAAGGCCTACCTTCAAACTCAGTGCCTCTTTGCTTGGCATCATGGGAAAATCAAAAGAAATCAGCCAAGACCTCAGAAAAAAAATTGTAGACCTCCACAAGTCTGATTCACCCTTGGGAGCAATTTCCAAACGCCTGAAGGTACCACGTTCATCTGTACAAACAATAGTACAAACAACAGCAAAGGACCTTCTGAAGATGCTGGAGGAAACAGGTACAACAGTATCTATATCCACAGTAAAACAAGTCCTATATTGACATAACCGGAAAGGCCACTCAGCAAGGTAGAAGCAGCAAGGAAGAAGCCACTGCTCCAAAACCGCCATAAAAAGCCAGACTACGGTTAGCAACTGCACATGGGGACAAAGATCGTACTTTTTGTAGAAATGTCCTCTGGTCTGATGAAACAAAAATAGAACTGTATGGCCATAATAAACATCATTATGTTTGGATAAAAAAGGGGGATGCTTGCAAGCCAAAGAACACCATCCCAACCGTGAAGCATGGAGGTGGCAGAATCATGTTGTGGGGGTGCTTTGCTGCAGGAAGGACTGGTGCACTTCACAAAATAGATGGCATCATGAGGTAGGAACATTATGTGGATATATTGAAGCAACATCTCAAGACATCAGTCAGGAAGTTAAAGCTTGGTCGCAAATGGGTCTTCCAAATGGACAATGACCCCAAGCATACTTCCAAAGTTGTGGCAAAATGGCTTAAGGACAACAAAGTCAAGGTATTGGAGTGGCCATCACAAGACCTCAATTCCATAGAAAATTTGTGGGCAGAACTGAAAAAGCGTGTGCGAGCAAGGACGGCTACGAACCTGACTCAGTTACACCAGCTCTGTCAGGAGGAATGGGCCAAAATTCACCCAACTTATTGTGGAAGGCTACCCAAAACGTTTGACCCAAGTTAAACAATTTAAAGGCAATGCTACAAAATACTAATTGAGTGTATGTAAACTTATGACCCACTGGGAATGTGATGAAAGAAACAAAAGCTGAAATAAATCATTCTCTCTACTATTATTCTGACATTTCACATTCTTAAAATAAAGTGGTGATCCTAACTAGCCTAAGACAGGGATTGTTTTACTAGGATTAAACGTCAGGAATTGTGAAAAACTGAGTTTAAATGTATTTGGCTAAGGTGTATGTAAAACTTTCGACTTCAACTGTAGTAACCAAAAAAAAAGTTAAACAAATCAAAATATATTTTATATTTGAGATTCTTCAAATAGCCACCCTTTGCCTTGATGACAGCTTTGCACACTTTTGCATTCTTTGGTTTTTAGTAAATTATTTAAAATAAAAAGCAGAAATATTACATTTACATAAAGTTGAAGTCAGAAGTTTCACCTTAGCCAAATACATTTAAACTCAGTTTTTCAAAATTCCTCATCCTCTGTCAGGTTGGATGGGGAGCGTCGCTGCACAGCTTTTTTGAGGTTTCTCCAGAGATGTTCGATCCTGTTCATGTCCAGGCCACTCAAGTACATTCAGAGACTTGTCCCTAAGCCACTCTTGTATTGTCTTGGCTGTGTGCTTAGGGTCGTTGTCCTGTTGGAAGGTGAACCTTTGCCCTAGTCTGAGGTCCTGAGTGCTGTGGAGCAGGATTTCATCAAGGATCTCTCTGTACTTTAATCCATTCATCTTTACCTCTATCTTGATTAGTCCCTGCCACTGAAAAACATCCCCACTGCATGACGCTGCCACCACCATGCTTCACCGTAGGTGCCATGTTTCCTCAAAACGTGACGCTTGGCATTCAGGACAAGTAGTTAAATATTGGTTTCAACAGACCAGAGAATCTTGATTCTCATGGTCTGAGAGTCTTTAGGTGCCTTTTGGTAAACTCTAAGCAGTCTGTCATATACCTTTAGTGAGGAGTGGCTTCCATCTGGCCACTCTACCATAAAGGCATGATTGGTGGAGTGCTGCAGAGATGGTTGTTCTTCTGGAAGTTTCTCCCATCTCCACAGAGGAACTCTGGAGCTCTGTCCGAGTGACCATCGGGTTCTTAGTCACCTCCCTGATCAAGGCCCTTCTCCCCTGATTGCCCAGTTTGGCCGGGCGGCCAGCTCTAGGAAGAGTCTTGGAGGTTGCAAACTGGGTCTCGACACAATCCTGTCTCTGAGCGCTAAGCACAATTCCTTCGAATTCATAGCTTGATTTTTACTCTGACATGCACTGTCAACTGTGGGACCTTATATAGACAGGTGTGTGCCTTTCCAAATCATGTCCAATCAATTGAATTTAACACAGGTGGACTCCAATCAAGTTGTAGAAACATCTCAAGGATGATCAATGGAAACGGGATGCACCTAAGCTCAATTTCGAGTCTAATAGCAAAGGGTCTGAATACTTCTGTAAATAAGCTATTTCTGTTTTATTTTTAATTCATGTGCAAAAAAAATCGAAAAAAACTGTTTTCACTTTGTCATTATGGGGTACTGTGTCTAGGAATGTGATGAGGTATGTGTTTTATTGAAATCCATTTCAGAATAAGGCTGTAACGTAAGAAAATGTGGAAAAAGTCAATGGGTCTGAATTCTTTCAGAATGCCCTGTATAACTTAGCAATGTGAATGCCTCTAGGGTTTATGACCTCTAAGCGGCAAGCATCTGGTCCAGGTACAAAATGTCCTTTCAACCCTTTTCTACCAACAAATCATGTCACTAGTTAATTTCAGCTGCCATTTTGAAAACGAACTGCATTATGGTGACTCAGGCTTCACGACTTTAATTTGATCCCTTTTACTAAAAATCATCTCATTTCAATAGCCAGTATCCATTTGACAACAACATAATCTGACCTGACAGCCAGTCAATTACGAAAACCAGTGCATCTAACATAGCAGGGATGAGAGGACAAATGGAGGGAGGGGAGGAAGAGTGGGGTGAGGGACAAAGTTAAAGGACACTGAGACCGAGGGGGGGGGGTAGTCATCTGGTTCTTGGGGGAAGAATGGAAGAAGAGGAAAAAAATCGAAAGGGGTAAAAACCAAAACCCTACAGGAAGTGCTGTCGATATTACAGCCAAAACCCTACAGGAAGTGCTGTCGATATTACAGCCAAAACCCTAAAGGAAGTGCTGTCGATATTACAGCCAAAACCCTACAGGAAGTGCTGTCGATATTACAGCCAAAACCCTACAGGAAGTGCTGTCGATATTACAGCCAAAACCCTACAGGAAGTGCTGTCGATATTACAGCCAAAACCCTACAGGAAGTGCTGTCGATATTACAGCCAAAACCCTACAGGAAGTGCTGTCGATATTACAGCCAAAACCCTACAGGAAGTGCTGTCGATATTACAGCCAAAACCCTACAGGAAGTGCTGTCGATATTACAGCCAAAACCCTACAGGAGGTTATATCGATATTACAGCCAAAACCCTACAGGAAGTGCTGTCGATATTACAGCCAAAACCCTACAGGAAGTGATGTCGATATTACAGCCAAAACCCTACAGGAAGTGCTGTCGATATTACAGCCAAAACTCTACAGGAAGTGATGTCGATATTACAGCCAAAACCCTACAGGAAGTGCTGTCGATATTACAGCCAAAACCCTACAGGAAGTGATGTCGATATTACAACCAAAACCCTACAGGAAGTGCTGTCGATATTACAGCCAAAACCCTATAGGAGGTGATGTCGATATTACAGCCAAAACCCTATAGGAGGTAATGTCGATATTACAGCCAAAACCCTACAGGAGGTTATATCGATATTACAGCCAAAACCCTATAGGAGGTGATGTCGATATTACAGCCAAAACCCTACAGGAGGTTATATCGATATTACAGCCAAAACCCTACAGGAGGTGCTGTCGATATTACAACCAAAACCCTACAGGAGGTGCTGTCGACAATACAGCCAAAACCCTACAGGAGGTGCTGTCGATTTTACAGCCAAAACCCTATAGGAGGTGATGTTGATATTACAGCCAAAACCCTACAGGAGGTTATATCGATATTACAGCCAAAACCCTACAGGAGTTGCTGTCGACAATACAGCCAAAACCCTACAGGAGGTTTGGTCAACAATACAGTCAAACCCCTACAGGAGGTGCTGTCGACAATACAGCAAAAACCCCACGGGAGGTCATGTCGATATTACAGGCAAACCCCCACAGGAGGTTTAATCGACAATACAGCCAAAACCCTACAGGAGGTGCTGTCGACAATACAGCTCCATCAGCCTTACATTTGCACTTACAGAGGAGTCCTGACACACACACACACGCACACACACACACACACACGCTCACCAGTGGAGGCTGCTGAGGGGAGGACGGTTCATAATAATGGCTGAAATGGAGTAAATGGAATGTCATCAAACCCATGGAAACCATGGAAACCATGTGTTTGGTGTATTTGTTCCCATCCCTCTAATTCCGCTCCAGTCTTTCCGCGAGCTCGTCCTCCCCAATTAATTAAGGTGCCACCAACCTCCTGTGCACACATCACAGGAGGTTGGTGGCACCTTAATTGGGGAAGACAGGCTCTCGGTAATGACTGGAGTGGAATCAGTGGAATGGTATCAACAACATCAAACACATGGTTTCCATGGTTTCCATGGGTTTGGTGACATTCCATTCACTCCATTTCGGCCATTATTATGAGCAGTTCCCCCCTCAGCAGCTTCCTGTGGGACACATACTGTATGTATGCATAAACACACACACACACACACACACACACACACACACACACACTGTTTGTGTAAACAAATCTGCTCACACACATATTCATGAGTCTACTAATGACGTGACGGCGACACGCTAATCTAACATGGTTTTACTGAGCATGGCTGTGACTCTGGAAATAAAGGGACAGTAATCTGTGTAACACATGTAGAGCTCCGGAACTCAGGGGACAGTCATTTTTGTTACACATGTAGAACAAAGAGAGTTTCCACTAGCTTCTATAGCCACAACGTCAGATTCCACAGCAACAAAAAAAAAATATGCTTTTTGCTAATACTTTAAGGTGAGGGTTAGGTTTAAAATCACATTTTAAGAAGATAAATTGTAGAAAAGGGCAGGATTTATGACTTTGTAGCTAGTGATTACCAACAAAGAGGCTAAATAATGTTGCTACATTATACCAGATGGGGTACAAATTGGAATTGTGCTCGGGGAATTTCCCTGGGGTCACACATTTCTCACTAATGAGAAAGCATAACCTATATTCAATATGGGAAATATGACATTTGCATGCAGGGAATTCATTTTAAATTTTTAACCAACTGCCAAAAATGAAATGGATGGATATGAATGGTATACCTGGCTGCTCCAGTCAAAATAATTATTGCTCCACTCTTCAATTATGTGCCCAGAACCATCCTACTGTATCTTGATTGGTGTATATTTCCATCAATATAATCTCAGCTCTTTTGAAATCCCTTCACGTGCACGCCCTTTTCTTCAGACCCCGCCTTGGGTCCATTCATCTCGGTTGAGATATGGGTGTTGCCCCTGTCAATCACACTCCTTCTCGTCGTAGGCTCTCTCACTGCTCCTCCGCTTCCTGGCCTCGCCGCACCTCTTTCTGACAGCTACTAGTACCGCTTTCTCGAAGACAACTGGACCGTAGAGAATCCTCGTTGTGGAAGATTAAGAAATAGCCTTTTTTTTGTTGTCGGATTTATTCATTGTCCCTACTTCGAAAGTTGTTTATCGGACGAGAGACTGATGGTTTTGGAAGTCGTTCTGAGGGACACGAAAGTGTAAAGGAAGGTTTTCTTTTCTTTTTTTGTCTTTTTTCTTTTTTTAGACCCTAACACAGTAACATAAAGAGACATATCTACGGTTCATGGCTGCTGGGGAAGGTGCCCAGCTGCCGGCAACAATAGCGGCCAGCCGGTGCGTGGAGAAGTCGCTCGAGGAAGCTACCGGGAGCGGTGCTCTGAACTTGTCGAACCGTAAATTGAAAGAGTTTCCCCGAACCGCCCGGAACTATGACTTGTCCGATATTACGACAGCCGGTGAGTTGTGTTTTGTCTCTGTTTTGGTGTAGATAAATGTTGTTGTTTTTTTTTCAATTTAGTTGACAATTCATAGGATGTGGAGCTAACCGTGGACAGTCTTTTGTTAGTGTTGTTGTTGTCACCTGCTTGTGTTGTAAGTATCTCGAACTAACAAGCCAACGTTAGCACCACATCCGTGAAGAAAAGACACAAATAAAACAAGTTAAAAGTGTAACGTTACGAGAGGTTCATTGACACTATCTTCAGATGTTGGACTGCCAATTCAGCCACAACTTCTTCAACTAACATGTTTCTTGTTTATTCTTTCAATTACGGAGATATATTTTAAAATGTGTTTTATTCGAGTTTACATTCTTGTACTTCTGGGTCATTGGTTGTCAAGTTTTTAAGCAAATTTCCCCTTTCGCTTCCTGTATGATGAAAGGAGTTGCTTGCTGGTTATAATGGTTTTGTATGAGTTTGACAAAATGTCAGTATTGTATCTCCTGCTTGAGGTTCCCTTCTTTCATTTAGTCAATTCACAACACTATCACAATGGTTTGAAAGGTAATTTGAAAGATGACAATAACATTGTAAAAGTTTAATGGTGTCTAAAATGCCCGTAAGGTAGATTTGACAGTGCGATCTAAAGGAGAACTAACTCGTTTCTCGCGTTGTTGAAAGAAGATTACCCAATCCAGGTTGAAGCCTGAAATCAATCTTATCTACCCAGTGTTTTGAAACAACGTCCCCCTCTGCTGCTTTCTGCACTCTCTGGTAATTATAACCATCTGCTCAAAGGACCTAGACCTTATACAGTGAGGAGAGACATTGGACGCACACATACATACATGCATAAATACACACACACACACACACACACACACACACACACACACACACACCCAGCTGCCATCTGTAATCCAACAACGGTAATGGATACTGTAGGGATGAATGTATCCGAGGCCTTAGATAACAACATTATCTTGATGTGCGCTTGTTTATACAAAGCGTAGCTCCATATTATAAACTAAGAACTAAAGGCAAGCCAATTTTAATTATATATATATATATATATATATATAACATTGACATATGTTATTAATGGTGTCCAATTTTAGCTCTTCATTGTAACCACCTCCTAATGAAAGCTGGTTATTCATTTTAATAATGCAGTTTGTCGTGAGATGCACGTTTGCGGCAAAGTCTCTCCCAACTCCGTAATACGTCTGTCCTGTTTCTGTCATCCAATTCAGTGACTTCATTTTTCGGGTGGTTGCTATGATTACAGTGTCGTTCCCCCTTTTTTGAATTGGTCATAATTAACACGTTACTCCAGACACGGACGATGTGGCTCATACCTGGTCGTTTAGATAATGGCACTCTTTCAGTTTGAATAAGGTGCTTGCTTTGGCACACCCCGCCCCTCTCCTCTAATCTGTCTGGATGCGCTATGACACAGCATCCCTGTGTGCTGATGTACAGTGAAAGCTTGAGGCTGCAACTTTTCATTTCAGACTGTGTTTTTGCTACTGTGTTCATGAGAGATTTAGGCCGGCTCGCTATAGTTGTCAGTGGTGAAATAGACAGGTGTGTGTGTGTGTGCTGGTTAGTGGGATAGGTTGGGTTTTGACAGTCAGGTATGGTCTTACCCCGACTGTGGAGTAAATGTCTCAACTGTAAAATGAGCCCTATTCCCTATATAGTGCACTACTTTAGACCAGAGCCCTATTCCCTATATAGTGCACTACTTTAGACCAGAGCCCTATTCCCTATATAGTGCACTACTTTAGACCAGAGCCCTATCCCCTATATAGTGCACTACTTTAGACCAGAGCCCTATTCCCTATATAGTGCACTACTTTAGACCAGAGCCCTATTCCCTATATAGTGCACTACTTTAGACCAGAGCCCTATCCCCTATATAGTGCACTACTTTAGACCAGAGCCCTATTCCCTATATAGTGCACTACTTTAGACCAGAGCCCTATTCCCTATATAGTGCACTACTTTAGACCAGAGCCCTATTCCCTATATAGTGCACTACTTTAGACCAGAGCCCTATTCCCTATTTTACATCACCAGACTTAACACGTCAACGGGGATGTCCTCAAGAAACAGAAAGGCTATAATCTTCATCGTGGTTATCGTGGATCTCCGATGCCCTGCGACGATGACAAAGTCGGAGAGACGTTTAGATCTGTAATGGACAACTGTAACAGAGAGTCAGAACAGAGGCCTCCTTCGTGGTCCTATTCCAAACTACTCTTCAGAATAAATGGCACCTGAAAGTTGCCTGATTTGATAAGGGATTACTAAAGTTCCTGAGCTAGTGCTATGGATTGAAGAGTGCAGAATTGGGGACAAGGTCCCAAACAGGCCCTAGGGTGTTTATGATAACAGTGATGGTCTCCCTCTCTGTTATCCCCCCCCCCCCCCCGGAGCAACTTCCCTTCAGGAAGTTCAGGGGTTCAGTCCCCGCCCCCTCCTCTTCCTTACACAAGTGCACATGCTCTTTGGCTCCTGTAGGAAGGATAGTGTTCTAGCAAGCCAGCGAGCAGAGCAGGCCCATCCAGGAGAACAAACCCCAGCTGTGTGTACCTCTCTCTGGGTGCAACCCTCTCCCTGCACCCCTCAGAATAAGACTCCAAAATAATACTGATCTAGACACAGATTTCAGTAGCCGGTGTAGTGCAGTGGCATTTTAATAATTCCAGACGACGGGGGTTTGGGGCCGCCCAAGCTGACATTGTCTAGCAATAACCCAAACATAATTAAACCTAGGCCTATGAAAAACTGAACCTACCTTGCAGGGGGACCGTGAGCCCTCAGCCTCCTAAATCTGAACAGACATTGAAAACTGCTCACAGCCTAACCCAAATTCTGAACCTAGCTTGCAAGGGGACAGTGAGAGGATAGGTTTTTATGTGACCTGAGCATGCCACCGTTCAAATCAAATGTTATTTTGTCACATGCTTCATAAACAGTAGGTATAGACTAACAGTGAAATGCTTACTTCCCAAAATAATTACACTTGAATAATAACGCAATAAATAAATGCACAATGAGGAGCGATAACTTGGCAATATACACAGGGTACCAGTAGCGAGTCGATGTGCAGGGGTACGAGGTATCTGGTGTAGATGGGTACATGAGGGTAGCATTAAAGTGACTAGGCAACAGGATAGACGAGAGACAATAACAGCAAGTATGATGAATCAAAGGAGTTAGTTCTGGTAGCAATTGGGGTTGGAACTATTTTATCAGTCCATTAGCAACAGTAGTAGGCCAATGTTGTTTCAGGGAGCGCGTGACGAGTTGAGAAATAGTTGTTGCTGGGACCTCTGTTACACCTATCGTAGGAGCTCTTTTGGGGGAGGGAGGGAGGGAGGGGGAGGAGGAGGGAGAGAGAACCCTTGCAGCTGAGAGATGCATTAATTAAAGGAAGGGGGATGGGAGGAAGGGATGGGCAGAGAGGGGGAGGGAGGCCCTTTGATGGAGAAGGCTGCTTGCATTGTCGTGGTGTGTTCCCTTAAAGGGGTTTTTACTTGAGCGGGAACCCTTTCTCTCGCTCTCTTGAGCCCCCAACCCCCCCCCCCCTCTCTTTGTCTGAGTCATGGTTTTAACCTGGCTCTCCCAGTGGTTTTCCTCTGTATCCCTCGTGCTCTCTCTGTTAGTCTCTCTCCCCCCCCCCGTGTTGTCTCTTTCTATCCCTTGGGCTCTCTCGTTCGATCTATCTCGTTCCTCTACCTCTACTTCCCCCATTCCATCTCTATGGGATCAATAAAGAGCACTGTGTCTGTCCTGTAATGTGTGGTCTCTGTCCCATTTATTTTGTATTTTTTGCTGCTCCTATCCAGAGCGACTCAGTCAGTTCATTCCACTAGGTAGATAAACAACCACATTAGGGGCCTTTCACAGTAAAAACCTTTTTATGTAACAGTTACTGCGACTGTTGTTTTTGAATATTCTTCCAATGTTCCTTTCTCGGTGTCTCTGCAGTTACTAGACTTGTAGACGGGTTATGACATCTCACCCACAGAAGAGATGGCATGAGTTTTAATGGAGCGCATATGCTCAAGATCAGTCAAGTCTAGTGTGTGTGTGTGTGTGTGTGTGTGTGTGTGTGTGTTCAGGTTTAGCCGCTCGGTTGGGTGGAGCCTGTCGTCATGGGAACCGTGCCCACACTGAGGAGGTGTACTGGCAAGAGGAACGTTCCAGAACATTTTAAAGAAAGAAAGAAAAAAAACTGTTTGAATCCTCTTTGTCCCTTCCCTCCTCACAAACACCTGTTTTAAAAGGTGAGCTGCG
This sequence comes from Oncorhynchus clarkii lewisi, assembly GCF_045791955.1. NCBI lineage: Eukaryota > Metazoa > Chordata > Actinopteri > Salmoniformes > Salmonidae > Oncorhynchus > Oncorhynchus clarkii. The sequence goes on from NC_092167.1 coordinate 47,277,476, forward strand.
TTCAGGGGCCAGTGTTTTGACCCAGTAAACGGGCCTTTTGGAGGTTGCTAGTGAAGAGATTGTTGACTCTTACAAATATATGTGCTCAGGTTGTCAGCTCGTGACTAATGGTGATTCACCACAACACTGAAAACAACTAAGCTAGGCTATAGGCCTATAGGAACTGTTGATCTGTGTGTGTGTGTGCACAGTATTAACCTCATTCTCTCCTGTAGTCCAAGGTGAGCTATGACTCACTAGTTTTGATTGAACTCAATAGATATTCATTGATCCGTCCCACACAAAAGGTGAAAACCCCATTTGAAATCTGCCCCGACGTCCACCCAGTTCCTTGTGTCTCGGTCACATGAATGACACTGCAGAGAGAGAACTGTGTCCACCTAGCCTTTCTGTCATTTTGTTGAAGGAAATTAAAATGTCACTTAGCCCAAGTGGCCTAACCTGTCTTTCACCTGCCTCCTGTTCATGAAACTGTTTACTACCGGTTTCCATGGAGAAGCTTCGGAATGAAAGGGGATACATTCCAAATGGAACCCTATTCCCTATATAGTGCACTACTTTAGACCAGAGCCCTATTCCCTATATAGTGCACTACTATAGACCAGAGCCCTATTCCCTATATAGTGCACTACTTTAGACCAGAGCCCTATTCCCTATATAGTGCACTACTTTAGACCAGAGCCCTATTCCCTATATAGTGCACTACTATAGACCAGAGCCCTATTCCCTATATAGTGCACTACTTTAGACCAGAGCCCTATTCCCTATATAGTGGCACTACTATAGACCAGAGCCCTATTCCCTATATAGTGCACTACTTTAGACCAGAGCCCTATTCCCTATATAGTGCACTACTTTAGACCAGAGCCCTATTCCCTATATAGTGCACTACTTTAGACCAGAGCCCTATTCCCTATATAGTGCACTACTTTAGACCAGAGCCCTATTCCCTATATAGTGCACTACTTTAGACCAGAGCCCTATTCCCTATATAGTGCACTACTTTAGACCAGAGCCCTATTCCCTATATAGTGCACTACTTTAGACCAGAGCCCTATTCCCTATATAGTGCACTACTTTAGACCAGAGCCCTATTCCCTATATAGTGCACTACTTTAGACCAGAGCCCTATTCCCTATATAGTGCACTACTTTAGACCAGAGCCCTATTCCCTATATAGTGCACTACTTTAGACCAGAGCCCTATTCCCTATATAGTGCACTACTTTAGACCAGAGCCCTATTCCCTATATAGTGCACTACTTTAGACCAGAGCCCTATTCCCTATATAGTGGCACTACTATAGACCAGAGCCCTATTCCCTATATAGTGCACTACTTTAGACCAGAGCCCTATTCCCTATATAGTGGTACTACTATAGACCAGAGCCCTATTCCCTATATAGTGCACTACTTTAGACCAGATATATATTAATAATATATATATGTTTTTTTTTTTTTTTACCTTTTATTTAACGAGGCAAGTCAGTTTAAGAACAAATTCTTATTGTCAATGGCGGCCTAGGAACAGTGGGTTAACTGGTCTAGGAACAGTGGGTTAACTGGTCTAGGAACAGTGGGTTAACTGGTCTAGGAACAGTGGGTTAACCGCCCCTACACTAACCACTAGGCTACCTGCCGCCCCTACACTCTAACCACTAGGCTACCTGCCGCCCCTCCACTCTAACCACTAGGCTACCTGCCGCCCCTCCACTCTAACCATTAGGCTACCTGCCGCCCCTCCACTCTAACCACTAGGCTACCTGCCGCCCCTCCACTCTAACCACTAGGCTACCTGCCGCCCCTCCACTCTAACCACTAGGCTACCTGCAGAAGCTGTACAGTTATTGTTACAGTAGCTTTAATGGGGTTGTTGTGACCTGATGACACTGATTTTGAACATGTGTGTTTGAACAGTTCAACTGTGTCTGTGCTGTAGAAGAGGGGAACTTCTGTGACCCGTTTCAGGAAGCTACATGTACAGTTGAAGTCGGACATTTACATACACTTAGGTTGGAGTCATTACAGCACATTTTTCAACCACACCACAAGTGTCTTGTTAACAAACTATAGTTTTGGCAAGTCGGTTAGGACATCTACTTTGTGCACGACACACAGTTTTTCCAACAATTGTTTACAGACAGGTTATTTCACTTCTAATTCACTGTATCACAATTCCAGTGGGTAAGAAGTTGACTGTGCCTTTAAACAGCTTGGAAAATTCCAGAAAATGATGTCATGGCTTTAGAAGCTTCTGATAGGCTAATTGACATCATTTGAGTCAATTGGAGGTGTACTTGTGGATGTGTTTCAAGGCCTACCTTCAAACTCAGTGCCTCTTTGCTTGACATCATGGGAAAAAAAGAATTGTTCATGGGAGAAAAGAATTGTAGACCTCCACAAGTCTGGTTCATCCTTGGGAGCAATTTCCAAATGCCTGAAGGGACCACGTTCATCTGTACAAACAACAGTACGCAAGTATAAACACCATGGGACCAGGCAGCCTTCATACTGCTCAGGAAGGAGATGCGTTCTGTCTCCTAGAGAGGAACGTATTTTAGTGCAAAAAGTGCAAATCCATCCCAAAACAACAGCAAAGGACCTTGTGAAGATGCTGGAGGAAACAGGTACAAAAGTATTTATATCCACAGTAAAACGAGTCCTATATCGACATAACCTGAAAGGCCCCTCAGCAAGGAAGCAGCCACTGCTCCAAACCCGCCATAAAAAAGCCAGACTACGGTTTGCAACTGCACATGGGGACAAAGATCGTACTCTTTGGAGAAATGTCCTCTGGTCTGATGAAACAAAAATTGAACTGTTTGGCCATAATGACCATCGTTGTGATTGGAGGAAAAAGGGGTGGGCTTGCAAGCCAAAGAACACCATCCCAACTGTGAAGCACGGGGTGGCAGCATCATGTTGTGGGGGTGATTTGCTGCAGGAAGGACTGGTGCACTTCACAAAATAAATAGCATCAGTAGGAAGGAACATTATGTGGATATATTGAAGCAACATCTCAAGACATCAGTCAGGAAGTTATAGCATGGGTCTTCCAAATGGACAATGACCCCAAGAGTATTTCTTAAGTTGTGGCAAAACGGCTTAAGGACAACAGAGTCAAGGTACTGGAGTGGCCATCACAAAGCCCTGACCTCAATCCTATAGAAAATTTGTGGGCAGAACTGAAAAAGAATTGAAAAAGCGTGTGTGAGCAAGGAGGCCTACGAACCTGACTCAGTTACACCAGCTCAATCAGGAGGAATGAGCCAAAATTCACCCAATTTATTGTGGGAAGCTTGTGGAAGGCTAACCAAAACATTTGACCCAAGTTAAACAATTTAAAGGCAATGCTACCAAATACTAATTGAGTGTATGTAAACTTCTGACCCACTGGGAATGTGATGAAAGAAATAAAAGCTGAAATAAATCGTTCTCTCTACTATTATTCTGACATTTCACATTCTTAAAATAAAAGTGGTGATCCTAACTGACCTAAAACAGGGATTTTTCTACTAGGATTAAACGTCAGGAATTGTGAAAAACTGAGTTTAAATGTATTTGTCTGAAGGTGTTTGAACTTCCAACTTTAACTGTATGTCTCACTTCACTACTTCACAGGATTGGCCATTTGATGTTTTTTTGGGGGGGGTTTATCAAAATATTTTGGGGGGGCAGAAATGCCTTCTGGAACATGTGAACTTTCATGTGCCTTAGTTAAACGTGTATGCCATCTGTAAATGCGAATACAATTATTTAAATAAATAACGAGCCTAGTTGGTTTAGCCATGGAAAAGGGAGCAACCTTCCCGCTAGCCATGATTGGCTGAAATAATGGATGGGGGTGACATGTCGAGAGATGAGTTGTGATTGGTCCGCCATGTAGCATGCTTCTGTCTTTTTTCATGAGCTGCTAAGTATTTTTTTAAAGAACTGAACGCTGCCCTTAATTAAGTTAATTGCACTATCGACAGTCGCTCAGTCGGAAACCGTTTTGGTCGTGCCATGCAGACTCTCTCCGACTCTGAAAAGCATTCAGACTAGTTGGAATTTCGAGTTGGGTGACTGTTTTTTTTTTGTTTTTTTTTTCCCCAAATCTGAGTTTTTTTTGTTGTTGTAGTTCCCAGTTTTAAACGTGGCATTAGAGTTGTGATTTATGGTAGCTAGCTTGCTAAACGATGAACAATGTCTAAACAAAAAATAACTGCACTTTGCAAGAAACCATTTTACTGTACCGTTTACAGCTTCTGTATCCTGTGCATGTGAAGAATAATCTTTGATTTTATTTGAAAGAGTGTGTGTGTGTGTGTTTCACCAGAGACGGTAATGTGAAGAACAACATGACCTGCACCAAGTCAGATTAGGATAAAGGCCAAAGACTAGATAGTGTATTTTTACCTGGAGTTTTTCCTTATTGTAGGCTACTACTTTCAACACTTTTAGTCTTCAAATCTTTGGTTGTTTACTGCACTACCTCACTCACTCTGTTTAGTACATGGCCTCACATGTGAATCCTTGAAGAGATGGGTGGGGCTGAGGCTTAAGAGGGTGTGAACGATGCTGAATGGGCGTAGACAAAAAAACGAGCTCTCCAGTAGGTGTACCAAAATATTCAAGGGTCATTATCTCAAAAGTGGTGTTACAAGTTTATCAACTTTCAAAGCTGAATTACTTTCTCGTTGTTCCTCAACTGCTGTGTATGATATATAACATTTTCTAGCTCTGAGTCTACTTATTAACCAATGTAATAAATAACAATTTCATGTTTTGCTTATTGTAGGCTACTACTTTCAACACTTTTAGTCTTGAAATCTTTGGTTGTTTACTGCACTAACTCACTCACTCTGTTTAGTACATGGCTTCACATGTGAACACTTAATGAGATGGGTGGGGCTTAACCAATGTAATAAATAACAATTTCATGTTTTGCTACTTGGAACCAAATCTATGCGGTGGCTCACACTGTCGGTTGGTTGTATCTGTTTCATTTTGAGTGTTTTATCTCTTGAGCAGTGCTCTGCTCCCCCCCCCCCCCCCCACTGTTGCATTTCCGTCACACTGCGGATGTGGGTGTGCATGCTCACTCAAACTTCTGCTTTCTCTCAGCTTTTCTACTGAATCCTCTGTATCTCTCTCTCTCTCTCTTTCTTGTCCTCCCTCTCTCGGTCTGTCTCGCTGTATCTACATTCTGTATTTATCTTTCTCTCGTTCGTTAGCTTGCTCTCTCTGAGCCTTGTTCTCTCTCTCTGAGCCCTGTTCTCTCTGAGCCCTGTTCTCTCTCTCGCTCTCTCTCTCTCTCTCTCTCTCTCTCTCTCTGAGCCCTGTTCTCGCTCTCGTTCTCTCTCTCTCTCTCTGAGCCCTGTTCTCGTTCTCTCTCTCTCTCTCTCTCTCTCTCTCTCTGAGCCCTGTTCTCGTTCTCTCTCTCTCTCTCTCTCTCTGAGCCCTGCTCTCTCTCTTGTTCTCTCTCTCGTTCTCTCTCTGAGCCCTGTTCTCTCTCTCTCTGAGCCCTGTTCTCTCTCTCTCTCTCTCTCTGAGCCCTATTCTCTCTCTCTCTCTCTGAGCCCTATTCTCTCTCTCCCTCTCTCTGAGCCCTATTCTCTCTCTGAGCCCTATTCTCTCTCTGAGCCCTATTCTCTCTCTGAGCCCTATTCTCTCTCTCTCTCTCTGAGCCCTATTCTCTCTCTCTCTCTCTCTCTGAGCCCTATTCTCTCTCTGAGCCCTATTCTCTCTCTCTCTCTCTCTGAGCCCTATTCTCTCTCTCTCTCTCTCTGAGCCCTGTTCGCTCTCTCTCGCTCTCTCTCTGAGCCCTGTTCTCGCTCTCGTTCTCTCTCTCGTTCTCTCTCTCGTTCTCTCTCTGAGCCCTCTTCTCTCTCTCGTTCTCTCTCTCGTTCTCTCTCTCGTTCTCTCGTTCTCTCTCTCTCTCTCTCTCTCTCTCTCTCTCTCTCTCTCTCTCTCTCTCTCTCTCTCTCTCTCTCTCTGAGCCCTGTTCTCTCTCTCTCTCTCTGAGCCCTGTTCTCTCTCTCTCTCTCTCTCTGAGCCCTGTTCTCTCTCTCTCTCTCTCTCTCTCTGAGCCCTGTTCTCTCTCTCTCTCTCTCTCTCTCTGAGCCCTGTTCTCTCTCTCTCTCTCTCTCTCTCTGAGCCCTGTTCTCTCTCGTTCTCTCTCTCTGAGCCCTGTTCTCTCTCTCTCTCTCTGAGCCCTGTTCTCTCTCGTTCTCTCTCTCTCTCTCTGAGCCCTGTTCTCTCTCGTTCTCTCTCTCTCTCTCTGAACCCTGTTCGCTCTCTCTCGCTCTCTCTCTCTCTGAGCCCTGTTCTCTCTCGCTCTCTATAAGGGTTAGTAAATCCTGTTAGTCGGCTCTCTCTCACAGCACAGCAGATGGTTAGTGGAATCCCTTTCGCTCCCCGGGGGAATTAAGGAAAGATGGAGTTACTTGGGTTCAATGTCCTCCAGCCCCATAGATACAGAACTACCACGGGTGTATTCAGTCAGTGATGTGAAACCTTGGCAACGTCACAGATAGGAATGGAATGAATAGAACAGACATGATTCCTTATTCTGCCCGACAATCCATATCTGTTTTAATCTACACCATTTTGATCTGCACATTCTGCAACGGTCGTCCTGAACAGGCATCTCTGAACTGTTGCAATTTTCAACGACCTCATCACTGTGTATTTCGATGTATCTCTGTGGGGTTGCCAGGTTTGAAAGGCCCTCCCTCCCTCCCTCCGGTGTCATAGATACTGTTGCAGTGCCCTGGGCTCCGTTGAGTCATTCTTAGAATAAGAGGCTGTTGTCTGGCAACCGAACAAGTTCTTTTTTCTTTCTGTAAGTAGTCATTGCATGTCTGTACAACCCTGTAGGTTTCTAGAGTGGTAGTCATCTAGGCTAGCTAGTCAGTTACTCACACTGACTATCTCTAGGCTTTTCTAGGCCACTCTAACCTAGGATCCATCAAACGGCCAGAGGTCTTCTGGACCTCTGGCCAGTTGACCAGTGTACGTTGTACAGTAGGCTGTGTAACCTAGAGGCCAACATGACCTGTTCTAGTTCACTACAGTCTATTGCTGAGCGAGTGCCCAGTCACCCTGTCATTGTCCCGCTGTGCTGGTGTCTCCCATTGTGATGCGCAAAGCACATTCTGTCAACTTGGGTAAATAGCCTAGCTACTATTGCATTAGCCTAGGACAGTTTCTCTTGGGGATGGGCCTGTAGTAAGCCAACCATTTGGGTAATGGCCCTATCTGAAAGCCCTGTGTTCATCTGTCAGTGCACTGTTATAAGGTGTGTGTGTGTGTGTGTGTGTGTGTGTGTATAATAATTTAATGGACTTGCGTGGAGCGGTGTAGTCTCTCCTGTCCTGGTCTGATCTGTTCTGAATAATGAAAGCTGTGTGTGTGTGTGTGTGTGTGTGTGTGTGTGTGTGTGTGTGGCTCTGCCATCTTATGTAACTGAAAGCCATAAGCTTCCTGGGGTGTTGACTTTGGTGTGTCCAGATGGTTTATTCACTGGGGCTCTGTGCCACATGAGACCGCAGGGCCGGCTGTGTTTAGAGGGAGTGTGTGTACAGACAACCAGACCCCACCAGCAGCCCTACAGACAGCATACCATAGTTTAGTTCAGTCAGCCAGGACATTGACTATTACAGGGCTTCCACAGGGAGGATAATGAATTCCCTTTCTGTTCATCAAACCAACACTACACACACCATGAATCTGCACTAACCCTTTTTACAACTCTCAATAACCCAGATTTGAATCTAAACTGATCAAATTAAATAAGTGGTTTAGCAACAACTGGGGGTGAGTGAGGGAGTGTATTGGCGACACACACCTGTTGTCCATTGGATCCAAAGCAACAGATAATTCCTGCTAGAGACTAGGGGATACAACAGTTGTTGACAATTGACGTCAAATCGTACCCCCACTGTCCTCTCCTCTCCTGCTGCTACTGCTGAAACCGGTTTTGACAGCACGCACGCTAGCCCAACAGTCGTCATGGTGATTGGAGGGGTGTTCACACTTTCCACGTCTCCGTCCGGGCTGTATGTCACATTCCTCTGCTGTTCCGTCCGCAGGGGTTTGATATTTCACGAGCACGTTGTGATATTTCGTACGTTTCCTGTTTTGGCGAACCGAGATGATTGTGCACTCAGCTAGTCTGTTGGATCAATATGTTCATTTTTATTGAGTTTGCTGTCCTCGTCTAGTTTGGATCTGATGGCAGACCAATGTGTGCTCCGGCCAAATCCTCTGTTGTCATGCACAGATGTGTGTCATGCACAGATGTGTGTCATGACAACGATTTGACAGTTGTCTGAAGCAGTTAACTTTTTTTTAAATGGGAAAAAATTTAATTGTGTTCAAAACTACACAATACACAATTTGATATTACGCATTATCCATCTTAACAATAAAAAAAAACAAAATGGACGTTTGTACAAACAATATAACTATGTACATAGGCTACTGTCAGGAGGTCATAATTATGAGTACACAAAATGAATCATACAGGGAGGAAGTAGCGGTTCACAATGCAATAACTTTACCCAATACAGTTAATGATATTCTCAGCAAATAAAACTAGATCCATTTTTGTTTAGTGTCGAGTTGTTCACGTTAGTTAGTATTACACAATTGGCTACGTCCCATGCTTCAACAGTGGAAGCCCAGGCATTTAAAATAAATAAATTAATTTAATCACGGCCACTGATCGCTCTGTACGAATAATACCCTGAAAATATACGAATGGTGTTTTTTTTTGAGGTGAGAAGATGGTAGGGGTCGGTGAAGTACTGGGGGTGACCTATTCTGTATAGCCTGCTGCTGGTGAGGTGAGCCCATAGACATGAATAGAGATCTCATCTTTATCTGAGCCTTTATGGCGTCTGACCACAGCGTCGTCAAGGCTATCCGCTAAGTAGTCATTTTTCTTCATATTTTGTGTTTTGAAAGAAGAGTAAACTTAATATTGGTGATTTAAAAAAAAGAAATATATATATTTTTTTGTAAATGTCCTGAACCAAATTAATCTATTTGTGATAAAGCTTCAAGCAAGTGACAAACCATAGACAACCCAATTTGAAGAATCTCCAACCAGTTAACTAATTTAAATCGGTGGAAGCCCCCAATGGCGATGTCCCATGCTAAAACGGGGTCTATCCATCTAGAGATCTGTCTCTATTGGTGAGCTGGAGCTTGACTTCTCCATCGCTGCTGGAGCCAGCCCCCCCCCCCCCCCCCCCCCCCCCCCCCCCCCCGCTGAGACACAGGTGAAGGGACTGGAGGAGTGTGGGAAGGAGAGGAGAAAGACATTTGCGGAGAGGAAGAGAGACTTTAAGGTCCTGGAATGTTTGGATGGATAAGTCCCACATGTTGACCCCTGCTGCGCTGACGTTCCAATGACTCCAATCTGACTTGGATTAGCCCCCCCCCCCTGGCCTGCCACTCTCCCCCCCTGGCCTGCCACTCTCCCCCCCTGGCCTGCCACTCTCCCCCCCTGGCCTGCCACTCTCCCCCCCTGGTCTGCCACTCTCCCCCCCTGGCCTGCCACTCCCCCCCCTGGCCTGCCACTCCCCCCCCTGGCCTGCCACTCCCCCCCCTGGCCTGCCACTCCCCCCCCTGGCCTGCCACTCCCCCCCCTGGCCTGCCACTCCCCCCCAGCCTGCCACTCTCTCTCCCCCCCCAGCCTGCCACTCTCTCTCCCCCCCCAGCCTGCCACTCTCTCTCCCCCCCCAGCCTGCCACTCTCTCTCCCCCCCAGCCTGCCACTCTCTCTCCCCCCCAGCCTGCCACTCTCTCTCCCCCCCCAGCCTGCCACTCTCTCTCCCCCCCCAGCCTGCCACTCTCTCTCCCCCCCCAGCCTGCCACTCTCTCTTCCCCCCTAGCCTGCCACTCTCTCTTCCCCCCTAGCCTGCCACCCCCCCCAGCCTGCCACTCTCTCTCCCCCCCTAGCCTGCCACTCTCTCTCCCCCCTAGCCTGCCACTCTCTCTCCCCCCTAGCCTGCAACTCTCTCTCCCCCCTAGCCTGCCACCCCCCCCTAGCCTGCCACCCCCCCAGCCTGCCACTCTCTCCCCCCCCAGCCTGCCACTCTCTCCCCCTAGCCTGCCACTCTCCCCCCCTAGCCCGCCACTCTCCCCCCCTAGCCCGCCACTCTCCCCCCCTAGCCCGCCACTCTCTCTCCCCCCCTAGCCTGCCACTCTCTCTCCCCCCCTAGCCTGCCACTCTCTCTCCCCCCCTAGCCTGCCACTCTCTCTCCCCCTAGCCTGCCACTCTCTCTCCCCCCCTAGCCTGCCACTCTCTCTCCCCCCCTAGCCTGCCACTCTCTCTCCCCCCCTAGCCTGCCACTCTCTCTCCCCCCTAGCCTGCCACTCTCTCCCCCCCTAGCCTGCCACTCTCTCTCCCCCCTAGCCTGCCACTCTCTCTCCCCCTAGCCTGCCACTCTCTCTCCCCCCCTAGCCTGCCCCCCCCCTAGCCTGCCCCCCCCTAGCCTGCCACCCCCCCAGCCTGCCACTCTCTCCCCCTAGCCTGCCACTCTCCCCCCTAGCCTGCCACTCTCTCTCTCCCCCCTAGCCTGATACTCTCTCTCTCCCCCCCTAGCCTGCCACTCTCTCCCCCCCTAGCCTGCCACTCTCTCCCCCCCTAGCCTGCCACTCTCTCTCCCCCCTAGCCTGCCACTCTCTCTCCCCCCTAGCCTGCCACTCTCTCTCCCCCCTAGCCTGCCACTCTCTCTCCCCCCCTAGCCTGCCACTCTCTCTCCCCCTAGCCTGCCACTCTCTCTCCCCCCCTAGCCTGCCACTCTCCCCCCCCCCAGCCTGCCACTCTCTCTCCCCCTAGCCTGCCACTCTCTCTCCCCCCCTAGCCTGCCACTCTCTCTCCCCCTAGCCTGCCACTCTCTCTCCCCCCCTAGCCTGCCACTCTCTCCCCCCTAGCCTGCCACTCTCTCCCCCCCTAGCCTGCCACTCTCTCTCCCCCCAGCCTGCCACTCTCTCTCCCCCCCAGCCTGCCACTCTCTCTCCCCCCCCAGCCTGCCACTCTCTCTCCCCCCCAGCCTGCCACTCTCTCTCCCCCCCAGCCTGCCACTCTCTCTCCCCCCCAGCCTGCCACTCTCTCTCCCCCCCAGCCTGCCACTCTCTCTCCCCCCCAGCCTGCCACTCTCTCTCCCCCCCAGCCTGCCACTCTCTCTCCCCCCCAGCCTGCCACTCTCTCTCCCCCCCCCAGCCTGCCACTCTCTCTCCCCCCCAGCCTGCCACTCTCTCTCCCCCCTAGCCTGCCACTCTCTCTCCCCCCCTAGCCTGCCACTCTCTCTCCCCCCCAGCCTGCCACTCTCTCTCCCCCCCCAGCCTGCCACTCTCTCTCCCTCCCAGCCTGCCACTCTCTCTCCCCCCCCAGCCTGCCACTCTCTCTCCCCCCCCAGCCTGCCACTCTCTCTCCCCCCCAGCCTGCCACTCTCTCTCCCCCCCAGCCTGCCACTCTCTCTCCCCCCCTAGCCTGCCACTCTCTCTCCCCCCCTAGCCTGCTACTCTCTCTCCCCCTAGCCTGCCACTCTCTCCCCCCCTAGCCTGCCACTCTCTCTCCCCCCTAGCCTGCCACTCTCTCTCCCCCCCTAGCCTGCCACCCCCCCAGCCTGCCACTCTCTCCCCCCCTAGCCTGCCACTCTCTCTCCCCCCCTAGCCTGCCACTCTCTCTCCCCCCCTACCCTGCCACTCTCTCTCCCCCCTAGCCTGCCACTCTCTCTCCCCCCTAGCCTGCCACTCTCTCTCCCCCTAGCCTGCCACTCTCTCTCCCCCCTAGCCTGCCACTCTCTCTCCCCCCTAGCCTGCCACTCTCTCTCCCCCCTAGCCTGCCACTCTCTCTCCCCCCTAGCCTGCCACTCTCTCTCCCCCCTAGCCTGCCACTCTCTCTCCCCCCTAGCCTGCCACTCTCTCTCCCCCCTAGCCTGCCACTCTCTCTCCCCCCTAGCCTGCCACTCTCTCTCCCCCCCTAGCCTGCCACCCCCCCCAACCTGCCACTCTCTCCCCCCCTAGCCTGCCACTCTCCCCCCTAGACTGCCACTCTCCCCCCTAGCCTGCCACTCTCCCCCCCTAGCCTGCCACTCTCCCCCCCTAGCCTGCCACTCTCCCCCCCTAGCCTGCCACTCTCCCCCCCTAGCCTGCCACTCTCCCCCCCTAGCCTGCCACTCTCTCTCCCCCCCTAGCCTGCCACTCTCTCTCTCCCCCCCAGCCTGCCACTCTCTCTCCCCCCCAGCCTGCCACTCTCTCTCCCCCCCCCCAGCCTGCCACTCTCTCCCCCCCCCAGCCTGCCACTCTCTCCCCCCCCAGCCTGCCACTCTCTCTCCCCCCCAGCCTGCCACTCTCTCTCCCCCCCAGCCTGCCACTCTCTCTCCCCCCCAGCCTGCCACTCTCTCTCCCCCCCAGCCTGCCACTCTCTCTCCCCCCCAGCCTGCCACTCTCTCTCCCCCCCAGCCTGCCACTCTCTCTCCCCCCCAGCCTGCCACTCTCTCTCCCCCCCAGCCTGCCACTCTCTCTCCCCCCCCAGCCTGCCACTCTCTCTCCCCCCCAGCCTGCCACTCTCTCTCCCCCCCAGCCTGCCACTCTCTCTCCCCCCCTAGCCTGCCACTCTCTCTCCCCCTGCCACTAGCCTGCTACTCTCTCTCCCCCCCAGCCTGCCACTCTCTCTCCCCCCCAGCCTGCCACTCTCTCTCCCCCCCAGCCTGCCACTCTCTCTCCCCCCCTAGCCTGCCACTCCCCCCAGCCTGCCACTCTCTCTCCCCCTAGCCTGCCACTCTCTCTCCCCCCCTAGCCTGCCACTCTCTCTCCCCCCTAGCCTGCCACTCTCTCTCCCCCCTAGCCTGCCACTCTCTCTCCCCCCTAGCCTGCCACTCTCTCTCCCCCCTAGCCTGCCACTCTCTCTCCCCCCTAGCCTGCCACTCTCTCTCCCCCCTAGCCTGCCACTCTCTCTCCCCCTAGCCTGCCACTCTCTCTCCCCCCCTAGCCTGCCACCCCCCCCAGCCTGCCACTCTCTCCCCCCCCTAGCCTGCCACTCTCCCCCCTAGCCTGCCACTCTCCCCCCCCCTAGCCGGCCACTCTCCCCCCCTAGCCTGCCACTCTCCCCCCCTAGCCTGCCACTCTCCCCCCCTAGCCTGCCACTCTCCCCCCCTAGCCTGCCACTCTCTCTCTCCCCCCTAGCCTGCCACTCTCTCTCTCCCCCCTAGCCTGCCACTCTCTCTCTCCCCCCTAGCCTGCCACTCTCTCCCCCCCTAGCCTGCCACTCTCTCCCCCCCTAGCCTGCCACTCTCCCCCCCCCTAGCCTGCCACTCCCCCCCCCTAGCCTGCCACTCTCTCTCCCCCTAGCCTGCCACTCTCTCTCCCCCCTAGCCTGCCACTCTCTCTCCCCCCTAGCCTGCCACTCTCTCTCCCCCCCTAGCCTGCCACTCTCTCTCCCCCCCTAGCCTGCCACTCTCTCTCCCCCCCTAGCCTGCCACTCTCTCTCCCCCCCTAGCCTGCCACTCTCTCTCCCCCCCTAGCCTGCCACTCTCTCTCCCCCCCTAGCCTGCCACTCTCTCTCCCCCCCTAGCCTGCCACTCTCTCTCCCCCCCTAGCCTGCCACTCTCTCCCCCCCTAGCCTGCCACTCTCTCTCCCCCCCTAGCCTGCCACTCTCTCTCCCCCCCTAGCCTGCCACTCTCTCTCCCCCCCTAGCCTGCCACTCTCTCCCCCCCTAGCCTGCCACTCTCTCCCCCCCTAGCCTGCCACTCTCTCTCCCCCCCTAGCCTGCCACTCTCTCTCCCCCCCTAGCCTGCCACTCTCTCTCCCCCCCTAGCCTGCCACTCTCTCCCCCCCTAGCCTGCCACTCTCTCCCCCCTAGCCTGCCACTCTCTCCCCCCCTAGCCTGCCACTCTCTCCCCCCCTAGCCTGCCACTCTCCTTCCCCCCTTAGCCTGCCACTCTTCCCCCCCCCCACATATCTACTCACCCAAGTGTTTGCACACACATGCAGTGTATGCTACATGCGAACACACAGGTAGAGAGAGAGTCACTCACTGCTGCAGCTCCTGTGGTGGTGTTAGATTGTAATGTTTCCACTCACCTGCAGGGCTGGTATCTACCCACGTCTCTGTTCTGTCTCTGTGCATAAACACACTGTGTGTCTGTACGTCAGTCTCTCTTCGTGCTGTCTCTCTAGTCCCTGTAACCGGGTCGCAGCGTCCTGTTTGGTAGTTCCGCCGCATCGGTGGTTGGCAGGTTTCAGAAGGCTGAAATTGCCATTGGCAACGTGTTGACACACAAGGTAAACACCAACGCAGCACATCAAATGACAGTCCTCCTGAAATGAGGAAGCTAGTCTGGATGGAATCATTGTTGCTTTGTGTAACGTTAGTTCAGACGAAAGCCCCTAATGTACTTTTGTTATTAGGGGTCAGTCCAATGGCGAGAAATCAGCCCCAGGCCTGTGTTTGTTGTTTTCACACACCGGCCTACAAAGGCTCTTTTTTAGTTTTTGCAGAATTGCAGTCACACATTCGTGATGAGTATTGGGAGTAACGCACATGGGAATTGGCAGTGTTATGCATGGGTTATTTGTGCACACGTTTTGGCCACACAGAAGTACCCCGAATCTCGTAGAAGTAGGTTGTAAGCAGCTGTCGTAGCTACACTCCTCTCCTTGTACTTTTCAAGTGTTTCTGGCAGTCGTAAGAAGGGACTTGAGCAACGGCACGATGAGTCCCGACCCTGAAGGATTCAAGCCTGTCGTGATTGAACTGTCTTTTTAGTGGAGTCTCTTTCTTTCTCTCTTTCTCTTTATTTCTCAGTCCATCTCTGTTCAGGTCTTTTTTTCTGATTTATATATATATATTTTTGGGCTGCTCTTTCACTCCCTTTGTCCATGTCCTCACTCTGGTATTATCTCCCGTCTGTTATTCAGTCACTTCTCGCTCCCTCTCGCTCCCTGTCTCTCTCTGTCTCGCTCCCTCTCGCTCCCTGTCTCTCTCTGTCTCGCTCCCTCTCGCTCCCTGTCTCTCTCTGTCTCGCTCCCTCTCGCTCCCTGTCTCTCTCTGTCTCGCTCCCTCTCGCTCCCTGTCTCTCTCTGTCTCGCTCCCTCTCGCTCCCTGTCTCTCTCGCTCCCTCTCTCTCTCGCTCCCTCTCTCTCTCGCTCTCTCTCTCTCTCTCTCTCGCTCCCTCTCTCTCTCTCTCTCTCTCTCTCTCTCTCTCTCTCTCTCTCTCTCTCTCTCTCTCTCTCTCTCTCTCTCTCTCTCTCTCTCTCTCTCTCTCTCTCTCTCTCTCTCTCTCTCTCTCTCTCTCTCTCTCTCTCTCTCTCTCTCTCTCTCTCTCTCTCTCTCTCTCTCTCTCTCTCTCTCTCTCTCTCTCTCTCTCTCTCTCGCTCTCTCGCTCTCTCTCCCCCATGATGATTCAGTACCTGATATGTGTGGGCGTAAGTAATTATCTCTCTGACACACACACACACACACACAGAGGCCCCAGTTCCCTCTTGCCTTGGATTTCAGTGTGGTGTTGAGGGCGGAGTGTGAAGTTTCTTGGCTGTGGGATCGAGAATAAATCACATCTGACGTATTTGGACTTCAACACTGTTTCTCTTTTATCATGGACACGGAGAAACAGTCTCTCTCTATCACACACACCATCACACACACACACCATCACACACACACACCATCACACACACACACCATCACACACACACACCATCACACACACACACCATCACACACACACACCATCACACACACACACCATCACACACACACACCATCACACACACACACCATCACACACACACACCATCACACACACACACACACACCATCACACACACACACCATCACACACACACACCATCACACACCATCACACACACACACACACACCATCACACCATCACACACACCATCACACACACCATCACACCATCACACACACCATCACACACACCATCACACCATCACACACACCATCACACACACCATCACACCATCACACACACCATCACACACACCATCACACACACACACACACCATCACACACACCATCACACACACCATCACACACACACACACACACACACCATCACACCATCACACACACACATCAGACATACTGCTATGACTGCTGAATACCAACTATCAATCACTTAGATCATGGAGATTCCTGGCGTAGCAACTGCTCTCTATCCCTCTGGATCGCCTGTCTCCTCTCCGTGTTCTCCCCACACAGACCGGACAAGTAGGCGCGCAATGCATTATGGTCATTGTAGTTAATCAACACATTTGGTTGTGCCCTGAACTATGTAGAATATTGGCATGTTGGAAAAGACTCCCTACTTCATGGCACAGTTTGGGCTTGATCTGATTTGTCTCTAGAGAAACTGCGCATGAGAAACACAAAACAAAATATAATTGAACCGACGTTGGTCAATTAGTTTGAATCATTGAACACCCATTTTAAACATATACAGTGGGGCAAAAAAGTATTTAGTCAGCCACAGCCAAGTACTCCCACTTAAAAAGATGAGAGAGGCCTGTAATTTTGATCATAGGTACACTTCAACTATAATTGCTCCCACAGTTGATTTCTTCAAACCAAGCTGCTTACCTATTGCAGATTCAGTCTTCCCAGCCTGGTGCAGGTCTACAATTTTGACAGCTCTTTGGTCTTGGCCATAGTGGAGTTTGGAGTGTGACTGAGGTTGTGGACAGGTCTTTTATACTGATAACAAGTTCAAACAGGTGCCATTAATACAGGTAACGAGTGGAGGACAGAGGAGCCTCTTAAAGAAGAAGTTACAGGTCTGTGAGAGCCAGAAATCTTGCTTGTTTGTAGGTGACCAAATACTTATTTTCCACCATAATTTGCAAATAAATTCATAAAAAATCCTACACAATGTGGATTTTCTTTCTTCTCATTTTGTCTGTCATAGTTGAAGTGTACCTATGATGATAAATTACAGGCCTCTCTCATCTTTTTGAGTGGGAGAACTTGCACAATTGGTGGCTGACTAAATACTTTTTTTGCCCCACTGTATATGGATGTCTGAACTTCTTGTTACTCTAATTAGAATATTTGTAGCTACTTTTATTAAACTTAAAATAACTGGTTTCAACGGTATTGACTACTGAAAAACCCTCCTGTGGCTCTTCAAATAGCCCCCGGTATAAAGGTGTACATTCAGAAAGTATTCAGACCCCTGGACTTTTTCTTCATCTTTGTTACATTACAGCCTTATTTCAGAATGTATTAAATTGCCCCCCCCCTCAATCGGGCGGCAGGGTAGCCTAGTGGTTAGAGCGTTGGACTAGTAACCGGAAGGTTGCAAGTTCAATCCCCCGAGCTGACAAGGTACAAATCTATCGTTCTGCCCCTGAACAGGCAGTTAACCCACTGTTCCTAGGCCGTCATTGAAAATAATAATTTGTTCTTAACTGACTTGCCTAGTTAAATAAAGGTAAAATAAAAAAAATCTACACCCAACACCCCATAATGACAAAGCAAAAACAGTTTTTTTTTTAGAAAATGTTGCAAAATGTATTAATGATTAAAAACGGATCACATTTTACATATGTTTTCAGACATTTTACTCAGTACTTGAAGCACCTTTGGCAGCGATCACAGCCTCAAGTCTTCTTGGGTATGATGCTAAACGCTACAGATGGGAGACCTCAGACGTGACGCTTGGCATTCAGGCCAAAGAGTTCTATCTTTTGGTTTTTATCAGAACCAGAAAAATCTTGTTTCTCGTGTTCTGGGAGTCCTTTAGGTGCCTTTTGGCAAACTCCAAGCGGGCTGTCATGTGCTTTTTACTGAGGACTGGCTTTCATCTGGCCACTCTACCATAAAGACCTGATTTGGTGGAGTGCTGCAGAGATGGGAGAAACTTCCAGAAGGGCAGCCATCTCCACAGAGGAACTCTGGAGCTCTGTCGGAGTGACCATTGAGTTCTTGTTCACCTCCCTTCACCTCCCTGACCAAGGCCCTTCTCTCCTGGCTGGGCGGCCAGCTCTAGGAAGAGTCTTGATGGTTCCAAACTTCTTCCATTTAAGACTGATGGAGTCCACTGTGTTCTTGGGGACCTGCAATGCTGAAGACATTTTTGTTTGTTCCTTTCCCCAGATCTATGCCTCGACACAATCCTGTCTCGGAACGCTACGGACAATTCCTTTGACCTCATGGCTTGGTTTTAACTCTGACACGCACTGTCAACTGTGGGACCTTTATATAGACAGGTGTGTGCCTTTGCAAATCATGTCCAATCAATTGAATTTACCACAGGTGGATTCCAATCAAGTTGTAGAAACGTCAAGGATGATCAATGGAAACAGGATGTATCTGAGCTCAATTTCGAGTCTCATAACAAAAGGTCTGAATACTTCTGTAAATGTATAAATTAGCAAAAAGTTTTAAACTTGTTTTTGCTTTGTCATTATGGGGTATTGTGATGTCATTATTGGGTATTGTGATGTCATTATTGGGTATTGTGATGTCATTATTGGGTATTGTGATGTCATTATGGGGTATTGTGATGTCATTATTGGGTATTGTGATGTCATTATGGGGTATTGTGATGTCATTATGGGGTATTGTGTGTATTTTGAGCTGGGGGGGGGTGAATTTTAATACATTTTAGGATAAGGCTGTAGCGTAACAAAATGTGAAAGGGTCTGAGTGCTTTCCCAATTCACTGTGGATGTTATACCTCCAAGCCTAATTGTCACATGAATGAAGAATAGTCGTTCTTTCTGGCCTGCATCATTTTCTATTATCCAGTCATTTCAATGAAGCTGATACTGTTCACATTTCAACATGAGGTTGTTTTGGGCAGTGACTTGACTGGCTACGTAACTTCCTCATCTCTCTCTCGCTCGCTCTGACTTGTCCTCAGTGGTGTAATATGAGACTGGGTCGAGGTCTTTGTGTGGGGAGGTGACACAGACAAGGCCCCCTCTTACCTCATGCATTAGGTGTTCATCATATCAGTACCAAAGCTGATTTTTCATCAAGGTTTGCTCCCCATTTTAGTACCCACGTTTTGACTGCTAGGGGTCAGAAGGTCAACGCCCCTCGGAGACATGAGTGATTTCAGTCCTCTTGTTTTGCTACACCCATCCACCTATAATTAGTTTTTCTAATTATGAACCCATTGTCAACTAATAGTTTAGAATAATGGTTAGACTTGGACTGTTGTTTTTAACAAGGCTGTGTAATTGAATTAGCATCGTGGATGGTCTAGACATGTGCTGCTGTGTGACTGTTTGGTTTCAGAGCGAGCGAAAAGGTTTTAAGCCAACCTAGCTCATTTGTCAGGTTGATAGGGGGTTTGAGGGCCAGTCATGTGACCTTGGTGTTGAGTCATCACAATATCTGCTTCATCACCATGGTTACGCAGTATGGGGTCATGCAAGGTCAAGCTTAGCTTTTTAAAGTGCCTATAGATTGGTCTGGTTACATGCTAGCCGTGTGTGTGTGTGTGTGTGTGTGTGTGTGTGTTTTTAAGGGCCCAAGGCTGGGTTTCTACTAAGCTAACATGGAGTTGTTTTAAGAAGGCCATTCCAAGGATAATTTGAGTAAGAATTTTAGGACCTCTAAGTATGTATCTATAAAAAAACATTTTTTTTAAAGATTTATATAAAAAAAATATTTGATGAAACATTGAATTTGGCCTTCTATTATTACTTCTATTAGCCCATAAAAACACATTGCATTATATTAATATATATATTCATTATTATTATTCATTAACGGAACAACCGATAGTAAAATATTTTAATAAAAAAGGAAGTTTGTTTTGACACGTCTGTCCTTTTAAAACTGAAAATGATAAGAAAGTTCAGGATGTATACGGCGCATTCAGAAACTATTCAGACCCCTTGACTTTTTCCACATTTGGCCTCATTACAGCCTTGTTCTAAAATTGATTTAAATGAACAAAACAGCCTCAAAACAGGTTTTCACATTTTTTGTGAATGTATTAAAAATACAAAACTGAAATATCACATTTACACAATACCCCGTAATGACATCACAATACCCCGTAATGACATCACAATACCCCGTAATGACATCACTATACCCCGTAATGGCATCACTATACCCCATAATGGCATCACAATAGCCCGTAATGTCATCACAATACCCCGTAATGACATCACAATACCCCGTAATGACATCACAATACCCCGTAATGGCATCACTATACCCCGTAATGACATCACTATACCCCATAATGACAGTGAAAACAGTTTGTTTTTTATGTATTTAAAAATAAACTGTTATCACATTTACATCAGTATTCAAACCCTTTACTCAGTCCTTTGTTGAAGCACTTTTGGCAGCGATTACAGCCTTGAGTCTTCTTGGTTATGATGCTATAAGCTTGGAACACCTGTATTTGGGGAGGTTCTCCCATTTCTTCTCTGCAGATCCTCTCAGGCTCTGACAGGATGGATGTGGAGCGTCGCTGCGCCGCTATCTTCAGGTCTCCAGAGATGTTCAATCGGGTTCAGGACCGGGCTCTGGCTGGGTCACTCACAGACATTCAGAGACTTGTCCCAAAGCCACTCCTGCCTTGTCTTGGCTGTGTGCTTAGGGTCGTTATCCTGTTGGAAGGTGAACCTTCGCCTCAGTCTGAGGTCCTGAGTGCTGTGTAGCAAGTTTTCATTAAGGATCTCTGTCCTTTGCTCTGTTCATCTTTCCCTCGTTCCTGACTAGTCTCCCAGTCCCTGCTGCTGGAAAAACATCCCCACAGCATGATGCTTCCACCACCACGCTTCACCATAGGGATGGTGCCAAGTTTCTTCTAGATGTGACGCTTGACATTCAGGCCAAAGAGTTCAATCTTGGTTTCATCAGACCAGAGAATCTGGTTTCTCATTGTCTGAGAGTCCCCAAGCGGGCTGTCATGTGCCTTTTTTACTGAGTTTCTTCGGTCTGGCCACTCTACCATAAAGGCCTGATTGGTGGAGTGCTGCAGAGATGGTCGTCTTCCTACAAGGTTCTCCCATCTCCCCAGAGGAACTCTAGAGCTTTGTCAGAGTGACCATTTGGGTTATTGGTCACCTCCCTGAACAAGGCCTTTCCTCCCTGTTTGGCCAGGAGGCCAGCTCTAGGAGAGTCTTAGTGGATCCAAACCTCTGTGTTCTTGGACCTTCAATTCTGCAGAAATGTTTTGGTACCCTTCCACAGATCTGTGCCATGACATAATCATGTCTCGGAACGCTACGAACAATTCCTTCGCTTGGTTTTTGCTCTGACATGCACTGTCAACTGTGGGACCTTTTTATATAGACAGATGTGTGCCTTTCCAAATCATGTCCAATCAATTGATTTTACCACAGGTGGACTCCAATCAAGTTGTAGAAGCATCTCAAGTATGATCAATGGAAACCGGATGCACTTGAGCTCAATTTCGAGTCTTGTAGCAAAGGGTCTGAATACTTATGTAAATATATTTATATAATTTTTTATGAATTTGCAAAACAATTTAAAAACCTGCTTTCACTTTGTCATTATGGGGTCTTGTGATGTCATTATGGGGTCTTGTGATGTCATTATGGGGTCTTGTGATGTCATTATGGGGTCTTGTGATGTCATTATGGGGTCTTGTGATGTCATTATGGGGTCTTGTGATGTCATTATGGGGTCTTGTGATGTCATTATGGGGTCTTGTGATGTCATTATGGGGTCTTGTGATGTCATTATGGGGTCTTGTGATGTCATTATGGGGTCTTGTGTGTAAGATTGATGAGGAATGTGTTTTATTTAATCCCTTTCAGAATAAGGCTGTAATGTAACAACATTTGGAAGAAGTCAATGGGTCTGAATTCTTTCAGAATGCTGTGTGTGTGTGTGTGTGTGTGTGTGTTTTTATTTTTTAATATTTTTTATGGGAACTAAAGTTCTTCCATGTAAACTGGTACCGGGCTACCTTCAGACGAGTTTTGAGGCTTGTGTTCATCATAGAGGGAAAACAACCATCAAGTACATGTTTGTGAAAGCGTTTCACAGTAAGGTCTACAGCTGTTGTTGTATTTGACGCATGTGACAAGTACAATTTACAATTTATTATTTTTTGTAGATTTTTTTCACTTTTTATTTTTAAAATTTTTAATGTTGGGTTTATATTGTGTAGCCACAACTGTTGGGACAGAAGTTGCCTGAAGTCTGTACCGTGGATCTGCCAAGTCCTCGAGCTTGAACAGACAGATTTTTTTTTTTTTTTTTGTTATTGGTCATGTTGTCGAGTAGCGACTCCGATTTAAACTCAATAATTGAAATCTTTGTTCTCCATGGAACCCTGTTATTCCAAATGACTCGGGTTTATATCTACTGTGTTGCCTTAGGCTAGTTGACCACCACCTCTCTCCAGCTCTGCTCTGGAATGCCAGCCGGATGCAGGACATTTCAATACCCGCTGTCAGCACAGCCAGATCCCATTCCTCAAAAAAAATGAAGCTTTCCCCATGTGTACGATCGTTAGATAGCGGCTGTGTCCGTTGTTCGTTATCGCAATTGGGTTGGGGAAAGGCTGGGACATCTCCGCTACAGATGGGAGGCCTCCGCTTCGAGTGGGACTTGGACAAGGTAGGTGTGAATGTGTGGAGGGAGGGAGGAGAAGTGTATAGGGGTTGCGAGTGAGTTTGTTTTCCGAAACACTTCCTTGCCAAAACAAACAGCAGGACAAAAGCTCTGGAGTGTGAGAGCGGAGTGTCGGTCGGTCCGGCCGGGAATAGGACTTGAAGGGTGGGAGGAAGAGAGAGGACGGGGGGAGGGGAATAGAGGACGGGGGGGGGGGGGGGGGGGGGGGGGGGGTAGAAGATGGGAGGAGGGGTTTCTTCAGGGGTGAGTGCAGGGACTCTGAGCGAACAGGGTCAACACTCCATTCCCCCCTCCATTGTTCACCCAGCCCCACTCTAGCAGTAAGACAATGGAGACAGAAAGAGAGCGCTCTCAGCATAGCGACTGTATATACAGTGCCAGTCAAGTTTGGACATACCTACTCATTCAAGGGTTTTTCTTTATTTTCATTATTTTATTTTTAGAAAGACAAACTATGAAGTAACACATATGGAATGATGTAGTAACTAGAAACAGGTTTAAACAAATCAAAATAGATTTTTAGATTCTTCAAAGTAGCCACCCTTTGCCTTGACACTTTTGCACACACTCTTGGCATTCTCTCAACCAGCTTCACCTGGAATGATTTTCCAACAGTCTTGAAGAAGTTATCATATGCTGAGCACTTGTTGGCAGCTTCTCCTTCACTCTGCGGTCCAACTCATCCCAAACAGTCTCAATTGGGTTGAGGTCGGGTGATTGTGGAGGCCATGTCATCTGATGCAGCACTCCATCACTCTCCTTCTTGGTCAAATAGCCTTTACACAGCCTGGAGGTGTGTTGGGTCATTGTCCTGTTGAAAAACAAATGATACTCCCACGAAGCGCAAACCAAATAGCATTGCGTATCAATGCCAAATGCTGTGGTAGCCCTGCTGGTTAAGTTTGCCTTGAATTCGAAATAAACCGCTGACTATGTCACCAGGAAAGCACACCTACACCATTACACCTACTCCATGCTTCACAGTGGGAACCACACATGCAGAGATCATCCATTGACCTTGTGTGTTTGGGGTCATTGTCCTGTTGAAAAACAAATGATAATCCCACTAAGCGCAAACCAGATGGGATGGTGTTTTACTGCAGAATGCTAGATAAATTCTAAATAAATCAGACAGTGTCACCAGCACAACACCATAATACCACCTCCTCCATGCTTCATGTGGGAACCGCACGTGGAGAGATCATCCATTCACCTACTCTGCGTCTCACAAAGACATGATGGTTAGAACCACAAATCTCAAATTTGGACTCATCAGACCAAAGGACAGATTTCCACCGGTCTAATGTCCGTTGCTCGTGTTTCTTGGCCCAAGCAAGTCTCTTCTTATTATTGGTGTCCTTTAGTAGTGGTTTCTTTGCAGCAATTCAACCATGAAGGCCTGATAAACGCAATCTCTGCTGAACAGCTGATGTTGAGATGTCTGTTACTTGAACTCTCAATTATTTATTTGGGCTGCAATTTCTGAGGATGGTAACTCTAATAAACGTATCCTCCACAGCAGAGGTAACTCTGGGTCTTCCTTTCCAGTGGTGGTCCTCATGATAGCCAGTTTCATCATAGAGCTTGATGGTTTTTGCGACTGCACTTGAAGAAACTTTCAAAGTTCTTGAAATTTTCCGATTGACTGACCTTCCTGTCTTAAAGTAATGATGGACTGTCGTTTCTCTTTGCTTATTTGAGCTGTTCTTGACATAATATTGATGTATCCCTATTTGGTGAAAGACCATCTTCTGTATTCCACCCTACCTTGTCACAACACAACTGATTGGCAAACGCATTAAGAAGGAAATAAATTCCACAAATTAACTTTATTTTTTATTTTTTAGAAGGCACACCTGCTAATTGAAATGCATTCCAGGTTACCTCATGAAGCTGGTTGAGAGAATGCCATGAGTGTGCAAAGCTGTCATCAAGGCAAAGGGTGGCTACTTTGAAGAATCTCAAATATAACATATATATTTAGATTAATTTAACTTTTTTTTTGTTTGTTGGTTACTACATGATTCCATATGTTATTTCATAGTTTTGATGTCTAAACTATTATTCTACAGTATAGAAGATTGTAAAAAAATAAAATAAAATAAAAACCTGGAATGAGTAGGTGTGTCAACTTTTGACTGTTAACGTTGCTGTATATACACTACCGTTCAAAAGTTTGGATGTCATTAAGAAATGTCCTTGTTTTTGAAAGAAAAGCAATTTTTTTTTTTTGGTCCATTTAAAATAACATCAAATCGATCAGAAATACAGTGTAGACATTGTTAATGTTGTAAATTACTATTGTAGCTGGAAACTACAGATAATTTTTTTTTTTGAATATCTACATAGGCGTACAGAGGTCCATTATCAGCAACCATCACTCCTGTGTTCCAATGGCACGTTGTGTTAGCTAATCCAAGTTTACCATCAAGCGTTGTAAAGAAAAAGCCATATCTCAGACTGGCCAATAAAATGGAAAGATTAAGATGGGCAAAAGAACACAGACACTGGACAGAGGAACTCTGCCTAGAAGGCCAGCATCCTGGAGTCGCCTCTTCACTGTTGACGTTGAGACTGGACGGAGGAACTCTGCCTAGAAGGCCAGCATCTCAGAGTCACCTCTTCACTGTTGACGTTGAGACTGGACAGAGGAACTCTGCCTAGAAGGCCAGCATCCCGGAGTCGCCTCTTCACTGTTGATGTTGAGACTGGACAGAGGAACTCTGCCTAGAAGGCCAGCATCCGGGGTCGCCTCTTCACTGTTGATGTTGAGACTGGACAGAGGAACTCTGCCTAGAAGGCCAGCATCCCGGAGTCGCCTCTTCACTGTTGATGTTGAGACTGGACAGAGGAACTCTGCCTAGAAGGTCAGCATCCCAGAGTCGCCTCTTCACTGTTGACGTTGAGACTGGTGTTATGCAGGTACTACTTAATGAAGCTGCCAGTTGAGGACTTGTGAGGCATCTGTTTCTCAAACTAGACACTAATGTACTTGTCCTCTGGCTCAGTTGTGCACCGGGGCCTCCCACTCCTCTTTCTATTCTGGTTAGAGCCAGTTTGTGCTGTTCTGTGAAGGGAGTAGTACACAGCGTTGTACAAGATCTTCAGTTTCTTGGTAATTTCTCAAAGTCCTTTGTTTCTGGCCATTTTGAGCCTGTAATCGAACCCACAAATGCTGAATCTCCAGATACTCTAGTCTAAAGGAGGACAGTTTTATTGCTTCTTTAATCAGTACAACAGTTTTCAGCTGTGCTAACATAATTGCAAAAGGGTTTTCTAATGATCAATTAGCCTTTTTAAAATGATAAACTTGGATTAGCTAACACAAAGTGCCATTGGAACACAGGAGTGATGGTTGCTGATATTGGGTTTCTGTGCGCCTATGTAGATATTCCATTAAAAATCTGCTGTTTTTCCACCTACAATAGTCATTTACAACATTTTAACAATGTCTACACTGTATTTCTGATCAATTTGATGTTACTTTAATGGACAATTTTTTAAAATTTTTAATAAAATAAGTGACCCCAAACTTTTGAACGGTAGTGTATTTAGGCAGGAGATACTCCTAATAGCCATTTGTAAGGTCTCACACTCATTTGCATGGCTATTGTATGGACATGTTCACGCTTTCCTGGTTACTGTAAACACACAGTGTACTACACATTCTCATATAGGCTACCCCTAGTGCCGTCAGCTCCTGGGTGAATCACAAGACACACACACACAGAGTCAGGATTGTGGGTTCCGCTGGAATGTTGGCGTCCATTTTAGTGGAGCATGTAAAACTGTTATTTTGGTGAGCATAATGAAACCCCCTTTTATCAGTGGGGTAAAAATATGTAAAAGTACTACTTAAGTAGTTTTTTTTTGGGGGGGGGGGGTTTATCTGTACTTTACCTCACTATTTATATTTTTGACAACTTTTACTTCACTACATTCCTAAAGAAAATGTATGTGGTTTCTACTCGATACATTTTCCCTGACACCCAAAGGTACTCATTGCATTTTGAATGCTTAGCAGGACAGAAAAATGGTCTACTTCACACGCATGTATCAAGAGAACATCCTTACTGTCTCTGATCTGGTGGACTCACTAAACACAATCTTCGTTTGTAAGTGATGTCTGAGTGTTGAGTGTGCCCCTGGCTAGCCATAAAAATAAACATTTATCTAGACCACCGTCTGGTTTGCTTAATTTAAGGATTTTGAAAGGATTTTTATTTTTGATACTGAAATATATTTTAGAAATTTTATTTTACTTTTGATATTTAAGTATATTTAAAGCCAAATACTTTTCTAATTTGACTCAAGTAGAATTTTACTGGGAGACTGATGGTGAACATGACTGTGCGAAAAGGAGACAGAAATGCCAGAGAGAGGAAAAGGGAGAGGACTTGGATGAGAGTAGGATAGAGGGAGGGAGAATGTTGAGAGACGACAGTTGACCGGGGCTTCCAGCCAGCCAGCCAGCAGCTGTGAAGGAGGCTATTCGGCCTATATTCAGAAAAGCCCAGATTGTGTCTGTGCTCTCAAATGGACACACGGCCTTGGTGGAGTCCTGTCTGCCAGGACCTGTCAGTGGAATCTCAGTTTGCGTCTTTGAGCTCTTTTGTTCATGTTTGGCCAATGCTTTGAAAAGGGCTAGGTTTCTCCCGACTCTGGTTCAGATGCATTCATATTGCTGATGAAGAATACAAAATATCAAATTTTTTCTGCTGGCGATGCCCAAGAACTGTGTGTGTGTGTGTGTGTGCGCGTGCGTGCTGCTGCGTGTGTGTGTGTGCGCGCGTGCGTGCTGCTGCGTGTGTGTGCGTGCTGCTGCGTGATGTGTGTGTGTGTGCGTGTGTATGTGTGTGTGCGTGCGTGCTGCTGTGTGTGTGCGTACTGCTGCGTGTGTGTGTGTGCGCGTGCGTGCTGCTGCGTGCGTATGTGTGTGTGTGCGTGCGTGCTGCTGCGTGTGGCGTGCGTGCTGCTGCGTGTGTGGCGTGCGTGCTGCTGTGTGTGTGTGTGGCTGTGTGCTGGTCTGACAAGCCGTCTCTTGTCAGTGTCATTGATGTGTGATTGGTCCTTTTTTTGTTTCTCATGGCAATATTATTGACTGTGATTGGTCGCCGTTGTCGAATATACCAGTGTTATTGATCGTGATTGGTCCTTCTTGTTTCAGACCTTTCTAAGAACCGTCTGTGCGAGCTGCCAGAGGAGCTGTGCCAGTTCATCTCCTTGGAGACGCTCAGCTTGTACCACAACTGTGTTCGCTCCCTCACCCCCGACCTCTGTCACCTACAGGCTCTCACCTACCTCAACCTCAGGTGACATCCCTTTTCCTTGCACTCCTACAGGTACCTGCGCGTCCGTGTTTTGCTGTTCATAATTGTTCTGTGTGTGTGTGTCCGTCCTTGCAGCCGTAACCTCCTCTCCAGCCTGCCCCCCTCGATGTGTCAGCTCCCCCTCCTGAGAGTCCTGATCGTCAGCAACAACAAGCTGTCGGCCCTGCCCACCTCCATACATACCCTCACTCACCTCCGACAGCTGGTACGTAGTGATACCCACCCACACCTCAGGTTACCCACTGACCCACTGCCTCAGGTTACCCACTACCTCAGGTTACCCACTGACCCACTGCCTCAGGTTACCCACTTCCCCTACTGCCTCAGGTTGCCCGCTTCCCCTACTGTCTCAGGTTACCCACTGCCTCAGGTTACCCACTTCCCCTACTGCCTCAGGTTACCCACTTCCCCTACTGCCTCAGGTTACCCACTTCTCCTACTGCCTCAGGTTACCCACTTCTCCCACTGCCTCAGGTTACCCACTGCCTCAGGTTACCCACTGCCTCAGGTTACCCACTGCCTCAGGTTACCCACTGACCCACTACCTCAGGTTACCCACTTCCCCCACTGCCTCAGGTTACCCACTACCTCAGGTTACCCACTGACCCACTACCTCAGGTTACCCACCGACCCACTACCTCAGGTTACCCACTTCCCCTACTGCCTCAGGTTGCCCACTGCCCTCAGGTTGCCCACTGCCCTCAGGTTGCCAACTGCCCTCAAGTTGCCCACCGACCCACTACCTCAGGTTACCCACTTCCCCTACTGCCTCAGGTTGCCCACTTCCCCCACTGCCTCAGGTTGCCCACTTCCCCTACTGCCTCAGGTTACCCACTGCCTCAGGTTACCCACTTCCCCTACTGCCTCAGGTTACCCACTGCCTCAGGTTACCCACTTCCCTGCTGCCTCAGGTTGCCCACTTCCCCTACTGCCTCAGGTTGCCCACTGCCCTCAGGTTGCCCACTGCCCTCAGGTTGCCCACTGCCCTCAGGTTACCCACTGCCCTCAGGTTGCCCACTGCCTCAGGTTGCCCACTGCCTCAGGTTGCCCACTGCCTCAGGTTGCCCACTGCTTCAGGTTGCCCACTGCCCTCAGGTTGCCCACTGCCCTCAGGTTGCCCACTTCCCCTACTGCCTCAGGTTGCCCACTTCCCCTACTGCCTCAGGTTGCCCACTGCCCTCAGGTTGCCCACTGCCCTCAGGTTGCCCACTGCCCTCAGGTTGCCCACTGCCCTCAGGTTGCCCACTGCCTCAGGTTGCCCACTGCTTCAGGTTGCCCACTGCGCAGGGCTGTCTGATGTCTCTGTTTTCTCTAGGTATCTGTCATTGTCTCTCTCTGTTTTCTCTAGGTATCTGTCACTGTCTCTCTCTCTGTTTTCTCTAGGTATCTGTCACTCTCTCTCTGCTCTAGGTATCTGTCACTGTCTCTCTCTCTTTGCTCTAGGTATCTGTCACTGTCTCTCTCTCTCTTTGCTCTAGGTATCTGTCACTGTCTCTTTCTCTCTTTGCTCTAGGTATCTGTCACTGTCTCTCTCTCTCTGTTTTCTCTAGGTATCTGTCACTGTCTCTCTCTCTCTCTCTCTCTGTTTTCTCTAGGTATCTGTCACTGTCTCTCTCTCTGCTCTAGGTATCTCTCTTGCAGTCTGTTACTCTGGTCTTGTTTACTTTAGGTTCTCTATCTGGTTCCCCTCTTCTCTCTGTCCTGTCGTCTATCTTTCCTCTCTTTGCCCTCACTGGCTGGCTCACAGTCCTGTCTGTCTTGCTCTACATCTCACAAGTCCTGTCTGTCTTCCTCTCTCGCTGTCTTCCGCTTTCTCGCTGTCCTGGATGGCTATCTTAACGCTGTCTACCCTCACTGGCTGGCTCACAGTCCTGTCTGTCCCCCCCCCCCCGCCCCTCCACTCACCCACATTTCTAACGTACGGCATCTCCCCTCTGACCTATCGCCCCTTTCTCTCTCTCGTTCTTTCTCTTGACCTTCTGTCTTTCATAGTCTTTTGGGGCATAGCCAAGGCCTGGGTTGCCGTTAGTAACTTTTGCTGAACTGGTTTTCCTCTGTCCTGTAGGATGTGAGTTGTAATGGCCTGCAGTGTTTGCCTGTGGAGCTGGGTCAGCTGGAGTGTCTGAGAGACCTCAACTTGAGGCGGAACCAGCTCACCACGCTGCCAGAGGGTGAGAGAGAGACACACACACACCTGACCTTTGACCCCTACGTACACCTTAATATACCAGTGGTATTCAAACTTTTTCAGCGAGTCTGTGTTTTTCTAAAAAAATTATTGCGATCTCACCCCAAATCTAATGACACAATCTTAAAGGGATAGTCCACCCCCAGAAATAAAAAAAATCAGAACTCATATCAATTTGGTGAGAAGCCCGATCGTCTATCAGTGGGTAAAATAACAATTCTCCCCGCCGTGATGTAACTTCTAAGTGGTCCATCAGTGAAATCAGGAAATCCCGAAGGAACTGGTCACTGGAGATGAGGGGTAATACACATTTTTAATAAAGCTTTTAAAACAGTCACCTCCAGTCCAGATCACTACATCAGCCAATAGATGGTATGGCTGTACTTCACAAGAACACATCCATCCGTTTGAAAAAATATATATATATTTTTTATACCGTCGTGACAATATATATTTAGCTTAGACGTGCTCAATTTAAACAGTGTACAAAATGATTAAGTGCTATCTTGCAATGTGCCCCTGTGTGTCTGTGTGGGGGGGAAGGGCTGTTGTCATAGCAACGTACTCTGCATCGCTCTGGGTGAACTGAAAGTCGAACTCTTGAGCGATTCCTAAATGGATAGGGCAGTTTGTTTTAGGGTCGATTTTTACCGCTAACTAGCTACTTCACATGCTGATATTGACTTTGGTATTATTGTGTGTAGCTAGCTAGCCAGCTAGCCAGCTATCCCAGAGGGAGAACATTGCATTGTGGGTTTTCTAGTTGACTTGAGCAGCAAAAAAATATCTCCACAACAATTTTAGCGTGTCGCTACCAACCTTGTTCCCAGAAGATATTGTCTTCGCATATTAGTGTTTTAATGTTTATTAATCATCGGAGTTAGTGTGTTACCCCTTTACAATCTGTACATTTTAACATTCACAAATAACCTTAAATTCATTACACATTCATCTCTTATCAAAATGAAAAGAAACCAATAATACATTTACTCTATAAAATGTTATTTTTCTAATTTATATTTATCAAAAAAGTTTGTATATTATCCCAAAATTATAATCTGTATTTTTTTATTTATTTCTAAAACAATTTGGCTGCAGTTTCCCCTCGACTGCACAAGTGGTTGTTACCGACTCTGTGTGTCAACGTGTCCCTGCCCTCTATAGCTTTATCCCTCTATACCGCTAAGCTACTTTGGTACTTAATCTTATTATTGACCCAAGGCACTAGATCCTGGACCTGTCTGTAATGCCCCAATGAGACTGTCATTCGTTCTTCCCTATATAACGCCTCATTTATACCGTACCGCGCAATGCAGGAACCCACAAGCAAAATTAGCGATCCTATTTACTTGTCCAATTGTGGGACTGTAAATCAAATCAAATTTTATTTGTCACATACACATGGTTAGCAGATGTTAATGCGAGTGTAGCGAAATGCTTGTGCTTCTAGTTCCGACAATGCAGTAATAACCAACGAGTAATCTAACCTAACAATTCCACAACTACTACCTTATACACACAAGTGTAAAGGGATAAAGAATATGTACATAAAGATATATGAATGAGTGAGGGTACAGAACGGCATAGGCAAGATACAGTAGATGGTATTAGTTTTGTAACTGTACACATCTATATATCAAAATAATGTCTATATATCAAAATAATGTCTATATATCAAAATAACGATCAAAATAGTGATCGTGGTGCCATTTTGTGTAGCTATGTGTAGTTCTTGCGTTTTGCGTACTGCACATGATGCACTACATGACCAAAAGTATGTGGACACCTGCTCGTCAAACATCTCATTCCAAAATCATGGCGCATCAATATGGAGTTGGTCCCCCCCTTTGCTGCTATAACAGCCTCCACTCTTCTGGGAAGGGTTTCCACTAGATGTTGGAACATTGCTGCTATAACAGCCTCTGCTCTTCTGGGAAGGCTTTCCACTAGATGTTGGAACATTGCTGCAGGGACTTGCTTCCATTCAGCCATGAGTATTCGTAAGGTCGGGCCCTGATGTTTGCCGATTTAGGCCTGTTGTTCGACGGGGTTGAATTGAGGGCTCTGTGCAGGCCAGTCAAGTTCTTCCACACCGATCTCGCTTTGTGCACGGTGACATCGTCATGCTGAGACAGGAAGGTCCATCTCCAAACTGTTGCCACAAAGTTGGAAGCACAGAATCGTCTAGAATGGCGTTGTATGCTGTAGTGCCATGGAAACCCATTTCATGAATTTTCCGACGAACAGTTCTTGTGCTGACGTTGCTTCCAGAGGCAGTTTGGAACCCGGGTAGTGAGTGTTGTAACCGAGGACAGACAATTTTTACACGCTTCAGCACTTGGCTGTCCTGTTCTGTGATCTTGTGTGGCCTACCACTTTGCAGTTGAGCCGTTGTTGCTCCTAAGACGTTTCCACTTCACAATAACAGCACTTACAGCTCTAGCAGGGCATAAAATTGACCAGCTGACTTGTTGGAAAGGTGGCATCCTGTGACGGTGTACAGCCATTGTACAGCCACTGTTTGTCTATGGAGATTGCATGGCGATGTGCTCGATTTTTTTATACACCTGTCAGCAACGGGTGGGGCTGAAACAGCCGAATCCACTCATTTTAAAGGGGTGTTCACATACTTGTGTGTGTGTATAGTGTATACATTAGGCCTAAGTCCAACACACTACTAACCCTGATGTGTCTTCTGTGACCCTGTTGTCAAACAGTCCAGACTACCTCAGAGATATAGGTCTAAGTACCATTACCAGATCATTTTACCCCAAACAAAAGCATACAGTAGTGGTAATCCCCCAGCGAAACAAGCCAGCTGCCTGTGACTGTATGATCTTTACGTTACCAGTATAGCTCTGGCCTCATAGCATCCCTCCAAAAAAAAATACACTAATCCTGTCCTGAGCTCTTCTCCAACCTCCAGCTTCTCAAAACAACATAACATGGGTTACAGCCACTGTAGCAACTCCTTTTGAGTCGACACGGTTTGACAAAAGATCAGTCAGGCCGTTATTTGAATTTAATAAAATCATAGTTGAAATAAAAGCCCCCCCCCCTCCACTCCCCCTGAAGGCTATCAAAACATTGACTTGCTAGTGACAAAAGTGCATTTGATTATTTCCCAAGATGCAGTCATTTCCATGATGATTAGATATCTTGGTACTAACCCCCCCCCCCCCCTTCTCTCTCTCTCTCTACCTCTCTCTACCTCTCAGAGTTGTCCGAGTTACCCCTGGTCCGGTTAGACGTCTCCTGTAACCACATCTCCCACGTGCCCGTGTGTTACCGCCACCTGCGTCAACTCCAGACCATAGTCTTGGACAACAACCCCCTGCAGCAACCGCCTGCCCAGATCTGCTCTAAGGGGAAGTACCACATCTTCAAGTTCCTCAACATTGTGGCCTGCAAGAGGAGCCAAGAGGAGCTGGAGAGAGCCCTGAGACCTACAGGGTTTAATAGCTGGTGAGAGAGGGAGGGGAGAGAGCCCTGAGACCTACAGGGTTTAATCGCTGATGAGAGAGGGAGGGGAGAGAGCCCTGAGACCTACAGGTTTTTATTAGCCAGTGAGTGAGAGGAGATGAGAGAGTGCCCTGAGACCTACAGGTTTTAATAGCTGGTGAGAGTGGAGAGTTCCCTGACACCTACAGGGTTTAATAGCTGGTGAGAGAGGGAGGGGAGAGAGCCCTGAGACCTACAGGGTTTAATAGCTGGTGAGAGAGGGAGGGGAGAGAGCCCTGAGACCTACAGGGTTTAATAGCCAGTGAGAGAGGGAGGAGAGAGAGCCCTGAGACCTACAGGTTTTAATAGCTGGTGAGAGTGTAGAGTTCCCTGACACCTACAGGGTTTAATAGCTGGTGAGAGAGAGAGAGAGAGAGAGAGAGAGAGAGAGAGATAAAGCCCTTGAATTGAATTGAATTGAGAGAGAGGAGGAGATGGAGGGGAGCGAGCCCTGACACCTACAGGGTTTAATAGCTGGTGAGAGAGGGAGGTGAGAGAGCCCTGAGACCTACAGGGTTTAATAGCTGGTGAGAGGGGGAGGAGGAGGAGAGCGAGCGAGCCCTGACACCTACAGGGTTTAATAGCTGGTGAAAGAGGATGAGGGGGGAGAGGATATAGAGTTGATCTAATAATCTTTACTTTGGTACCTTTTTTTAATGTAACAGTTAATTACATGATGAGAGGAGGGAGATAGCCGAGGAGTCACATGGAGAAAAAAACAGGTCAATAAATAATAACAGATCAGTAAGGGCTTGTACAGCCGCTGACTACCGAGGCCGACTACAGAGACCTACTACCGAGACCTACTACCGAGACCTACCGGCTTGTACAGCCGCTGACTACCGAGACCTACTACCAAGACCTACTACCGAGACCTACCGGCTTGTACAGCCGCTGACTACCGAGACCTACTACCGAGACCTACCGGCTTGTACAGCCGCTGACTACAGAGACCTACTACCGAGACCTACCGGCTTGTACAGCCGCTGACTACCGAGACCTACTACCGAGACCTACTACCAAGACCTACTACCGAGACCTACCGGCTTGTACAGCCGCTGACTACAGAGACCTACTACAGAGACCTACTACAGAGACCTACTACAGAGACCTACTACAGAGACCTACTACCGAGACCTACCGGCTTGTACAGCCGCTGACTACCGAGACCTACTACCGAGACCTACTACCGAGACCTACTACCGAGACCTTCCGGCTTGTACAGCCGCTGACTACCGAGACCTACTACCGAGATCTACTACCGAGACCTTCCGGCTTGTACAGCCGCTGACTACCGAGACCTACTACCGAGACCTTCCGGCTTGTACAGCCGCTGACTACCGAGACCTACTACCGAGACCTACTACGAGACCTGCCGGCTTGTACAGCCACTGACTACCGAGACCTACTACCGAGACCTTCCTGCTTGTACAGCCGCTGACTACCGAGACCTGCCGGTTTGTACACCCGCTGACTACCGAGACATACCGGTTTGTACAGCCGC
Source organism: Oncorhynchus clarkii lewisi (assembly GCF_045791955.1). Lineage (NCBI taxonomy): Eukaryota > Metazoa > Chordata > Actinopteri > Salmoniformes > Salmonidae > Oncorhynchus > Oncorhynchus clarkii. Next base: position 47,312,599 of record NC_092167.1, read on the forward strand.
TGACTACCGAGACCTACTGGCTTGTACAGCTGCTGAGTCAATATAAGAAATAATATTAGCCTAACCCTCACCGATAGTACCGTACCTGACCCTCGTCGATAGTACCGTACCTGACCCTCGTCGATAGTAAAGTACCTGACCCTCGCCCATAGTAAAGTACCGTACCTGACCCTCGCCCATAGTAAAGTACCGTACCTGACCCTCGCCCATAGTAAAGTACCGTACCTGACCCTCGCCCATAGTAAAGTACCGTACCTGACCCTCGCCCATAGTAAAGTACCGTACCTGACCCTCGCCCATAGTAAAGTACCGTACCTGACCCTCGCCCATAGTAAAGTACCGTACCTGACCCTCGCCCATAGTAAAGTACCTGACCCTCGCCCATAGTAAAGTACCTGACCCTCGCCCATAGTAAAGTACCTGACCCTCGCCCATAGTAAAGTACCTGACCCTCGCCCATAGTAAAGTACCTGACCCTCGCCCATAGTAAAGTACCTGACCCTCGCCCATAGTAAAGTACCTGACCCTCGCCCATAGTAAAGTACCTGACCCTCGCCCATAGTACAGTACCTGACCCTCGCCCATAGTACAGTACCTGACCCTCGCCCATAGTACAGTACCTGACCCTCGCCCATAGTACAGTACCTGACCCTCGCCCATAGTACAGTACCTGACCCTCGCCCATAGTACAGTACCTGACCCTCGCCCATAGTAAAGTACCGTACCTGACCCTCGCCCATAGTAAAGTACCGTACCTGACCCTCGCCCATAGTAAAGGACCTGACCTGACCCTCGCCCATAGTACAGTGATTGCCCTGACCCTCGCCCATAGTACAGTACCTGACCCTCGCCCATAGTACAGTACCTGACCCTCGCCCATAGTACAGTACCTGACCCTCGCCCATAGTACAGTACCTGACCCTCGCCCATAGTACAGTACCTGACCCTCGCCCATAGTACAGTACCTGACCCTCGCCCATAGTAAAGTACCTGACCCTCGCCCATAGTAAAGTACCTGACCCTCGCCCATAGTAAAGTACCTGACCCTCGCCCATAGTAAAGTACCTGACCCTCGCCCATAGTAAAGTACCGTACCTGACCCTCGCCCATAGTAAAGTACCGTACCTGACCCTCGCCCATAGTACAGTACCTGACCCTCGCCCATAGTACAGTACCTGACCCTCGCCCATAGTACAGTACCTGACCCTCGCCCATAGTACAGTACCTGACCCTCGCCCATAGTACAGTACCTGACCCTCGCCCATAGTACAGTACCTGACCCTCGCCCATAGTAAAGTACCTGACCCTCGCCCATAGTAAAGTACCTGACCCTCGCCCATAGTAAAGTACCTGACCCTCGCCCATAGTAAAGTACCTGACCCTCGCCCATAGTAAAGTACCTGACCCTCGCCCATAGTAAAGTACCGTACCTGACCCTCGCCCATAGTAAAGTACCGTACCTGACCCTCGCCCATAGTAAAGTACCGTACCTGACCCTCGCCCATAGTACAGTACCTGACCCTCGCCGATAGTACAGTACCTGACCCTCGCCGATAGTAAAGTAAAGTACCTGACCCTCGCCGATAGTAAAGTACCTGACCCTCGCCCATAGTAAAGTAAAGTACCTGACCCTCACCCACAAATATAGAACATGCACCACACAGTTCCCCTTTCCTCTTGAACATTTACTGAACAATGACATTTTTCTTCAATATTTTATTTATTGAGTATTTATGCCTCGTGCGAGATCAGTAGCTTAATGTTTTGCTTAATAACAAAAAATGTCAAACAATAAACCTGAACTGACACCGTGCGTATGCTTTTATGAACATGCACTGTAAGCTACTACCCTTGAATAATGTATTGAACAATTAAACTTTTTTTCTTGAGCATCGAGGCCTATTCATTTGAAAAGGCTTATTGAACTGTAACTATAACGTAACAAAGTTTGGAAAAATCGAAGTACTCGTTGTCCAGTTATGAGGTTGTAATCACCTACTTTGTCTTTCGCTTGCAGCACTGTTGAGAAACAGCAGTCCACTGTGCCAGGTTTCAGGCAGCCCTAAAGCTTCGTCTTACACTGCCATGTCAGATACAGATAACAAAAGGGAAAAACCTCACTGTATACTGTAGATATGAATTCCACCGGTGTTATACGTTTATGGATTTGAGTTTTTTAATGCATTGGTCTGCTCTTTATTCAAACCGCACGCCACCCACGGATATAACCACGGGGACTGCGGGTTTTGAGTCAACCCACGCATCACCAGTGTGTAGAGTGTGTGTGTGTGTGTGCTGAATACTGATGTGTGTGTGTGTGTGTGGTTTTCATGTCTCCCGGCAGTCTGTCGGACCATGAGCTGTTCTCAGGTCAGTTTGGAGGTTTGGACTCTGGCTTCAACAGTGTGGACAGCGGCAGCAAGAGATGGTCTGGGAACGAGGTGGGACAACATAAGAGTTTCATTCGTGGAGTTACTATCTTGTGTGTGTGTGTGTGTGTGTGTGTGTGTCTACCTTGCGTGAAGAACAGTGGTACTACCATCTGTCGTAATGATTGCCCTAAATCAAGTAGATGTTTTTATACAGACGTCTTAAAACCTTACGAAAGGTCAAATCTCCTTTCCGATCTGTGTCTCCAGTCTGCAGATGACTTCTCAGAGCGGTCCCTGCGTATGGCTGAGCTCACCAGAGACCAGAGGAACCTGGAGGAAGAGGTGGAGGACGACTCTTCCCTCACAGAGACCCCAGACACGGGTGAGCAGTGGGCTCTAACCACTAGGCTACCTGCCGCCCCTACGCTCTAACCACTAGGCTACCTGCCGCCCCTACACTCTAACCACTAGGCTACCTGCCGCCCCTACACTCTAACCACTAGGCTACCTGCCGCCCCTACGCTCTAACCACTAGGCTACCTGCCGCCCCTCCGCTCTAACCACTAGGCTACCTGCCCCCCCTACGCTCTAACCACTAGGCTACCTGCCGCCCCTACACTCTAACCACTAGGCCACCTGCCACGCCCCTACACTCTAACCACTAGGCCACCTGCCACCCCCCTACACTCTAACCACTAGGCCACCTGCCACCCCTACACTCTAACCACTAGGCTACCTGCCCCCCCTACACTCTAACCACTAGGCCACCTGCCACCCCTACACTCTAACCACTAGGCTACCTGCCGCCCCTCCACTCTAACCACTAAGCTACCTGCCCCCCCTACACTCTAACCACTAGGCTACCTGCCCCCCCTACACTCTAACCACTAGGCCACCTGCCACCCCTACACTCTAACCACTAGACTACCTGCCGCCCCTACACTCTAACCACTAGGCCACCTGCCACCCCTACACTCTAACCACTAGGTTACCTGCCGCCCCTACACTCTAACCACTAGGCTACCTGCCCCCCCCCCTACACTCTAACCACTAGGCTACCTGCCCCCCCCCCCCCCCTACACTCTAACCACTAGGCTATCTGCCGCCCCATAAGCACACTCACTGAGGAAAGGGACATGTTTTTTGTAACAAAACAGGAATGTTATTTTTAGCGACAAGACGGCGCTTTGTTGTTCTAAATCTTGGTCATATCCTCAGACATTCTCTAATGTTATTTGACTGTCTGTAATCTCTCTCCCCGGTCCTCCTCCTCTTCTGTTTCTTGGTTTTCACAGTGAATGGGGAGGCCAAGCGGGTGGATTTCATAGACCGCAGCGTCACCGAGGAGAAAGAAGACTGCAGGGCGAATCGTCCCGCTCCACCTCTCACAGCGCCCCTGCAGGTTAGGAGGACACATTTTTATGTGTTTTTATAAACTCTTATGAAGAGCAGATGTGTGTGTGTGTGTGTGTATCTAACAACGACATGGTGGTGTTCTTCAGGAGAACACAGCGGAATCCTCACCACCACCCCAAACACAAGACTCTTCTAGAAGCAGGTGAGACACACACACACACACACATCACAGGAGGTTGGTGGCACCTTAATTGGGGAGGACAGGCTCTCGGTAATGACTGGAGTGGAATCAGTGGAATGGTATCAGCAACATCAAACACATGGTTTCCATGGTTTCCATGGGTTTGGTGACATTCCATTCACTCCATTCCGACATTTATTATGAGCTGTCCTCCCCTCACCAGCCTCCTGTGGCACACACACAGACACACACACAGACCATTGATACTGCACAAGGATACCTCACACTCAGCCGTGTAACCACAAGGGTGTGTGATTGTGATGCTTGTGTGTGTCAGTGCCATTTTTTTTATATTTGACTGTGTTCCTGCAACAGTTTCACTGTGGATTCAGCAGTTTGACTGGCTGGCTGTGTGTGTGTGTACACAGTCTCATACACAGCAACCGCCCGTCAGTGTTTTCAGATTGAAAAGGACAGATAGTCTTTTGATGATCACACTCTCTCCCTGCCTTGTTTTACAAGGTCAGCCTCTCTCGGGGAGTGTTTGAGGGAGCTGGGAAAAGTCAACAGACTGCGGTTCCCATTACGAACACCACTGACTGACACAACCAGAGGAACATACCCCCCTTCCCCCCCAGCCAATCGGAAGCACTTGCCATCAAATATTTGCCATTTAAATATATTTTTTTATTACATTTTTGACTTCTTAAATAAAGAAGTTGCAATGTATTAGTTAACCCCTCTCTATCTCAATATTACATCTTTTTTTATGACATTTTGTCAAAAGTTTTAAAATAAATCAAATGGTTTCACAGTATAATTTATTTTGTAATCTTTGGTTATAGATCAGGTTTTGACCTCCCATTCGAGTACATTTGATATATATTTAAAATAAAATACAGTCAAGAAGTTGCAATGTGTTAACATCTCCTATATCTCAATATAACGTATTTTTGTAAAAAAAAAAATGGACAAGATTTTGAATATTTTTAAATCTGTGGTTAAAGATGGTGTCAGACGTCCGTTCTGACGTCTGTCGGAGGTCTCCATTAATCATGCCCATCTGGTTGTTGGGTTGGCTGCAGTGGTTATGGGTTTCCCCAAACGCTGTCCTGGGGACAGCAAGAGGTGCACGTTCTCTCTCTTTTTTTTTTGCTCCCCTAGATCTACACAGCTGACTCAAATAATCAAATATTGATGATGAGTTGATTATCTGAATCGGCTATGGGGTGGAGTCCTGGTACAGTCAGGAAAAAGGCCATTGACACTTATGTGACATCACGCCACGACAGCCAACCGCTGGCCAGCTTTGACTTGAATAGGATGCTTCGTTGATGCAACATCACGCGATATGACATCACACAGTATTTGGTGTTTGTTCAGTCAACACTCAATTTTTTGCTACCTTCCACCCCTCTTTCACTGCTTTTCTACACTCACCCTCTTTCTCCATATCCTTCTCTGTCTCTCCCTCCCCTCTCTCTCTCTCCCTCCCCTCTCTCTCTGTCTCTCTCCCTCCCCTCTCTCTCTCTCCCTCCCCTCTCTCTCTGTCTCTCTCCCTCCCCTCTCTCTCTGTCTCTCTCTCTGTCTCTCTCTGTCTCCCTCTGTCTCTCTCCCTCCCCTCTCTCTCTGTGTTTCTCTTTCTCTCTCCGCCCCCCCCGGTCCACTGTCAGTGTGGAGGTAGGAGGGGGGCTGTCACACCCGTCCCCCTCCAGTCCCACCCTGGAGGAGAGGAGGAGACCAGGTACCCTGCTCATCTGGCAGGAGAGAGAGAGAATCCATCAGCAGAGAGACAACACGGCCAGAGACAATGGGTGAGGAGGGGGAGACAACGGGTGGGAAGGGGGGGTCAGGACCCAGTAGCAGCAGACTGGTCAGAGACAACAGGGGTGAGGAGGGGGAGTCAGGACCCAGTAGCAGCAGACTGGTCAGAGACAACGGGTGAGGAGGGGGAGAGAGGACCCAGTAGCAGCAGACAGGTCAGAGACAACAGGGGTGAGGAGGGGGAGTCAGGACCCAGTAGCAGCAGACTGGTCAGAGACAACGGGTGGGGAGGGAGAGAGAGGACCCAGTAGCAGCAGACTGGTCAGAGACAACGGGTGGGGAGGGGGAGAGAGGACCCAGTAGCAGCAGACTGGTCAGAGACAACGGGTGAGGAGGGGGAGTCAGGACCCAGTAGCAGCAGACTGGTCAGAGACAACGGGTGGGGAGGGAGAGTCAGGACCCAGTAGCAGCAGACTGGTCAGAGACAACGGGTGGGGAGGGAGAGAGAGGACCCAGTAGCAGCAGACGGGTCAGAGACAACTGGTGGGGAGGGGGAGAGAGGACCCAGTAGCAGCAGACTGGTCAGAGACAACGGGTGAGGAGGGGGAGTCAGGACCCAGTAGCAGCAGACGGGTCAGAGACAACGGGTGAGGAGGGGGAGAGAGGACCCAGTAGCAGCAGACTGGTCAGAGACAACGGGTGGGGAGGGGGAGAGAGGACCCAGTAGCAGCAGACGGGTCAGAGACAACGGGTGAGGAGGGGGAGAGAGGACCCAGTAGCAGCAGACTGGTCAGAGACAACGGGTGAGGAGGGGGAGAGAGGACCCAGTAGCAGCAGACTGGTCAGAGACAACGGGTGAGGAGGGGGAGAGAGGACCCAGTAGCAGCAGACTGGTCAGAGACAACGGGTGGGGAGGGGGAGAGAGGACCCAGTAGCAGCAGACGGGTCAGAGACAACGGGTGAGGAGGGGGAGAGAGGACCCAGTAGCAGCAGACGGGTCAGAGACAACGGGTGAGGAGGGGGAGAGAGGACCCAGTAGCAGCAGACGGGTCAGAGACAACGGGTGGGGAGGGGGTCAGGACCCAGTAGCAGCAGACGGGTCAGAGACAACGGGTGAGGAGGGGGAGAGAGGACCCAGTAGCAGCAGACTGGTCAGAGACAACGGGTGGGGAGGGAGAGAGAGGACCCAGTAGCAGCAGACGGGTCAGAGACAACGGGTGGGGAGGGGGTCAGGACCCAGTAGCAGCAGACGGGTCAGAGACAACGGGTGAGGAGGGGGAGAGAGGACCCAGTAGCAGCAGACGGGTCAGAGACAACGGGTGAGGAGGGATCCTTTCAACAAAGGAAGCTGGCTGTTAATGCTGGACACAAACCCATATACTTTAAAAAGCTGTGATCAGTGTTTTTTAAACAGGACAATCAAGAGTTGGTACAACAAAATGTAACCAAATAAAATCCCACCCCAATTAAAGTTTAGTTGTTACAATGACCTTAAAAAATATAATCTATTAAGAACCAGCTGCTAGTCAACTTGTGTGGTGAAGGACTTTATATTATATTATTATATGTATATAATATTTTATTTTTTAAAATATTTTTCAAACGTGGAACGAAATGGCAGTTGTAAGACAACTTAATATGGAAACAAGCACCTTTCCATTTCATATCTGATTTCTAAACATCTCCTTCCAGTTTACTGAAGATTACAACGGCCAAAACAGGAAGTAATGTGGCGACGCTGTCACAGACAGGAAGTAGCTCGAGGTAAGAGACCTTAAATCTTACACGAACCAAACTAGTCCAGGGAGAGAAAAAGAGAAAGAGAAAACACTTTTCCTGCCTGAATTGAAGCATGCGACGTGCGAACATGTTCATTTAGGCTGCATTTAGACAGGCAGCCCAATTCTGATTTTTTTTTTGTTCCAGCAGTTGGTCTTTGGACCAATCACATCAGACATTTTCACATCAGATATTTTTCAGAGCTGATCTGATTGGTCAAAAGACCAATTAGTTGGTAAAAGATCAGAATTGGTCTGTCTGTGTAAGCGCCGGCCTAGTTCTTTTGTCAAAGCTCCTGTTCTGTTTATTAGTAGCAGATGCATGAGCACCGTGCCTGATTTGTGGTTTGGGTATTTTCTTTCTGGACGTGTTCTGTCTCCCCCTAGTGGTAGCTCACCAGAGAACAACCACTCCCAGAACGGGCTCAGACAACGATGTGCGGTCAGTCTTTCATGAAGCTCTTTACACTTTCATCTCTCTTGTAAATATATATATTTTTTTACTTCAATTTTGTCATGATGGGAATTGTGTTACTATTTAGTATCAGCAGTATAATTCATAACCTGGTCCCAGGTCGTCGGCCCCTCCTATAGCCCGGTCCCAGGTCGTCGGGTGTCGGCCCCTCCTATAGCCCGGTCCCAGGTTCACCGTCGTCTCCTCCTATAGCCCGGTCCCAGTTTGGCCGTCGTCTCCTCCTATAGCCCGGTCCCAGGTCGTCGGGTGTCGGCCCCTCCTATAGCCCGGTCCCAGGTTCACCGTCGTCTCCTCCTATAGCCCGGTCCCAGTTTGGCCGTCGTCTCCTCCTATAGCCCGGTCCCGGGTCGTCGGGTGTCGGCCCCTCCTATAGCCCGGTCCCAGGTTCACCGTCGTCTCCTCCTATAGCCCGGTCCCAGTTTGGCCGTCGTCTCCTCCTATAGCCCGGTCCCGGGTCGTCGGGTGTCGGCCCCTCCTATAGCCCGGTCCCAGGTTCACCGTCGTCTCCTCCTATAGCCCGGTCCCAGGTCGTCGGGTGTCGTCTCCTCCTATAGCCCGGTCCCAGGTCGTCGGGTGTCGTCTCCTCCTATAGCCCGGTCCCAGGTTCACCGTCGTCTCCTCCTATAGCCCGGTCCCAGGTCGTCGGGTGTCGTCTCCTCCTATAGCCCGGTCCCAGGTCGTCGGGTGTCGTCTCCTCCTATAGCCCGGTCCCAGGTCGTCGGGTGTCGTCTCCTCCTATAGCCCGGTCCCAGGTCGTCGGGTGTCGTCTCCTCCTATAGCCCGGTCCCAGGTCGTCGGGTGTCGTCTCCTCCTATAGCCCGGTCCCAGGTCGTCGGGTGTCGTCTCCTCCTATAGCCCGGTCCCAGGTCGTCGGGTGTCGTCTCCTCCTATAGCCCGGTCCCAGGTCGTCAGGTGTCGTCTCCTCCTATAGCCCGGTCCCAGGTCGTCGGGTGTCGTCTCCTCCTATAGCCCGGTCCCAGGTACGCCGTCGTCTCCTCCTATAGCCCGGTCCCAGGTCGGCTCCTCCTCCTATAGCCCGGTCCCAGGCCGTCGTCTCCTCCTATAGCCCGGTCCCAGGTCGTCGGCCGTCGTCTCCTCCTATAGCCGGTCCCAGGTCGTCGGCCGTCGTCTCCTCCTATAGCCCGGTCGTCGGCCGTCGTCTCCTCCTATAGGTCGTCGCTCCTCCTCCTATAGCCCGGTCCCCGTCGTCTCCTCCTAGGTCGGCTCGTCTCCTCCTATAGCCCGGTCCCAGGTCGGCCGTCGTCTCCTCCTATAGCCCGGTCCCATAGCCCGTCGGTCGGCTCCTCCTCCTATAGCCCGGTCCCAGGTCGGCTCCTCCTCCTATAGCCCGGTCCCAGGTCGGCTCCTCCTCCTATAGCCCGGTCCCAGGTCGGCTCCTCCTCCTATAGCCCGGTCCCAGGTCGGCTCCTCCTCCTATAGCCCGGTCCCAGGTCGTCGGCTCCTCCTCCTATAGCCCGGTCCCAGGTCGTCGTCTCCTCCTATAGTCCGGTCCCAGGTCGTCGTCTCCTCCTATAGCCCGGTCCCAGGTTGTCGTCTCCTCCTATAGCCCAGTCCCAGGTCGTCGTCTCCTCCTATAGCCCGGTCCCAGGTCGTCGTCTCCTCCTATAGCCCGGTCCCAGGTCGTCGTCTCCTCCTATAGCCCGGTCCCAGGTCGTCGTCTCCTCCTATAGCCCGGTCCCAGGTCGTCGTCTCCTCCTATAGCCCTGTCCAAGGTTCGCCGTCGTCTCCTCCTATAGCCCTGTCCAAGGTTCGCCGTCGCCTCCTATAGCCTGGTCCCAGGTCGTCGGCCCCTCCTCCTATAGCCCGGTCCCAGGTTGTCGTCTCCTCCTATAGCCCGGTCCCAGGTTGTCGTCTCCTCCTATAGCCCGGTCCCAGGTCGTCGGCCGTCGTCTCCTCCTATAGCCCGGTCCCAGGTCGTCGGCCCCTCCTATAGCCCGGTCCCAGGTCGTCGGCCCCTCCTATAGCCCGGTCCCAGGTCGTCGGCCGTCGTCTCCTCCTATAGCCCGGTCCCAGGTCGTCGGCCGTCGTCTCCTCCTATAGCCCGGTCCCAGGTCGTCGGCCCCTCCTATAGCCCTGTCCAAGGTTCGCCGTCGTCTCCTCCTATAGCCCTGTCCAAGGTTCGCCGTCGCCTCCTATAGCCTGGTCCCAGGTCGTCGGCCCCTCCTCCTATAGCCCGGTCCCAGGTTGTCGTCTCCTCCTATAGCCCGGTCCCAGGTTGTCGTCTCCTCCTATAGCCCGGTCCCAGGTCGTCGGCCGTCGTCTCCTCCTATAGCCCGGTCCCAGGTCGTCGGCCCCTCCTATAGCCCGGTCCCAGGTCGTCGGCCGTCGTCTCCTCCTATAGCCCGGTCCCAGGTCGTCGGCCGTCGTCTCCTCCTATAGCCAGGTCCCAGGTCGTCGTCTCCTCCTATAGCCCGGTCCCAGGTCGTCGGCCCCTCCTATAGCCTGGTCCCAGGTCGTCGGCCCCTCCTCCTATAGCCTGGTCCCAGGTCGTCGGCCCCTCCTCCTATAGCCTGGTCCCAGGTCGTCGGCCCCTCCTCCTATAGCCCGGTCCCAGGTCCCAGGTCGTCGGCCCCTCCTATAGCCCGGTCCCAGGTCGTCGGCCCCTCCTATAGCCCGGTCCCAGGTCGTCTCCTCCTATAGCCCGGTCCCAGGTCACCCAGGCTGTATAATCCACACCTGATGTAAATCATGTAATTGCCTCACTTCCCCTTCAACAGAGTGCAGATCAGATGTCACTGTCTCAAACGGCACCGGTTCAGCGCTCTGTTAGCCGATCAGGTACACACCAATACAGTTCACCTGCAATCTCCAATCTCCTAGTACAGACAACGCCGATGTTCGTTAACACAACGTGTGTGTGTGTGTGTTTATCAGACGTTCCGTCGTCTCCCAAGGCGTCGTCTCCTCCAGGCCTGAGTCAGAAACCCAACAGTTTCCTGTTCCGCACCTCGTCCCGCTGCAGCGTCAAGAGTCAGTTCTCCATCTCAGGCTCCACACAGAGTCTGGTGGAGGCAGGCCGCTCTGAGTCTCGCTCCGTGTTGAGGCCAGATGTAGTACAGCTACGTAAGGTACTGTTTACCTCCTACCTTACCTCTTCTTTCTCTTTAATGCCTCTCCACTTATACTCTATCAATTCAAGTGGCTTTTTTTTTAGCATGGGAAATATATGTTAACATTGCTAAAGCATGTGAAATAGATTTATTTTTATTGTTTACATGCGTTAAACATTACAATCACAAAAGTTCCGAAAGAATAAAGACATTTCAAATGTCATATGTCTATATACAGTGTTGTGATGATAAAATAAATAAATAAACATAAATATAGGTTGTACTTATTTATCCCCCTCCATCTCTCTTTCATCCTCCATCTCTGTATCTCTCTCTCCCCCCCCCTCCCCTCCCCCGGTCCATCTCTGTCAGACTCTGGAGTCGAGGTTAAAGACCGTCCTGCCAGAGGATCTAGGTGAGGCGTTGTCCAATGGAACGGTCCTCTGCCAGCTGGCCAACCACGTGCGGCCTCGCGCTGTGTCCATCATCCACATTCCCTCCCCAGCAGTGGTAAGTCAATTCCAGACATTTACTGTGAAATTCTACTCAGTCTAGGATCAATAAATAGACTGGGACTTGATTTGATCAAAACAAGTTAATAAATATGGTATTTGTTGTGATGATGTGTCTGCCTGTGTTAACTCATCCGGTGTCTGTGTAGTTGACTCATCCGGTATCTGTGTAGTTGACTCTGCCGGTGTCTGTGTAGTTGACTCATCCGGTATCTGTGTAGTTGACTCATCCGGTGTCTGTGTAGTTGACTCATCCGGTATCTGTGTAGTTGACTCATCCGGTATCTGTGTAGTTGACTCTGCCGGTGTCTGTGTAGTTGACTCATCCGGTGTCTGTGTAGTTGACTCATCCGGTGTCTGTGTAGTTGACTCTGCCGGTGTCTGTGTAGTTGACTCATCCGGTGTCTGTGTAGTTGACTCATCCGGTATCTGTGTAGTTGACTCATCCGGTGTCTGTGTAGTTGACTCATCCGGTGTCTGTGTAGTTGACTCTGCCGGTGTCTGTGTAGTTGACTCTGCCGGTGTCTGTGTAGTTGACTCTGCCGGTGTCTGTGTAGTTGACTCTGCCGGTGTCTGTGTAGTTGACTCATCCGGTGTCTGTGTAGTTGACTCTGCCGGTGTCTGTGTAGTTGACTCTGCCGGTGTCTGTGTAGTTGACTCTGCCGGTGTCTGTGTAGTTGACTCTGCCGGTGTCTGTGTAGTTGACTCTGCCGGTGTCTGTGTAGTTGACTCTGCCGGTGTCTGTGTAGTTGACTCTGCCGGTGTCTGTGTAGTTGACTCTGCCGGTGTCTGTGTAGTTGACTCTGCCGGTGTCTGTGTAGTTGACTCTGCCGGTGTCTGTGTAGTTGACTCTGCCGGTGTCTGTGTAGTTGACTCTGCCGGTGTCTGTGTAGTTGACTCTGCCGGTGTCTGTGTAGTTGACTCTGCCGGTATCTGTGTAGTTGACTCTGCCGGTGTCTGTGTAGTTGACTCATCCGGTGTCTGTGTAGTTGACTCTGCCGGTGTCTGTGACTGTGTGTCTGTGTAGTTGACTCTGCCTGTGACTGTGTAGTTGACTCTGCCTGTGTCTGTGACTGTGTGTCTGTAGTTGACTCTGCCTGTGACTGTGTGTCTGTGTAGTTGACTCTGCCGGTGTCTGTGACTGTGTGTCTGTGTAGTTGACTCTGCCTGTGACTGTGTAGTTGACTCTGCCTGTGTCTGACTGTGTGTCTGTAGTTGACTCTGCCGGTGTCTGTGACTGTGTGTCTGTAGTTGACTTTGCCTGTGACTGTCTGTGTGTCTGTAGTTGACTCTGCCGGTGTCTGTGACTGTGTGTCTGTAGTTGACTCTGCCTGTGACTGTCTGTGTAGTTGACTCTGCCTGTGACTGTCTGTGTAGTTGACTCTGCCTGTGTCTGTGTAGTTGACTTTGCCGGTGTCTGTGACTGTGTGTCTGTGTAGTTGACTCTGCCGGTGTCTGTGACTGTGTGTCTGTGTAGTTGACTCTGCCTGATGTTCGGTCTCTCTGTCTCTTCAGCCAAAGCTGAGCACGGCCAAGTGTCGTCTCAACGTGGAGAACTTCATCTCAGCCTGTCGTAGGCTGGGGGTCCCTGAGGTAAGGACTCATTCCTTTCCCTCCTTTCTGTTCTCTCCATGGTTCATCACGTGTCATGGTGTCTCCTTGATCACGTATGTTAGTATTTTTCTCAGCGCTGAGATGATCCAGTTACAAACTGTTTTTTGTTAGCTACTTGTTGCTTTGTCCTTCTGTGCTTGAAGCTAATTATGTTTGCCTTTGTCTCTCTGTCTCTCTGTTATGTCATCTTCATCTCTCTCTCTCTGTTTTCTGTCATCTTCCTCTCTCTCTGTTTTCTGTCATCTTCCTCTCTCTCTGGTATCTGACATCTCTCTCTCTGTTATCTGACATCTCTCTCTCTGTTATCTGACATCTCTCTCTCTGGTATCTGACATCTCTCTCTCTGGTATCTGACATCTCTCTCTGTGTTATCTGACATCTCTCTCTCTCTCTGTGTTATCTGACATCTCTCTCTCTCTCTCTGTTATCTGACATCTCTCTCTCTCTCTGTGTTATCTGACATCTCTCTCTCTCTCTGTGTTATCTGACATCTCTCTCTCTCTCTCTCTGTTATCTGACATCTCTCTCTCTCTCTCTGACATCTTCCATTCATCTCCTTTCCAACCCGATCTTCCTCTCTCTCTCTGTTATCTGACCTCTCTCTCTCTCTCTCTCTGTTATCTGACCTCTCTCTCTCTCTCTCTCTCTCTCTGTTATCTGACATCTCTCTCTCTCTCTCTGACATCTTCCATTCATCTCCTTTCCAACCCGATCTTCCTCTCTCTCTCTCTCTATCAGACGGAGGTGTGTGTGTTGTCTGATGTGTATCTCTGTAAGCTGCCTGCTGTGCTGCGCTGTGTGGAGGCCCTGGTGAAATGTGAGGTAGAGGGGGACAGCCCCTACAGCCCCTACTCCTCACTGCTCTCAGAGGGCTTCTTGGTCTTCTACAGCCTGGTCATGATCCTGCTGTACACAATGTACTACCACCTGGTCTCATAGATACTGAGCACTCTGTTCTACACTACTACCACCTGGTCTCATAGATACTGTGTGTGTGTGTGTGTGTGTGTGAGTGTGTGAGAGAGCTCTCGGACTGATGTGAATTTGACCACCTAATGCGAACATTCACAGACAATCCGGACTTAAATAATCCACCATGATTTCATAAACACACACGCACACTCACACACACACACAGCTGTCCTGGCATGAGGTATGCAGAGTGAGAGACGAGCCTCACAACACAGGAAGGACTGTCAGCTGCCCCCTCCAGCCTCACAGCTGCTGTCAAAGACGTACCCAACGTGACAACAGTACACACACACACACACACACACACACACACACACACACACACACACACACACACACACACACACGGCCACAGCAGAACACACAGTGTGTACGTACAACAGCTGGTGTGGTTGAGCACAACATGGAACCATGTGATTCATAAAACAACCACTGAAATCATGTCCTTTAAAGTTGAGAGATTGGCTCTGGCCCATATTGACGTCGTCTGACATACCCTTTAGATAAGAGGGCCCTTTCGAACATCACAACCTATGTGAAATACATTTTAGTTAAACCGTTAGTCACATTTCTATTTTTAAAGGGCTTCCCTACATGACTGCTGTTACCCCTCTAATGCACAGCATGTCTCTGTCTCTGTCTGACGATGTCTCTGCCTGACGATGTCTCTGTCTCTCTGTCTCTGACGATGTCCTGTCTCTCTGTCTCTGACGATGTCCTGTCTCTCTGTCTCTGACGATGTCCTGTCTCTCTGTCTCTGACGATGTCCTGTCTCTCTGTCTCTGACGATGTCCTGTCTCTCTGTCTCTGACGATGTCCTGTCTCTCTGTCTCTGACGATGTCCTGTCTCTCTGTCTCTGACGATGTCCTGTCTCTCTGTCTCTGACGATGTCCTGTCTCTCTGTCTCTGACGATGTCCTGTCTCTCTGTCTCTGACGATGTCCTGTCTCTGACGATGTCCTGTCTCTGACGATGTCCTGTCTCTCTGTCTCTGACGATGTCCTGTCTCTCTGTCTCTGACGATGTCCTGTCTCTCTGTCTCTGACGATGTCCTGTCTCTCTGACGATGTCCTGTCTCTCTGTCTCTGACGATGTCCTGTCTCTCTGTCTCTGACGATGTCCTGTCTCTCTGTCTCTGACGATGTCCTGTCTCTCTGTCTCTGACGATGTCCTGTCTCTCTGTCTCTGACGATGTCCTGTCTCTCTGTCTCTGACGATGTCCTGTCTCTCTGTCTCTGACAATGTCCTGTCTCTCTGTCTCTGACGATGTCCTGTCTCTGACGATGTCCTCTGTCTCTGACGATGTCTCTGTCTCTCTGTCTCTGACGATGTCCTGTCTCTCTGTCTCTGACGATGTCCTGTCTCTCTGTCTCTGACGATGTCCTGTCTCTCTGTCTCTGATGATGTCCTGTCTCTCTGTCTCTGACGATGTCCTGTCTCTCTGTCTCTGACGATGTCCTGTCTCTCTGTCTCTGACGATGTCCTGTCTCTCTGTCTCTGACGATGTCCTGTCTCTCTGTCTCTGACGATGTCCTGTCTCTCTGTCTCTGACGATGTCCTGTCTTCAGTGAGGGAAAACGCCCTGTACTCAGAGAATTGGGAACACCCGTTGTAACCCTTGAGGAGATTACAAAACAGGAAAGGACAATGTTTATCAAATAAGATAAGAGGACATTTTGTGACCTAGACTCCCAACATTTTGCTGAAAGGATTAAGACATTATTCTCATGGAAGCCATTTTGGGGGGGAAATGAGACCAATCATTGGTGCCTGTTATATCTGCCAGTAAGAGTACTCACTGACCAACGCCTTCCACTGGTTTCTGCCTGCCATGTCTGACTGTGACCACCAGGGAGCGGTGTTGCTACACACTACATTACACCGACTGCTATCCCCGATGCTTTTTTTTAAAAACCTGATGGTACAGAAACATTTCCAAGCTTGTAATGATTTATTTTACTTCTTTTTGTTGTTTGTTTGGTCACCGGCTTAACATGCTTCATGTTTGTAAAAATGTAAACAACTAATTAAATTATTTTTGTCTTATTTATATATTTTTTTTAATATGTTTTTTATTTTCTGTTTGTTGCAGTGCTTGGGGGAAAGAGCATTGGCCTCATAGATAAAAGCTAACTGAAATCAATTGGTTTAATTCGCTTCCTGATTGAGTCAGATTACTGGTTGTAGCCGTTCAATGTTCAATGGGACCACTTCTCCAAAGCTCGCACGAATAAACATTTAGATAAAGATAATGGTTAGCTTCGATCAGTCAGATAATTAACTTAAGTCTGAATTAACTGTCATGTGATCTGCTCTTACAGTTTAGGCACTACATTTCCCATCAGCCCTATCGTGTACAATGTTGCCCTGGGTACTCTTGGGAAGCTGTGTTTTTTGTTGTTGTTGTGTGCATTGTTGAGGCCTCCGCTTTCTCCAGCGTAAGGCTGTGTCATAGCTTACTGAGTGCTCCGTGAAAACTCTGTGATATCCAAGCTAATAGAGCTCATCAGCTTGTGGTCTGGTTCGTTTAGCCTTTTTCAATGGGCAAAATGAATGGGGAAGGAAATAGGGGGTAAGGTTGACGCAGGCTTATGAGAGAAAAGTCATGTTAACTAACTGATATTATGAAGCGTTTATCTGCGGTTTTTGTTGTTACTCCGTAAATCTAAATTCACAAAGCGACGTTAGCCGATGAAGGTTCTCTCGTAGAACAAGACCTGCGTGTTTTCTTCATTTTTTACCTCAGACCTTATTTTCGGCAGTTATCCAAAAACGCCATTTTGTTTTCCCCCATAGACTTTGATTTAGTGCCGGCAAAAAGACACCATTGTCAAAAATACTGAGGTGTAATACAATTTACACACACACACACACTGTAAATAGGCAACATTTCACCTTGTATTTGAGGTGTGTCATCCTAATACTGTAATCAGGACTTGTTCATAGGACGGTGGCGCGTGCATATTGATGGAGCTTAGAGTCACCTTGCATGAAGTAGGCAAGAAGAGCGGCCATTTTGGTGGTTCCCAACTCCTCATCCTTCTACTACCGTGTCCCTAAGGGATATGTTGGAAATGTCTATTTCCTCTCTTTTGTCTGTTACATCATTTTTTTGGGGCGCATAACCACAGTCAGTTGTTGTTGGAAATTGCATTTGCGATTTAATGTTTCAACCAAAATGAGTTTTATAAAAATTAAAAGGTGGAACCGCCATATTCACTGGTTTAGAAATGAATTCTATTCTTTAAAATGTTAACTGAACAGAAATACTGTTGTATTTTGTAATATTTATATCATACCTATGTATTTAAATGAGTTTATATAAAATCTATAGTTTTTCTCCTCTGTCATGAAATTATTAAATAAGGAATTTAACCATTTCCGGTGTCATCGTCTGCTTTTGAAGTTGTCGGCTTTTTTTGCTGCTGAAATGTTTTTTTCGTTTTTGTAACTTGTATTCCTACCGTCAAGCTTCTGTTGCGTTCTGCCCCTGCGCTTCAAACTCTGCTCTGCCCTGTGGATACCAGGTTTACTACTGTCATTTGTGTGCTGCCCTCTAAGTGGAGAAGGTATGTTTTCTGCAGCAGCTCACAGAACAGAGGTAATGATTGCTCCCTCGCTGCATGTTTGGACTGGGGTTAGTAGAGGAGGATAAATTACAGGGCTCTCAAGTCTTTCCTCCATTCCTTGTCCCCTCTCCTCTCGATTCCTTGTCCCCTCTCCTCTCGATTCCTTGTCCCCTCTCCTCTCGATTCCTTGTCCCCTCTCCTCTCGATTCCTTGTCCCCTCTCCTCTCGATTCCTTGTCCCCTCTCCTCTCGATTCCTTGTCCCCTCTCCTCTCGATTCCTTGTCCCCTCTCCTCTCGATTCCTTGTCCCCTCTCCTCTCGATTCCTTGTCCTCTCCACTAATTTGTAGTTTTCCTTTATAAGATTCGAACCAGGTACGTTGCGTTGCAACCTGTGTGTCGTCCCCTCCACCGAACGAACCTCCCTACGAGAATGGTCTTTTATTTGATGCGCAAGTGTCACTGGTCACAAGCTCCACCCACTTACTGAGATTTTATCCAATGAATGCCCTCAAACGCCACTGAGCTCGCGGGCTCTTTCAAATTCATCCCTCCTCGATTCCTCTCCTTCTCCGAATGCATTGAACCTTTTTTCCCTCCAATACGATTTGAAGAGTCGAGGAATCAAGGCGAAGATGGATTGAGAAAGAGCCCCTCGCCTCTTTTGAAAGTTGAGCGGGAGGTGTAATGTCCTCTAGGTTTTCCACTGATGATTTGAGAAAGATGGGAGGAGAGGACGGGAGAATAAGAAAATACCTTTTAAAAGCCCAATTTGTACCTTTTTTCTTCTCCTCCTATTGGTCTCCACTCCATCTTCCGCTCCATGGAGGACAAAGAAAGGGGTACTTCCTGTAGTGTGGTCCTTGTTTGAGCATGCAGTGGATGTGGTGCATGAGTGTACAAGTATTGAAGTTGTATAGTGGACGTCTGTGTGTTTTTCGCTCCTTAAGTAACTGTGATTGTGTGACCGTAATGGTTGTTTTGACTACAGGTTAACAAGTCGTTAGCCCGGTTGTAATCCGATGTGCATGATCGTGTTCAGTGTGTGTGTGTGTGTGTGTGACTTCTGTCCCTCTTCCCACCCCAGGACACCCTGTGTCCCTGCCAGCTGATCCTGGACGGTGAGGGTCTGTCGCGGGTCGCCCAGACCGCCCAAGCCCTGCTGGACCTCCCTGTGTCAGGACCCCGCCGCGCCGCTGCCCCAACCGGGCTGCCCCAACAACTGCCTGCTCAGAAGCTTACCAGCACCCAATAGTTATCATTACAGGACTAAATACAATGCAGTCTGCTGTGTGGGAGTCTGCTGTGTGGGAGTCTGCTGTGTGGGAGTCTGCTGTGTGGGAGTCTGCTGTGTGGGAGTCTGCTGTGTGGGAGTCTGCTGTGTGGGAGTCTGCTGTGTGGGAGTCTGCTGTGTGGGAGTCTGCTGTGTGGGAGTCTGCTGTGTGTGTGTTTTCTTTCATTCTTTGCCCATGTCTGTTTTGCGGTCTAAACATCTGCATTTTAATACAACTTCCCCATAAGACTCAACTACACTGTCACGTTGAAGAATAAAATCTCAGGAAACTGTCCATGTTTGTATTTCTTTTAGGTTTTGTATATGTGTTACTGTATTTGTCTACAGAGGGCCTCATTTCAACACAGACCTCCTGAGGTGATAGAAGTTGTAGCCACATCACAATCAAACCTGCTGTTCTCAGAAAACGTTAGAGAGAGGAGGAGGGAGGGGGGGGGGAAATAATGTTCCCCTTTAATTAATCATCTGTTGCTTGAATCATGAACCAATCACCAGTGGAGACTAATTAACAATCAGCAGTAATTGGTCCGTCGCCCACTCCCGACGGCAGAACTGATCTGCAGACTGATCACATCCCTTGTATAAGACACACACCGTGTACACAGCACGCACACATTCTCTCTCTCTCGGTCTCTGTCTCTCTCGGTCTCTGTCTCTCTCTCTGTCTCTCTGTCTCTCTCTCTCTCTGTCTCTCTGTCTCTCTCTGTCTCTCTCTCTGTCTCTGTCTCTGTCTCTCTCTCTGTCTCTGTCTCTGTCTCTGTCTCTGTCTCTCTCTCTCTCTCTCTCTATGTCCCTGTCTCTCTCTGTCTCTCTCTCTCTCTCTGTCTGTCTGTCTCTCTCTCGGTCTCTCTCTCTGTCTCTCTCTCTGTCTCTGTCTCTCTCTCTGTCTCTCTCTCTGTCTCTCTCTCTCTCTCTCTCTGTCTCTCTCTCTGTCTCTCTCTCTGTCTCTCTCTCTGTCGGTCTCTCTCTAGGTCTCTGTCTCTCTCTAGGTCTCTCTCTCTATTACTCATCTCATATGTATATACTGTACTCTATACCATCTACTGCATCTTGCCTATGCCGTTCTGTACCATCACTCATTTATATACAGTGCCTTGCGAAAGTATTCGGCCCCCTTGAACTTTGCGACCTTTTGCCACATTTCAGGCTTCAAACATAAAGATTTTTTTGTGAAGAATCAACAACAAGTGGGACACAATCATGAAGTGGAACGACATTTATTGGATATTTCAAACTTTTTTAACAAATCAAAAACTGAAAAATTGGGCGTGCAAAATTATTCAGCCCCCTTAAGTTAATACTTTGTAGCGCCACCTTTTGCTGCGATTACAGCTGTAAGTCGCTTGGGGTATGTCTCTATCAGTTTTGCACATCGAGAGACTGACATTTTTATCCCATTCCTCCTTGCAATACAGCTCGAGCTCAGTGAGGTTGGATGGAGAGCATTTGTGAACAGCAGTTTTCAGTTCTTTCCACAGATTCTCGATTGGATTCAGGTCTGGACTTTGACTTGGCCATTCTTACACCTGGATATGTTTATTTTTGAACCATTCCATTGTAGATTTTGCTTTATGTTTTGGATCATTGTCTTGTTGGAAGACAAATCTCCGTCCCAGTCTCAGGTCTTTTGCAGACTCCATCAGGTTTTATTCCAGAATGGTCCTGTATTTGGCTCCATCCATCTTCCCATCAATTTTAACCATCTTCCCTGTCCCTGCTGAAGAAAAGCAGGCCCAAACCATGATGCTGCCACCACCATGTTTGACAGTGGGGATGGTGTGTTCAGGGTGATGAGCTGTGTTGCTTTTACGCCAAACATAACGTTTTGCATTGTTGCCAAAAAGTTCAATTTTGGTTTCATCTGACCAGAGCACCTTCTTCCACATGTTTGGTGTGTCTCCCAGGTGGCTTGTGGCAAACTTTAAACGACACTTTTTATGGATATCTTTAAGAAATGGCTTTCTTCTTGCCACTCTTCCATAAAGGCCAGATTTGTGCAATATACGACTGATTGTTGTCCTATGAACAGAGTCTCCCACCTCAGCTGTAGATCTCTGCAGTTCATCCAGAGTGATCATGGGCCTCTTGGCTGCATCTCTGATCAGTCTTCTCCTTGTATGAGCTGAAAGTTTAGAGGGACGGCCAGGTCTTGGTAGATTTGCAGTGGTCTGATACTCCTTCCATTTCAATATTATCGCTTGCACAGTGCTCCTTGGGATGTTTAAAGCTTGGGAAATCTTTTTGTATCCAAATCCGTCTTTAAACTTCTTCACAACAGTATCTCGGACCTGCCTGGTGTGTTCCTTGTTCTTCATGATGCTCTCTGCGCTTTTAACGGACCTCTGAGACTATCACAGTGCAGGTGCATTTATACGGAGACTTGATTACACACAGGTGGATTGTATTTATCATCACTAGTCATTTAGGTCAACATTGGATCATTCAGAGATCCTCACTGAACTTCTGGAGAGAGTTTGCTGCACTGAAAGTAAAGGGGCTGAATAATTTTGCACGCCCAATTTTTCAGTTTTTGATATGTTAAAAAAGTTTGAAATATCCAATAAATGTTGTTCCACTTCATGATTGTGTCCCACTTGTTGTTGATTCTTCACAAAAAAAATACAGTTTTATATCTTTATGTTTGAAGCCTGAAATGTGGCAAAAGGTCGCAAAGTTCAAGGGGGGCGAATACTTTCGCAAGGCACTGTATCTTTATGTACATATTCTTTATCCCTTTACACTTGTGTGTATAAGGTAGTAGTTGTGTAATTGTTAGGTTAGATTACTCGTTGGTTATTACTGCATTGTCGGAACTAGAAGCACAAGCATTTCGCTACACTCGCATTAACATCTGCTAACCATGTGTATGTGACAAATAAATTTGATTTGATGTCTCTGTGTGTGTCTCTCAGTCCCCACTCTGTGTTGGGGGAGAGAGAGAGAGACCGAGATAAGAGCCTGTCTATTCCTCTCATGTCCCGGGCGGAAGCCCCCACGAGAGCCGGCTTGTTGCTCGTAAGCGCCGTATCGGGGAGTGGAGTGTCTCGCTGACATTTATCGGCTGTAATTGAAGCCGTGGATAAACCACGGTCCAACCTGATTTGTGTTAGGAAACTAGGTCATACTGATAATAATACAGATTTAGGATAGGGATATCGTTAGATTTCGGATAGGGATATCGTTAGATTTCGGATAGGGATATCGTTAGATTTCGGATAGGGATATCGTTAGATTTCGGATAGGGATATCGTTAGATTTCGGATAGGGATATCGTCTGATTTCGGATAGGGTTATCATTAGTATCTTGTCTGGTGCTACTCTCCTTTTGAAAAGGTTATTAAAGATGGAACAAGGTGTTGTAGGTCAGATAGGGGTCAAATACGAGGTCGCACAAGATATTCTTAGTGCTTAAGTTTCATTAGGCTGAATCTTTACTGAATACATGAGCATGGGAAGACATGAGCATGGGAAGATATGAGCATGGGAAGACATGAGCGTGGGAAGATATGAGCATGGGAAGACATGAGCGTGGGAAGACATGAGCGTGGGAAGACATGAGCGTGGGAAGACATGAGCGTGGGAAGACATGTGCGTGGGAAGACATGTGCGTGGGAAGACATGTGCGTGGGAAGACATGAGCGTGGGAAGACATGAGCGTGGGAAGACATGAGCGTGGGAAGACATGAGCATGGGAACCTACTAAGGAAATTACAACCATGATAGCTGTACTTTTAGTTTATGGTTTACGCGAAACTTCTTGGCCGTTAGTCAATCGGCGTTTTGAATGAGTTCAAAGGACGTGAATGCATTCAACGGGTATTTACGATTTCACAACGCGTACATTCCCACCTCGCACTTGGCTACAAAAGGAGCAATAGAAGTATCTCACTGAATAAGACTAAAGCTGTGTTCGAATACCATACTAACATACTGTAATCTACATACTTAATGAGTATATACCATATACTATTAGTTTATTTTAGTATACTGTAAACTTACGGTATCGTACTAGCGCTTCGCCTGTCTACTGGAAGTTGATGCTGTGGCTATGCAACCTCTTGCTAGCTTGTTAGCATAACAAATTACAAGCTAGACATTTTATGATTTTGGGTGTGTTCGTAAATTCAATCTGGGCGTTTGTAAATCCAGAGCGGTGTCAGATTGTCCCTTCGTAAATTCAATCTGGGCGTTTGTAAATCCAGAGCGGTGTCAGATTGTCCCTTCGTAAATTCAATCTGGGTGTTTGTAAATCCAGAGCGGTGTCAGATTGTCCCTTCGTAAATTCAATCTGGGCGTTTGTAAATCCAGAGCGGTGTCAGATTGTCCCTTCGTAAATTCAATCTGGGCGTTTGTAAATCCAGAGCGGTGTCAGATTGTCCCTTCGTAAATTCAATCTGGGCGTTTGTAAATCCAGAGCGGTGTCAGATTGTCCCTTCGTAAATTCAATCTGGGCGTTTGTAAATCCAGAGCGGTGTCAGATTGTCCCTTCGTAAATTCAATCTGGGCGTTTGAAAATCCAGAGCGGTGTCAGATTGTCCGTTTGTAAATCCAGAGCGGTGTCAGATTGTCCGTTTGTAAATCCAGAGCGGTGTCAGATTGTCCCTTCGTAAATTCAGAGTGTTTTGCTCTCAGAGAGTTCAGAGTGCACACTGGATGCTCTAGCCAATGGGGGTTGATCTCAACCGCAGTCAAGCACCCAAGCTCACTGACTAATGTTGGCTAGCTACTTCTAGACACAAATAAGAGAACAGCTCACTCTGACGATTTTACTCACCCTAGCAGAGCTGATTTGGCTGTTTATGTTATCTAGAGCGTTGGTATCGGTGCTGCTGGCAACAATTTAATGACAGTTTTTTTGCCGATGTTTACTGACGTGGGCCATATTCAACGGGTGTTGAGCATTCGTAAATTCATCAGATATTCTACGCTTTGGCACACTCACACGAGAGTGCTCTGAAATCGGAGTAGATAGCCAGAATTAACAAAGTCCATTAACGCACAACGACTATACCCCTTAGCTAAGAATGATGTGAATAATCAAGTCAATAATCATTGGGTAGTTAGTAAGATAGCAGATAGTTAATATACTGCCTGGCAAGTTCGATGTATTAATAGCCAATTAACAGGTAACTAGCCGTCGTGTCTTTGGCATCTTTAAAAGTGAAGACGGCTATTTTATCAAGTAAATTCTCTGTAATTATTATTACGTGATTAAACTAATCATGCAAATGTAATTAACTGGGAAGTCGGGGCACCACGGAAAATCTTCAGATTACAAACTTATAATTTTCCGAATGTAACTCTTCAGATATTTTAATATCTGATCAATTAGTCTTCTAATTAATGAATTATTATTATCCAAATGTTTGGATTGTTGGTTATCTGCACGAACCCAGCCTTTACTATAAATCATCCATACACCAATTGGCTCAATCATTTATTTACTAACTAACTAAATAATCACAGAAATGCATAAACAAACAGTAGATATGTTACTAACAAGAATAGGGAAGATTCCCTAGTGGGCTAAACCGATATGATGGCTTGGTGGACAATGGAAGTGGGTATGGACTGGGAAGGGAGTGTGGACAAAGGGAAGTGGGTGTGGACTGAGAAAGAGGCGGGAAAGACAAGGATCCCTACACACAGTTTATAATTATATTCATTGAAATGCTAATCCTTTGCACATGAAACGCTCACTCATTCGGGAATAATTGCAATCAATATATATTTACACCCATGTTTTTTTGTGATCTTTACTGTTGGAATCCAGTCCTTCTGCTGGAGAGTTCATCCGAGTCTCTCCCTCTCTTTCTGTTTCCCTGAAGATCAAAGCCTTTCCTGGTTAGATTGGATACTTCAGAATACCATTCAGAGATGTTCTCATAGAATAGATGTTTAAGTGGTTGTCGGTATTCTCGTCCCAGATTTACATCATTTCTAGCTGCAGACTAGTAATTAGTATCTAAGATTTGCTCTTATTCTGTAGGGATCGATAGTCTCAGAGTTTAACCCTTACCAGCCGTGTAGCCAACAGCGTGAGTTGTGATTGCAAATAGTGGTATGTTTAGGAATTCAACAACCATTGCAACCTTAGCTTACACTGGGGTTTTTGTGGTCTAAACTATTCGCAATCACAGCTCACGCTGTGGGTTTGCTCAGTCTGAAGAGGACTTTCTTAGGAGGGGCTTTTATTCGTAACAGTAGAAGAGGCGGTTCCATGACGCCTGATCATGTTTGTGCTCACAGGGGCGGGCCAATGACTTAGTTAAACTTTAAAGGGAATACAATTCTCTCACATTAAAGGTTTAACATCACATTACATCATTTCACAAATAGTTTAATCTTTACTCATTCATTTTATGCAAGAATTAGATGCAAACCTCATAACTGAGGCACCTGTATTAACAGAGTTAGTTATCCAAATATGGATATTGTTAAGTTCTCAAATTCTGGAATGTAGTAGAATTTGGCGGGAGTTCCTTTGTTCTTCTGTTAAACTCTCTCTCCATACTGCATAGCCAGGGGGAGAGAGTCTCCACCAGGAATTTACGACCTGAGATAACAGAACCTGGGTGTAAGAGAGAGAGAGAGGGGGAAGCCAGGAATTTACGACCTGAGATAACAGAACCTGGGTGTAGGAGAGAGAGAGAGAGAGAGGGGGAAGCCAGGAATTTACGACCTGAGATAACAGAACCTGGGTGTAGGAGAGAGAGAGAGAGAGAGGGGGAAGCCAGGAATTTACGACCTGAGATAACAGAACCTGGGTGTAGGAGAGAGAGAGAGAGAGGGGGAAGCCAGGAATTTACGACCTGAGATAACAGAACCTGGGTGTAGGAGAGAGAGGGGGAAGCCAGGAATTTACGACCTGAGATAACAGAACCTGGGTGTAGGAGAGAGAGGGGGAAGCCAGGAATTTACGACCTGAGATAACAGAACCTGGGTGTAGGAGAGAGAGAGAGAGAGAGGGGGAAGCCAGGAATTTACGACCTGAGATAACAGAACCTGGGTGTAGGAGAGAGAGGGGGAAGCCAGGAATTTACGACCTGAGATAACAGAACCTGGGTGTAGGAGAGAGAGGGGGAAGCCAGGAATTTACGACCTGAGATAACAGAACCTGGGTGTAGGAGAGAGAGAGGGGGAAGCCAGGATCTATACCCAGAAAGGACCACGTCATGACATAGCTAACATACCGCTGGTACATACTGCTGTAATGCTATGCGTCTTGTAAGGATATCGTAGCTAACAAATTGTCAACCAACGTAACTTATTTGAAAAGTCATATGACTTTATTACATCGCTCAACATTTTCTTAACATTTCTCATCATTTGTCTCCTCTTGTCGGACTTCACCTGCATATTTTCTGCCGTTTTCTTCTTCTGTGTATTTTATATGGCGGTTGGCAACCAACTTTAAGGTGCATTACCGCCACCAACTGGACTGGAATGTGGACCAGAGACAGTGAAGGTCTGACTACTGCCCAATAATCTTGTCTCCCTAAGGAAACTAAATACATAATTAAATACTACATCCCCTGAAGATTTCTCCAGCAGTTCATTTAATCCTGTTTCTTCAACCCCATTACTCTTCAACCTCATTACTCCTCAAATAATAATAACAATCGCTCCCTTTCTCTCACATATTTCTGGCACTGAAATAGAAACACGTTCCACTGTCTCCATCTCCTCCTGACAATGATCACACCTCCCAGTCTGTTTCCCCACCACTTTCAATGTACTATTGAGCCTTGTGTGTCCCAGTCTCAGCCTTGTGTGTCCCAGTCTCAGCCTTGTGTGTCTCAGTCTCAGCCTTGTGTGTCTCAGTCTCAGCCTTGTGTGTCCCAGTCTCAGCCTTGTGTGTCCCAGTCTCAGCCTTGTGTGTCCCAGTCTCAGCCTTGTGTGTCCCAGTCTCAGCCTTGTGTGTCCCAGTCTCAGCCTTGTGTGTCCCAGTCTCAGCCTTGTGACTACACTTTCCTCCCTTCTCTCTCGGCCTGAGGACCCCCCCCCCATCCCCCCCGTCCCCTGCCCCCACCTTTCCCTGGACGTTATACAGGTGTCTTCCCTTACTTCCTGTTCCACAACTCTTGCCACTTATTTTTAACCCCTGTTCTTATTAACCGCCTTGGCTTCTGCTTTACTGATTTGTCAATTCCATCTCAACATTAGGATGTTAAATAAGAGCCTGCTTGGCAATAATACCCACTTCCTCATTCCCCTCTACTCCCACATGAGCTGGTACCCAGAGGAACATCACAAATACCCCCATTTTCTTCAAATCTGAAAATGTTATAAAGCTACGCCCATTTTCTGAAGAATTGCATTATGGGCCATAAAAGCACAGAAATAGTGTCCACTGCTTGTAAACTTTGTATTTTTTGGCGAATTTAGTACGACATCCTGGAACCTTTGGCATACTAACTATAGCCATACAATAACCAATAAACATACTATATACTTAATTCACCTCACAAATAGTACGGTTAGCGAGGTTAGCATGAGTATTCGAACACAACTTAAATCTGTGTTTACACAGGCAGCCAATTTCTGATCTTTTTTTTTTTCTTCCACTAATTGGTCTTGTGACCAATCACATCAGATCTCTTTCATGTGATTGGTCAAAAGACCAATTACTGAAAAATAAGATAATAATTGTTCTGCCTGTGTAAAACGCAGCCTGGGAGATCTCAGCTGATTTAAAACGCACGTCGCCACCATCTCACTGTCTCTCTTTCTTTGCTCTAGTGCGTCGTCATCATCATCATTATGACTATCAGACAGAATCCAAGTGAAGCTATGGGATTCTCCTCTGAATGACAGTTTGATTATTCCACCTCAGCATTTTTTTGTGTTTTTTTTTGTTTGTTTGTTTGTTTGTTGTTGCAATCAATAAGAAGAAGCTCCGTTAGCATGTGTCTGACATGGTGGAACACATAAACCAATCATACCATACCACAACATCTGATGGAAGAAAAGATGAATCGACTGCTTCAGTCGGGATATGATTTGGGGTTTTAGCAATTTAGTTGACACAGGGACAATGCATATTAATCAACATTTCAGTGTACACATCAATGCTAAAGTTTAAACTAATGAAGCTAATTTACATAATAATAAAATGATAATTACATTTGTTGGGGGAGTTGTGGGTACAATTATGTCTGTGTTGGTGGGTTCTGAGCATACGGTCTCTTTGAGAGGGCAGAAATGACACGAAGCAGGTTAGCTCTGTTTGACAACCCCTGCTGAATACACTAGATCCTCCATGCTCACGTTCCTCTTTAGTTGCTGACCAGGTGCCATTTGGCTGCAGGGCTATGCCGGGGTGGTTCTGGCATCATTTGGTCTGGTCTGTTCTACCTCCACATCAGGCCACCTCGGGAGTGACAGTGGGTCATGTGTAACAGGGTTATATTGGTGATTCCACTTGCCACTTTATTGTTAAGCCAATGGGTTTTTGGTTTGAGTTTGTCTTGCCTTCGCCTACTCAACATGGCATCTTATTGGCTGGTTTGCGTAGCTTGCTTACGAGGGGGGATGTTCCAGTTAGAATCGTCCCAGTGAACAAGCACCAAACCAGCGGTAGGTTGTTGGTTGCAAACCGCTGTACATCAAAAGTGATTTTTATACTCTCAAGTGTTGATTTAAATGTACAATTTATATCAAATTGTTTGTAAATGTTATTCGAACATCACACATAAGATGCAGCGGTTTTTGGAGAATATTTGTTGTGCATTTTGTTGTAGAGAATTCCTGCCAGTACTAGCTAGCAACTTACTGTGTCTGGGGGGGGTTCATATATTTTGTACAGTGCGTGAGTGCAGAGTTGGATGGTGAGACGTGCATTGCATGACGTGCAATTTTGTGCCGTTTCTATCAGAATAAATCTACATGACTGATGCTACATGTTGGAGTTCCGTGTCGATGACTGATTGTACACAACGCAAGAAGAGTACTGTTACACATGGTAAGAAAGCAGTACTGAGTAAACCTAATAGCTATATCACTACAGGTGCATCTCAAAAGATGAGTGGCTTCCTCTCCTCCTGTCCTCTGTCTGCACTGACGTGATAGAATTGGACAGGTGAAAGCAGAATCCTGACAGGAATCCACTACACTGCCTATTGAGATCAGTGCAGAGAGAAGATGAGAGGAAACCATTTCAAACGGTTGTACCTGTAAATTGAGGAATATTCCGTTGGTTGTGATGAAACGTGACATCGTCCTGAGGCAGCCTCATGTTCCTGCCGTGAACTACAGAGTGAGAGAAAGAGAGCAGTAAATGAATCCTGAATCCCGTCAGTGCAGTAGAACGGTAGCACCACAGGATTTAACAGAACACACAGAAGATGACTAGAACACAAATGTCTTCTATACAACTCTATGGGTGGTCTTCTATACAACTCTATGGGTGGTTTTCTATACAACTCTATGGGTCGGGCTGTGAACTCGGGGAAGCAGAAAAGAAAAACATGCATTTTGTGGAACAAGTAAGGTGAAAGGAAAAACATATATGATTAGAAATAAATGTCTAAGTAAAGCACAATATAATTAGATAGGCATCTCTGTATTATATTCATGAGAAATTAAGACTAGTGATTAATGATTAAGCTATGACCTATGTTTTGTGGGATATTGGGGTGGGGCCACGTCGACCTGATCTGCTGCTGCTGTTCAATGTACTCTTGGTGCTTTTCTCTGTCGACTAGGTGAAATGATGCTGGGTATAGGTATACTTACCTGGGCTGGTATTACCGTCACACCGGCGGTCACGAGTCATGACGGCAGTCAAATTCCACATGACCGTTTAGTCACGGTAATTAGGCTTCTCCAAGCTCTGATGCTGCTGATGGTCATTAGCAGCCTACCAAACTGGCTGACTGCCTGGTACTCAGCACTCTATTGTTCCTCTAATCACTCTGACATCAATGCAAATGTAATGGAAAATCTAATCAAACACAATGAGAGTCCATGAGCTCATGTTGCGCGACATTTCTATAGGCTATGCAATTGTGTGAGAAAACAGAGTGATGGCCTTTATTAAAAAGAGGAGGATCCCATCAGCTTTCTATTGGCTAGGCCTGCTATATTAATTTCTCAACTTTCCTCATATAAGCGCATTGCTTCTCTTTACAACAGGAGTATATCCTACCTGGCTGGCATGAAAATGAACCACAGGACAAGCGTCCTCCATTAGCTATTTCAGTGCATAGATGACATGTATTTCCCAACTGTCCCTGTTTCCAGACAGGTGCATGATAATGGACCATTCTAAATCAAAACACATTTCACATATATATTATTTAGTATATGTAAAGACAAGATTAACTCAAGAATAGTCTGATGGGTGACAATATTAGCCTATCACTTGTGAAGGATGCCCAGCTTAAGGCAAGAAACAACGTTTTCTTTTGTGCAACTTTTTCAAGGTTTGTATCACAACTAAAATGGACAAATAACTTCTTAAAATTAAGCACATGAATCCTCTTTACAACAGGTTGTAGAGCCTAACGCCTGGATCACACCGATAGCGATAGCATCATTACGCAAAATATTACGCAGCATCATCTGGATATGTTTGTCACCCGATGAAATTAATCATGTAACAATTAACTCATTAGGATTTGGGGCACCATGAGAGCGGTTGAGTTACCATCTCCCGAATTCAACTCTAAAAGGAGGACTACCCATAGAGTTGAATAGAAGACATTTCTGTTCTAGTTGTCTTGTGTGTTCTGTTAAATCCTGTGGTGCTATACCTATCACAACCATAAAACAGTCAACGTATTAATCATAACCTCATTTCACATCATCATTCTGAACAGATCCTAACCTCCTTGCACCTGCAAAAACCCCAGTTAAAACACAAATTGTTTTAATGATTTATTTACTAGCTTACTAAATGATAACACAGAATAACATACACACCTAATACGTTAGGAAAAGGTCCCTAGCGGACTGACCAATATGGTGGCTTTTTACAAAAGGATATGGAGAGGGAGGTAGAGAGAGAGAGAGAAAAAGACAATTATCTTTGATCCACTTTAGAAACTATTCTCCCGTTTGGAAATCATGAATGTATTTACGTGTGAATGCCTTCGCTCGCCGTTTCTCTATCGGAACGAGGCCTTGTTAGGAACGGTGTTGGGTCTTTTAGCGACACCCTTGTAAGGCTCTGATTGTCCTAAAGGGTTCCCCCCTGCCCCGTCTTCTACTGTTGTTCACTCTGGAAGATGCCCCTTCGGAAGATAGGCTAGCCATCCGTGTCGACTGTTCCCATTGGTGATGAGAGTAGAATAATACAGTGAATTGAGAAGAGTAGTAGAGTAGTCCCACTTAAAATGAGCTTTTCTAGATATTTGACTTAGAACAGCTAATCATCTGTACCAGTGATTATCTGAGAGGGGAGTTTTCTTCTCCACCTCGTGTTGGTATTCAGGGTTCAAACTACTTTACAGGCGCATCTGCAGTCTGGCGATGATCTGGTCTCAATGTTAATTTCTTTACCAATCCTTGTATGTATTCTGGTCAAAAGGGACGGTTCCCTCAGGCCGACACACAACTCTGACCTCAATCGGGGCGTGGCTACTTACTGTGTAAAGTTTATAGGAGATAAATTATCTCATGGCTCCTAAAATCACGTTCCTATCTTAACAAAAATACTTTCATATTTTTTTTAATATTTCATGCACAACGTAAAGAATGGAGACCTCGTAGTGTGTATACTTTCCAAGTTACAGTATTTCCTTTAACACTTTTAATGACATCACAAAATCACAAAACAACCCATATGACATGATTATTCTTTAGCTCGCCTCTGACCATTCCCCACGTTCTTATGTTAGAAATATTGTTCCAGTATTCGCTTGTAGAACGTGTTAAGAGTTTCGTCAGAAAAAAATGTCTCTGTGTAGACAAAGGATCATTTCTACAACACACATCACAATAATCGCCATCATCACCAGACTACAGTACACATCACCATCATCAGACTACAGTACACATCACCATCACCCTCATCAGACTACAGTACACATCACCCTCATCAGACTACAGTACACATCACCATCACCCTCATCAGACTACAGTACACATCACCCTCATCAGACTACAGTACACATCACCATCACCCTCATCAGACTACAGTACACATCGCCCTCATCAGACTACAGTACACATCACCATCACCCTCATCAGACTACAGTACACATCACCCTCATCAGACTACAGTACACATCACCATCACCCTCATCGGACTACAGTACACATCACCCTCATCAGACTACAGTACACATCACCATCAGACTACAGTACATGTCACCATCACCCTCATCAGACTACAGTACACATCACCCTCATCAGACTACAGTACACATCACCATCAGACTACAGTACATGTCACCCTCATCAGACTACAGTACATGTCACCATCACCCTCATCAGACTACAGTACACATCACCCTCATCAGACTACAGTACATGTCACCACCACCCTCAGACTACAGTACACATCACCATCATCCTCATCAGATTACAGTACACATCACCATCACCCTCATTAGACTACAGTACATGTCACCATCACCCTCATCAGACTACAGTACACATCACCATCATCCTCATCAGACTACAGTACACATCACCCTCACCAGACTACAGTACACATCACCCTCATCAGACTACAGTACACATCACCCTCATCAGACTACAGTACACATCACCATCAGACTACAGTACACATCACCATCAGACTACAGTACACATCACCATCACCCTCACCAGGCTACAGTACACATCACCCTCACCCTCACCAGGCTACAGTACACATCACCCTCCTCAGACTACAGTACACATCACCCTCATCATCACTGTAGTCAGCACAGTGTTATAACCGTAACTATGTCAACTCCATAACCAGGCATTCCCGTAACTATGTCAACTCCATAACCAGGCATTCCCGTAACCCACTATGTCATAACCGTAACTATGTCAACTTCATAACCAGTCATTCCCGTAACCCACTATGTCATAACCGTAACTATGTCAACTTCATAACCAGGCATTCCCGTAACCCACTGTGTCATAACCGTAACTATGTAAACTCCATAACCAGGCATTCCCGTAACCCGGCCACTTGGAGCAGAGTGTGGAGAGCCGTGGTGCAGCTCCGCTCCCCCAGGTCCGGGCAGCGTACCCCAGGTCCAGGCAGGTGATTCACAGGGCGTCCCGGTGGATCCCATCAGGCTCCCGATGCTGCAGCCTGCGTGGGCGTCCCGGTGGATCCCATCAGGCTCCCGATGCTGCAGCCTGCCTGGACGTCCCGGTGGATCCCATCAGGCTCCCGATGCTGCAGCCTGCGTGGGCGTCCCGGTGGATCCCATCAGGCTCCCGATGCTGCAGCCTGCGTGGGACTATAGAATTGGAAATATATAAATACTAAAATAAGTATTTAATATAATATATTTATTTGGGTTGTTATTGCTTTGTGAGCCCTAAATGCCAGCACACTAAGAACAACATATTAGAAGAGGTGAAGTTTTGCAAAGCATCCATGGCATCATTGTCTATCAGTGTGTTGCTACAGTCTCACATACTGACTACAGTACCATGGTTACCGATTGTCAGTCAGTAACAAAAAGACATTCTCTCTTTCTGATTGGTCACCCATTTACCTCAGGAACCTGAAAGCCACCAATGATTTTCTTGCCCAGCGGCATGACCAGGTTCCACACTGTGAGACATTCTGGAAGCATGACGGCTTTTGATCTTTTCAAATCATTTCCGGAGGTTCTCTCTGTATTGAGGAACCCCCATTTTCGACCACAACTGTGACAGACAAAGCGACACGTTCATCAACACCCTCACGAAAAACAAACTTCAGAAACATTGGAAGAAGTTATGCAAGGGAATCTTTAAGAAAATTATTATGTAAATAAAATTAATCAATTGAGGCAGATCGGCCCACATAAGCATCTAAAAATCTAGGCTATTCAATGCGAATATCATAGGAACACTTCTGCAGTTCTGCTATGCTCTACCTCTTGACAAATAGTTCAATATTTCTCCTCTAAACTAGAGAAAACATTGTCAAGCCAGAAATTGGTTGATGATGCGAAACTATGTGATTCCTTTTTGATTTTCCACTCCTTGGCAGAACTAAAGGGCCCTCAGGCTCCAGGTTGAGTGATTCCATTCAGTCTGTACATAATTAATCACACACTCATCTCTCTCTCGCTCGCTCGTTCGCTCTCCCTCTCTCTCTCACCCTGACGGAGCAGCAACAACTACAAGACTGAACTTTAATCAAATTTGATGCAAAGCAAAGTGATTACTGGGAAAGATCTGTAAGGTAGGTAAAGGACTGTCAATACTAGCCTGTTGTCATTGTGGCCAGAGTGATGCTGTGAGCTGATTCTAATGTCACAAGACACATTTAACACGTCCAAATGGACAAACTGATTAAATTTTTTTTTTTTTTTAACAATACGACTCAACTAAAATCGATCTGATTAGTGAGCTCTTGTGAATTCTTCTAAATTGTGCTAACAGAATCAAGGAGATGTCCTTCATTGTCAGTTTGAAGGATTCCCCCTTCACTAGACCTATATCAGATCTGAACATATAGGTTAGAGTTTGTAATCCACAGTGAACAAGCACGAAATAAATACAGTAGAATAGAATAGATTTTAGAATAGAACCAAAATAAGTACCTGGAGACATCCCAGATACAGGAGTAGACAAATCAGGAAGTCAGGTTTGAGGCCGGTGCGGAAGTCAGCTCGGATGTTCTTCATGTAGGCCGAGTAGAGACGCGTCAGGAAGTAGAACCTCACCAGGTGGAGGTCCGAGCGGAACTGACGCCCCTCACGGCACCCCTCAACCAGACGGTCCTGTTCAAAGAATAACTCTCCCTGAGGACCAGAGAAGAAACTGTGGGTCTCAGAAAAGACTTATTTAACTCCCCCTGAGGACCAGAGAAGAAACTGTGTCTCAGAAGACAGACTTCTTTAACTCTCCCTGAGGACCAGAGAAGAAACAGTGTGTCTCAGAAAACAGACTTCTTTAACTCCCCCTGAGGACCAGAGAAGAAACTGTGTCTCAGAAAACCAACTTATTTTCCCTTGTGTCTCATTATGCACTGATCTGAGATGTAGTGTGTGTGTGTGTGTGTGTGTGTGTGTGTGTGTGTGTGTGTTGGTCGGCAAAACAAGTGGCATTCTTCCATTGTGACATTATATTTGCTGTAAGAGCTCAGTGAAATCTTTACTGTGGTCTTCAGCCGTTGACACGCTCAGATAATTGTCCTTCTGGAGAAGTAGCTCAAGGTACATAGAACGCTCTGCTTCGACACATGAAGCCACCTTTCAGAGGCTCTACAAAATACATCCTTAGAATTGCCTAGAATGAATACATTTCCTCTAATGCTTCTCCGTAAATTGGTTTGGAGGAAAAGAAAGGCATATGATGTGTGTTAAAATCAAAACTTGAATCACACATGATCCATCTCCGCCAGACGACTGCTGCACTCCCCCGAGGATGACCATGAACTTGTTGTGTAGTAGGAGTTGGCTGGCTTGTCTCTTGTGTCACATCCCAGCTAACACAGTGGATCTGGGCCAATTCTGGCTGAGAGTCGGGGCACTCGGCTGAGAGTCAGACTCGGCTGATGTCATGTGGCCCGAGTCTGGGCCGCATTCAGCAGTATTACTTATGGCTAGGATGCGGGGAATGAGCTCGGGACCATTCCGGTGTGAGTTATCTGGCCCAAATGTACTCTCTGGCAGATGATTACACAGGCTACTTTATATAATTATATATAATATAATTTTTTCCATATTTTCTCATTTCTGTGATCCCAAAACATAATTAACATTTAAATTAAATTCTTTAAGAGGTTTCAGTAGTATTTTAGTATTTTGATACTGTGTGCAAGTCAATTGATAAGCATTAAAAACGTTGCGGTGGTCTCCCGGGTGGTGCAGTGGTTAAGGGCGCTGTACTGCAGCGCCAGCTGTGCCACCAGAGACTCTGGGTTCGTGCCCAGGCTCTGTCGTAACCGGCCGCGACCGGGAGGTCCGTGGGGTGACGCACAATTGGCCTAGCGTCGTCCGGGTTAGGGAGGGCTTGGCCGGTAGGGATATACTTGTCTCATCGCGCACCAGCGACTCCTGTGGCGGGCCGGGCGCAGTGCGCGCTAACCAAGGTTGCCAGGTGCACAGTGTTTCCTCCGACACATTGGTGCGGCTGGCTTCCGGGTTGGGATGCGCACTGTGTTAAGAAGCCGTGCGGCTTGGTTGGATTATGTATCGGAGGACACATGACTTTCAACCTTCGTCTCTCCCGAGCCCGTACGGGACTTGTAGCGATGAGACAAGATAGTAGCTAATACAACAATTGGATACCACGAAATTGGAGAGAAAACAAAAACAAAAAACGTTGTGGATCGGGCATCCCGAGTGGCGCAACAGTCTAGGACACTGCGTTGCTACAGATGCCGGCTGCGACAAGGAGACCGATGAGGCGACCCACAATTGGCCCAGCGTTGTCCGGGTTAGGGGAGGGTTTTGGCCGGCGGTCATTCGTTTTGATTCCGGGCTGAGTAGGACACCTGATTCCAGGCCGATTCAATCAGTTCCTGTGTTGTGCCTAAAATCTCCCCCCTGCCAGAATTCTCCCTCCTTGGCGTTCTTCATTGCTGCTACTTGCTTGTTGAGATTTCTGCTCTTCACTCCGTTGTCAGTTTAGCCTACATTTCACTGATCTTAGTAGCAAAAAGCAGTTTTGTCTACAGTTTTCGGTTTGGCTATTTGTTACAAGTGTATGTGGCGGTTCTAGCTTGTATGGCGCCCTGGGCGAACCCCCCTCGTCTGCACCCGGGGCGCCCCGGCAAGATGTCGCCCATACCTAAATCCGATACTGATTTTTGTATTAGTCTATAAATAAATCTATTTTCCAAAATTCGTTATCTCTCCCATGTCTTATTCGACTAGTATTTTTAAAAGTGTAAGGATAATAATTCAGCCATAGTTGTTCTGAAATGTTTATGCTTGCCAACATTTTACTCCCTCCTCTATGTTTAATATAACACACATACATTAATTATTATTTGACTCTAGCCACAAAACTAAGGAAATTAGAAGAGTGGTTTCTGTCAGGGGGGAGATGTTCGGCACAACACCGGTCCCCGGAAGAGGACCGCTTCTGGGTCGGTTCCTCATTGGTAGCTGGGATACCTCATCGTTGAGATGGTTCAAATGCTACGTAGCTACATGGATACAACCTTAGTTGTTGTCTCGGAGCTAGGCTATTAGCTTAGTCGTGCGATTTACTTTTTGTTGTAGCTAGCTAACGTTAGTGTTTAATTTGTAAATCGGGAGCTGCCGGAATAAAACGTGAGCGCGAGACGCGGGTACCGGAACGCATGAGAAAAAAACACAACCTTTATAATAAAGCATTGCGTGCATATCATCCTAGTTGCGTTGTGAACCGTCATCCAACACTGATTTCCAAGGGAGGAAATCTGGCCTCTTTCTAGAGCGCCGACTTTCCGACACTGAAGACCACTGACGTCGTGATTCGACCTCGTTTTTTTTCGAGTTCCCAGTTGTCGTGAAAGCGCCACAATACCGCGCAAATGATCGAAATGACAGGCCACTTTGACACGGACAAACTGAGATCAATGAAAACGACCGTGTCTTGAATCAGTCAGTAGCTTAGGTGTGTGGAGACACATAGTCTAGGCTACAATACGAGGAGGAAATGATAGTTCTAAAAATGCTTTCCAGTTTCACTGACTCACCCAGTGATGTGCTGCTCTCTCTCTGATGATTGCATATGCGCTAATGCCAAAAGCCTCTCTCACACTCTACTACAGCTAGGAAACATTTAATGCTTTCTAATGGCGTCGTAAACTATTCTGAATAATTTCATTTATTTCTGAACAGACAGCAGTAATTCTATATATTTTTGTCAAATGTATTTCAATTTATCAGGCGTGCTGCAGCTCCTCCAGAACCCTACGCGCGGCTCTATGAGGTAATACATAATTAATTGCAATGCTGGAGAGATGAGAGTTGCAGGCTTTGTCTATCAGAGCAGAGCGGGGGAGCGAGATCATAGAAAGTGAATCCCATTATAGTTATGGGAGGAGGAGGGGAATTAACGAAGAGTCAACTAAAATGAATTTTGATGGCTTTAATTATAAGTTTTACAATGCAAAAAGTGACAATTATTTTGCATGCCACGAGAGTTACCGGATCCGTCCAAATAGGTCCCGGAACGAAAAAACAGCCCAAAACGGAGAGGTGCCAGGATTCGGCTCAAATTAAGCATTTCAATTGGTTTAATAATTGTGCATTATTTGGCAATCATTCAGCAATCATTTTTAAATGTCTTTGTTGTAAGGAAACATGACACTATCGCAAATATTCAGTTTCTCTGTTACTGTACACCCAACTAACGTACCAGCGAAAAACACCTGATGACGCCACTAGAGGGCAGTACCGTATTCATATCACAATCACAACATTCACTCAGAAGTAAATGGCAAAGGTCATGTCATGTCATTGGGGTCAGGTGAGTTTAAAACCCAAGTCTAGAAGATTTACAAGAATTTCAATAAAACAAATATACCCCTTGATTTGGACTTTTGACTAAGGTTAGGCAAGGGTAGATAATTAATTTTATTGAAGGGAACAGATTGAATGTGTAATTCTGCGTAAAGGGTCATAAGTCTACCTGCATCAGGAGACTACGACTTGGTTCTGTCACCTGGCATGATGATACACCTCCGACAACGTACAATGTGTTGCCTGAAACCTTCTCGTTCAGTCTCTCCTTGTCTCTCCCTACGGCGGTCGGCAGGACTGGGAAGAGAAGTGACAAGGTATTTCTATACCTCCCATCGGGTGGAGGTGGTGATTTATAGACAGCGTCGCTGGGGAAACCAACCACATTTCATTTAGATCACGTCGGCCTGTTCGGCGGCGGAATCCTCCCCGGGAGAGGCCCTGGTAATGGGAAAACGTCTGCATCGATATATCTCCCCCGCGAGGCCATTCGACCCCCCCCTCCACTCCACTCGAAGCGGACGCTCCACTGCATCACCCTCCTGAGATAAGTTTGCGACGCATGCAGATTCCTCATTCTTACCGGACTGGAATCCATTACTGGGAGAGGTAGAGAGTAGGCTAACCAGGGCCGGGGGTTGAACAGGGGGGTAGAGAGTAGGCTAACCAGGGCCGGGGGTCTAACAGGGGGGGTAGAGGGGGTAGAGCAGCCTAGTGGGGCACTGTAAACACACAAACACACACACACAGCTTACCTGGTCTCTCAATCGTACAGGTATCGTAAACATCGTCATAAAACTGCCATCGGGCAATCATAGGGGTAATTTCTGTTCCTTAAGGGCCACAATGGAACTGTCAAAGGCAGTGGTGGAAAAGTACCCAATACACACACACACACACACACACCATTGGTGGAAAAAGTACCCAATTGAGTAAAAGTAAAGATACCTTAATAGAAAATGACTCAAATAAAAGTGAGAGTCACCCAGTAAAATACCACTTGAGTAGAAGTCTGAAAGTATCTTGTTTTAAATATACTTAAATATCTATCAAAAGTAAATGCATAAATCATTTCACATGCCTCATATTAAGCAAACCAGAAGGCACATATTTCTTGTTTTTTTTAATTTACGGAGAGCCAGGGGCACACTCCAACACTGACATAATTAAACAATGCATTTGTGAGTCCACCAGATCAGAGGCAGTAGGGATGACCAGGGATGTTCTCTGTTTAGTGAGTCCACCAGATCAGAGGCAGTAGGGATGACCAGGGATGTTCTCTGTTTAGTGAGTCCTCCAGATCAGAGACGATAGAGATGACCAGGGATGTTCTCTGTTTAGTGGGTCCACCAGATCAGAGGCAGTAGGGATGACCAGGGATGTTCTCTGTTTAGTGAGTCCACCAGATCAGAGGCAGTAGGGATGATCAGGGATGTTCTCTGTTTAGTGAGAGTCCACCAGATCAGAGGCAGTAGGGATGACCAGGGATGTTCTGTGTTTAGTGAGTCCACCAGATCAGAGGCAGTAGGGATGACCAGGGATGTTCTCTGTTTAGTGAGTCTGCCAGATCTGAGGCAGTAGGGATGACAGGGATGTTCTCTGTTTAGTGAGTCCACCAGATCAGAGGCAGTAGGGATGACCAGGGATGTTCTCTGTTTAGTGAGTCCTCCAGATCAGAGGCAGTAGAGATAACCAGGGATGTTCTCTGTTTAGTGAGTCCACCAGATCAGAGGCAGTAGGGATGACCAGGGATGTTCTCTGTTTAGTGAGTCCACCAGATCAGAGGCAGTAGAGATGACCAGGGATGTTCTCTGTTTAGTGAGTCCTCCAGATCAGAGGCAGTAGAGACAACCAGGGATGTTCTCTGTTTAGTGAGTCCTCTAGATCAGAGGCAGTAGAGATGACCAGGGATGTTCTCTGTTTAGTGAGTCCACCAGATCAGAGGCAGTAGGGATGACCAGGGATGTTCTCTGTTTAGTGAGTCCACCAGATCAGAGGCAGTAGGGATGACCAGGGATGTTCTCTGTTTAGTGAGTCCACCAGATCAGAGGCAGTTGGGTCTGACCAGGGATGTTCTCTGTTTAGTGAGTCCTCCAGATCAGAGGCAGTAGAGATGACCAGGGATGTTCTCTGTTTAGTGAGTCCACCAGATCAGAGGCAGTAGAGATGACCAGGGATGTTCTCTGTTTAGTGAGTCCTCTAGATCAGAGGCAGTAGAGATGACCAGGGATGTTCTCTGTTTAGTGAGTCCACCAGATCAGAGGCAGTAGGGATGACCAGGGATGTTCTCTGTTTAGTGAGTCCACCAGATCAGAGGCAGTAGGGATGACCAGGGATGTTCTCTGTTTAGTGAGTCCACCAGATCAGAGGCAGTTGGGTCTGACCAGGGATGTTCTCTGTTTAGTGAGTCCACCAGATCAGAGGCAGTAGAGATGACCAGGGATGTTCTCTGTTTAGTGAGTCCTCTAGATCAGAGGCAGTAGAGATGACCAGGGATGTTCTCTGTTTAGTGAGTCCACCAGATCAGAGGCAGTAGGGATGACCAGGGATGTTCTCTGTTTAGTGAGTCCACCAGATCAGAGGCAGTAGGGATGACCAGGGATGTTCTCTGTTTAGTGAGTCCACCAGATCAGAGGCAGTAGGGATGACCAGGGATGTTCTCTGTTTAGTGAGTCCTCCAGATCAGAGGCAGTAGGGATGACCAGGGATGTTCTCTGTTTAGTGAGTCCACCAGATCAGAGGCAGTAGGGATGACCAGGGATGTTCTCTGTTTAGTGAGTCCACCAGATCAGAGGCAGTAGGGATGACCAGGGATGTTCTCTGTTTAGTGAGTCCACCAGATCAGAGGCAGTAGGGATGACCAGGGATGTTCTCTGTTTAGTGAGTCCACCAGATCAGAGGCAGTAGGGATGACCAGGGATGTTCTCTGTTTAGTGAGTCCACCAGATCAGAGGCAGTAGGGATGACCAGGGATGTTCTCTGTTTAGTGAGTCCACCAGATCAGAGGCAGTAGGGATGACCAGGGATGTTCTCTGTTTAGTGAGTCCACCAGATCAGAGGCAGTAGGGATGACCAGGGATGTTCTCTGTTTAGTGAGTCCACCAGATCAGAGGCAGTAGGGATGACCAGGGATGTTCTCTGTTTAGTGAGTCCTCCAGATCAGAGGCAGTAGGGATGACCAGGGATGTTCTCTGTTTAGTGAGTCCACCAGATCCGAGGCAGTAGGGATGACCAGGGATGTTATCTGTTTAGTGAGTCCACCAGATCAGAGGCAGTAGGGATGACCAGGGATGTTCTCTGTTTAGTGAGTCCACCAGATCAGAGGCAGTAGGGATGACCAGGGATGTTATCTGTTTAGTGAGTCCACCAGATCAGAGGCAGTAGGGATGACCAGGGATGTTCTCTGTTTAGTGAGTCCACCAGATCAGAGGCAGTAGGGATGACCAGGGATGTTCTCTGTTTAGTGAGTCCACCAGATCAGAGGCAGTAGGGATGACCAGGGATGTTCTCTGTTTAGTGAGTCCACCAGATCAGAGGCAGTAGGGATGACCAGGGATGTTCTCTGTTTAGTGAGTCCTCCAGATCAGAGGCAGTAGGGATGACCAGGGATGTTCTCTGTTTAGTGAGTCCACCAGATCAGAGGCAGTAGGGATGACCAGGGATGTTCTCTGTTTAGTGAGTCCACCAGATCAGAGGCAGTAGGGATGACCAGGGATGTTCTCTGTTTAGTGAGTCCACCAGATCAGAGGCAGTAGGGATGACCAGGGATGTTCTCTGTTTAGTGAGTCCACCAGATCAGAGGCAGTAGGGATGACCAGGGATGTTCTCTGTTTAGTGAGTCCTCCAGATCAGAGGCAGTAGGGATGACCAGGGATGTTCTCTGTTTAGTGAGTCCACCAGATCAGAGGCAGTAGGGATGACCAGGGATGTTATCTGTTTAGTGAGTCCACCAGATCAGAGGCAGTAGGGATGACCAGGGATGTTCTCTGTTTAGTGAGTCCACCAGATCAGAGGCAGTAGGGATGACCAGGGATGTTCTCTGTTTAGTGAGTCCACCAGATCAGAGGCAGTAGGGATGACCAGGGATGTTCTCTGTTTAGTGAGTCCACCAGATCAGAGGCAGTAGGGATGACCAGGGATGTTCTCTGTTTAGTGAGTCCTCCAGATCAGAGGCAGTAGGGATGAGCAGGGATGTTCTCTGTTTAGTGAGTCCTCCAGATCAGAGGCAGTAGGGATGACCAGGGATGTTCTCTGTTTAGTGAGTCCACCAGATCAGAGGCAGTAGGGATGACCAGGGATGTTCTCTGTTTAGTGAGTCCACCAGATCAGAGGCAGTTGGGTCTGACCAGGGATGTTCTCTGTTTAGTGAGTCCACCAGATTAGAGGCAGTAGGGATGACAGGGATGTTCTCTGTTTAGTGAGTCCACCAGATCAGAGGCAGTAGGGATGACCAGGGATGTTCTCTGTTTAGTGAGTCCTCCAGATCAGAGGCAGTAGGGATGACAGGGATGTTCTCTGTTTAGTGAGTCCACCAGATCAGAGGCAGTAGGGATGACCAGGGATGTTCTCTGTTTAGTGAGTCCACCAGATCAGAGGCAGTAGGGATGACCAGGGATGTTCTCTGTTTAGTGAGTCCACCAGATCAGAGGCAGTAGGGATGACCAGGGATGTTCTCTGTTTAGTGAGTCCACCAGATCAGAGGCAGTAGGGATGACCAGGGATGTTCTCTGTTTAGTGAGTCCACCAGATCAGAGGCAGTAGGGATGACCAGGGATGTTCTCTGTTTAGTGAGTCCACCAGATCAGAGGCAGTAGGGATGACCAGGGATGTTCTCTGTTTAGTGAGTCCTCCAGATCAGAGGCAGTAGGGATGACCAGGGATGTTCTCTGTTTAGTGAGTCCACCAGATCAGAGGCAGTAGGGATGACCAGGGATGTTCTCTGTTTAGTGAGTCCACCAGATCAGAGGCAGTAGGGATGACCAGGGATGTTCTCTGTTTAGTGAGTCCACCAGATCAGAGGCAGTAGGGATGACCAGGGATGTTCTCTGTTTAGTGAGTCCACCAGATCAGAGGCAGTAGGGATGACCAGGGATGTTCTCTGTTTAGTGAGTCCTCCAGATCAGAGGCAGTAGGGATGACCAGGGATGTTCTCTGTTTAGTGAGTCCACCAGATCAGAGGCAGTAGGGACGACCAGGGATGTTCTCTGTTTAGTGAGTCCTCCAGATCAGAGGCAGTAGGAATGACCAGGGATGTTCTCTGTTTAGTGAGTCCACCAGATCAGAGGCAGTAGGGACGACCAGGGATGTTCTCTGTTTAGTCTCTTGACTGTTGATTAAATTATATATATTTTAAAATAAGTGTGAACAGAACACTGACATCCCTGTCTTGCAGGAAATCATGCACAGAACGAGCAGCATGGCTGGTGGCATTGTCATGCTGGAGGGTCATGTCAGGATGAGCCTGCAGGAAGGGAACCACATGAGGGAGGAGGAGGTCGTCCCTGTAGCGCACAGCGTTGAGATTG
Source organism: Oncorhynchus clarkii lewisi (assembly GCF_045791955.1). Classification (NCBI taxonomy): domain Eukaryota; kingdom Metazoa; phylum Chordata; class Actinopteri; order Salmoniformes; family Salmonidae; genus Oncorhynchus; species Oncorhynchus clarkii. The sequence goes on from NC_092167.1 coordinate 47,356,645, forward strand.
CCTGCAATGACAACAAGCTCAGTCCGATGATCCTGTGACCCACCTCCCCAGACCATGACGGACCCTCCACCTCCAAAATCGATCCCGCTTCAGAGTACAGGCCTCAGTGTAACGCTCATTCCTTCGACGATAAGCGCGAATCCGACCATCACCCTTGGTGAGACAAAACCGTGACTCGTCAGTTAAGAGCACTTTTTGCAAGTCCTGTCTGGTCCAGTGACGGTGGTTTATGCCCATAGGCGACATTGTTGCCGGTGATGTCTGGTGAGGACCTGCCTTACAACAGGCCTACAAGCCCTCAGTCCAACCTCTCTCAGCCTATTGCGGACAGTCTGAGCAGTGATAGAGGGATTGTGTGTTCCTGGTGTAACTCAGACAGTTGTTGTTGCCACCCTATACCTGTCCCGCAGGTGTGATGTTCGGATGTACCGATCCTGTGCAGGTGTTGTTACACGTGGTCTGCCACTGCAAGGGAGATCATTTGTCCATCCTGTCTCCCTGTAGCGCTGTCTTAGGCATCTCACAGTACGGACATTGAAATGTATTGCCCTGGCCACATCTGCAGTCCTCATGCCTCCTTGCAGCATGCCTAAGGCACGTTCATGCAGATGAGCAGGGACCCTGGGCATCTTTCTTTTGGTGTTTTTCAGAGTCAATAGAAAGGACTCTTTAGTGTCCTAAGTTTTCATAACTGTGACCTTAATTGCCTACCGTCTGTAAGCTGTTAGTGTCTTAACGACCGTTCCACAGGTGCATGTTCATTAATTGTTTATGGTTTATTGAACAAGCATGGGAAACAGTGTTTTAACACTTTACAATGAATATCTGTGGTTATTTGGATTTTTACGAATTATCTTTGAAAGACAAGGTTCTAAAAAGGTATGTTTCTTTTTTTGCTGAGTTTATATATACAGTTGAAGTCAGAAGTTTACATACACTTAGGTTGGATTCATTAAAACTCGTTTTTCAACCACTACACACATTTCTTGTTAACAAACTGTAGTTTTGGCAAGTCGGTTAGGACATCTACTTTATGCAGGACACTGTTAATTTTTCCAACAATTGTTTACAGACAGATTATTTTACTTATAATTCACTGTATCACAATTCCAGTGGGTCAGAAGTTTACATACACTAAGTTGACTGTGCCTTTAAACAGCTTGGAAAATTCCAGAAAATTATGTCATGGCTTTAGAAGCTTCTGATAGGCTAAATGACATCATTTGAGTCAATTGGAGGTGTACCTGTGGATTTATTTCAAGGCCTACCTTCAAACTCAGTGCCTCTTTGCTTGACCATGGGAAAATCCAAGAAAAATCAGCTAAGACCTTCAAACGCCTGAAGGTACCACGTTCATCTGTACAAACAATAGTACGCAAGTATAAACACCATGGGACCACGCAGCCATCATACCGCTCAGGAAGGAGACTCATTCTGTCTCCTAGAAATGAACTTAATTGGGTGCGAAAAGTGCAAATCAATCCCAGAACAACACCAAAGGACCTTGTGAAGATGCTGGAGGAAACAGGTACAAAAGTATCTATACCCACAGTAAAACGAGTCCTATATCGACATAACCTGAAAGGCCGCTCAGCAAGGAAGAAGCCACTGCTCCAAAACCGCTATAAAAAAGACAGACTACGGTTTGCAACTGCACATGGGGACAAAGATCGTACTCTTTGGAGAAATGTCCTCTGGTCTGATGAAACAAAAATGGAACTGTTTGGCCATAATGACCATCTTTATGTTTGGAGGAAAAAGGGAGGATTGCAAGCCAAAGAACACCATCCCAACCGTGAAGCACGGGGGTGGCATCATCATGTTGTGGGGTTGCTTTGCTGCAGGAGGGCTGGTGCACTTCACAAAATAGAAGGCATCATGAGGCAGGAAAATTATGTGGATATATTGAAGCAACATCTCAAGACATCAGTCAGGAAGTTAAAGCTTGGTCGCAAATGGGTCTTCCAAATGGACAGTGACCCCAAGCATACTTCCAAAGTTGTGGCAAAATGGCTTAAGGACAACAAAGTCAAGGTATTGGTGTGGCCATCACAAAGCCCTGACCTCAATCCTATAGAACATTTGTGGGCAGAACTGAAAAAGCGTGTGCGAGCAAGGAGGCCTTACACACCTGACTCAGTTACACCAGCTCTGTCAGGAGGAATGGGCCACAATTCACCCAACTTATTGTGGGAAGCTTGTGAAAGGCTACCCGAAACGTGTGACCCAAGTTAAACAATTTAAAGGAAACTTCTGACCCACTGGGAATGTGATGAAATAAATGAAAGCTGAAATAAATAATTCTCTCTACTATTATTCTGATATTTCACATTCTTAAAATAAAGTGGCGATCCTAACTGACCTAAGACAGGGAATTTTGTCAGGAATGGTAAAAAACTGAGTTTAAATGTATTTGGCTAAGGTGTATGTAAACTTCCGTCTTCAACTGTATATATGTGTGTGTGTGTAGATCTCAACCTTAAAAGAGATAGAAGAAGAAGAAGCACACAAGTCAGTTTTCAACATTAAAAGAGAAAGAATAAGAAGCACACAAGCCAGTTTTCAACCTTAAAAGAGAAAGAAGAAGAAGCACACAAGCCAGATTTCAACCTTAAAAGAGAAAGAAGAAGAAGCACACAAGCCAGTTTTCAACCTTAAAAGAGAAAGAAGAAGAAGCACACAAGCCAGATTTCAACCTTAAAAGAGAAAGAAGAAGAAGCACACAAGCCAGTTTTGTAAAAAGGTGATTTTTTTATGTAAGAAAATAATACACACAGCAAGAGACATTCAAATCAAATTGCAATGATCAACAACATGCCTCAAAAGTCCTCTTTGGCACATAACACAAACCGTTACAAAAACTAAACGTAAACAGACAAGTACACGAGAATAATTAGAAAATGCTAGCTAGCGCTATACACGGTGCGTAAACGGATTGACAACACAAACAAACAAGGTTTTGGCAATGTGACCACCCCCAGCAATAGCACATCTCAGTCTGCATGGTTTTCCATCCGTGCAAAACCGTGTCGTCATCTTTGTCGTTGTCACGGTGCCGTTGGGGTGAGGTCATAAAAGTCACGATTTTCAAGTCAGGCGACAGGACCCTCCCTCCATGTTCACTCCAGTACCCCCCTACCCCCTCCTCTTCCTTCCCTCTCTAGCCCCTCCCCCTCCTTCCCTCTCTAGCCCCTCCCCTTCCTCTTCCTTCCCTCTCCAGACCCTCCCCCTCCTCTTCCTTCTCTCTCTAGCCCCTCCCCCCCTCTTCCAACCCTCTCTAGCCCCTCCCCCTCCTCTTCCTTCCCTCTCCAGCCCCTCCCCCTCCTCTTCCGTCCCTCTCTAGCCCCTCCCCCTCCCCTTCCTTCCCTCTCTAGCCCCTCCTCTTCCTTCCCTCTCCAGCCCCTCCCCCTCCTCTTCCAACCCTCTCTAGCCCCTCCCCCTCCTTCCCTCTCTAGCCCCTCCCTCCTCTTCCTTCCCTCTCCAGCCCCTCCCCCTCCTCTTCCTTCACTCCCCCCTCCTCTTTATTCCCTCCAAACCCCCTCCTCTTCATTCCCTCCAAACCCCCTCCTCTTCAAAACTCTCCCCCTCCCCCCCTCTTCCTTCCCTCTCCACCACCCCCCTCCTCTTCCCTCCCTCCATCAGCCTCTGCCTTGCCCCCTAGTTATTACTGTTGGTCAACACCTGTCTTGTACCAGCCCTCCAACAAGGTCGCTGTAGTGCAAATAGGCTGACTGCTGCTGACTGACTGCTGGCTCCTGATAGGCTCCTCTCGGAAAGGCAAGGCTCGGGTCCCAGGGTCATTTTCGGAAAGGCGAGGAGACTGTGTTTGGTTTCGCTCCTGGGACCAGTCTGAGAAGAGGAAAGAGAAGCAAAGGAAGAAAAAGAGAGAAACAGTAGCTTTTAACACAGTGTAGACAGGGGGTTGTTTTAACACAGTGTAGACAGGGGGTTGTTTTAACACAGTGTAGACAGGGGGTTGTTTTAACACAGTGTAGACAGGGGGTTGTTTTAACACAGTGTAGACAGGGGGTTGTTTTAACACAGTGTAGACAGGGGGTTGTTTTAACACAGTGTAGACAGGGGGTTGTTTTAACACAGTGTAGACAGGGGGTTGTTTTAACACAGTGTAGACAGGGGGTTGTTTTAACACAGTGTAGACAGGGGGTTGTTTTAACACAGTGTAGACAGGGGGTTGTTTTAACACAGTGTAGACAGGGGGTTGTTTTAACACAGTGTAGACAGGGGGTTGTTTTAACACAGTGTAGACAGGGGGTTGTTTTAACACAGTGTAGACGGGGGGTTGTTTTAACACAGTGTAGACGGGGGGTTGTTTTAACACAGTGTAGACAGGGGGTTGTTTTAACACAGTGTAGACAGGGGGTTGTTTTAACACAGTGTAGACAGGGGGTTGTTTTAACACAGTGTAGACAGGGGGTTGTTTTAACACAGTGTAGACAGGGGGTTGTTTTAACACAGTGTAGACAGGGGGTTGTTTTAACACAGTTGTGTGAGTTGTGGCTTATGAACTTCTACTTCTGGTAGGTTCTTATCTCGGGCTCCTGATTGGCTCATTGCGGTCTAAGGCACTGCATCTCTGATGCTACAGGCGTCACTACAGACCCTGGTTCGATTCCAGGCTGTATCCACCACCGGCCGTGATTGGGAGTCCCATAAGGCATAACACAATTGACTGTCTGGGTTTTGCCGGGGATAGGCTGTCATTGTAAATATGAATAAGTTCTTCACTGATTTGTCTAGTTAAATAAAGGTTAAATAAAGCTTAATAAATTAAATAAAGTACCAGGAGAGTGAACACACACACACACACACACATACACACACGCACGCACCCGCACCCGCACCCCCCCCGCAATGACCTGAGTTGAAAACAGTGTAAAATGGAGAGATACAGGAATCAGGGGAGAAAATAGTCTTTCAACGATACAGCCCTGTTGTTCTTTTTATGGGAAATAATAAAATAGCCCCTCAAGGGGGGGGGGGGAGCAGGTTGCAAGAACAATAATGTTAACAATGGTATATTTATGAGCAACAACTTCTTGGAGTGTCTTTTTTAAAAATGTTATCAGGGAGACTAATATCAAGTCAATTTGATGCCGAGGCAGGAACATTGGACAACTATTTAGGGCTAGAAACAAAGTGTATTTATTATAATCTATGGCAGTGCTCACAGTGAAGTATCGCTATTAGCCACAAAGCCAGCAGTCTCTCTAATGGGTTATAAATGAGAAGAACACAGTTTGAAATGTGAATCACAGTGATGCATGAAATATGCTAATTTCCATATATATGGAGCACAGGGATTCTTGAAAGACGGGGACATCAGTCCCCCCCCCCCCCCCAAAAAAATAAATACAAAATTAACCAATAATTTTCTTCATATGTGTTAACATTTAAATACATATTTTGATAGTCCAATATTTTAGCCATCATACCATTGAAAGGAAAAACCTCTTAATTATTATTTTAAAAAATGGTTTACATAAAATGCCACTAACTGGATTTATGTTGACTCCGACACCATAAAAGGCATTTTGTTTTTCATTGTCCAACAATGGGCCTTTAATTGTTTCATTCTTACATTAGATTATTCAAATATGTAATGCTTCAGGGCTAATTTCATAAAAAGGTTGGCGCATTTTTATAGATTCACAACATAAAATAATATTTATAAGGCAAACAAGTCTAGAACAGCAAATAGTTTAATAATTTAATGCTGTAATACTGCAGAAGAGTGATTAAAAGATGTATTCAGAATATTGACAACAATGATAGATCTGAAGTATGGTTAACCATCAGTGACGGAGTTGACAACAGATGCTTTAAAACGTACATGTTTTTGCTTCTAAAAATTTAAGTTAAACGCAAACATTTGTAAAATATGAAAAATTATTCATTTGAAAATCCCCAATAAGAACATAACCATTCCATCAGAACAAAGGATTCCATCAGAACAAAGGATTCCATCGGAGCAAAGGATTCCATCAGAGCAAAGGATTCCATCAGAGCAAAGGATTCCATCAGAACAAAGGATTCCATCGGAGCAAAGGATTCCATCAGAGCAAAGGATTCCATCAGAGCAAAGGATTCCATCAGAACAAAGGATTCCATCAGAGCAAAGGATTCCATCAGAACATAACCATTCCATCAGAACAAAGGATTCCATCAGAACAAAGGATTCCATCAGAACAAAGGATTCCATCAGAACATAACCATTCCATCAGAGCAAAGGATTCCATCAGAACAAAGGATTCCATCAGAGCAAAGGATTCCATCAGAACATAACCATTCCATCAGAACAAAGGATTCCATCAGAACAAAGGATTCCATCAGAACATAACCATTCCATCAGAGCAAAGGATTCCATCAGAACAAAGGATTCCATCAGAGCAAAGGATTCCATCAGAACAAAGGATTCCATCAGAACAAAGGATTCCATCAGAACAAAGGATTCCATCAGAACAAAGGATTCCATCAGAACAAAGGATTCCATCAGAGCAAAAGATTCCATCAGAGCAAAAGATTCCATCAGAGCAAAGGATTCCATCAGAGCAAAGGATTCCATCAGAGCAAAGGATTCCATCAGAGCAAAGGATTCCATCAGAGCAAAGGATTCCATCAGAGCAAAGGATTCCATCAGAGCAAAGGATTCCAGACATCAGAGACTGTAACTTCTTTGCTTCACGAAAACATGGCTCACTCGAGACACGCTATCGGAGTCGGTACAGCCAGCTGGTTTCTTCACGCATCGCGCCGACAGAAACAAACATCATTCTGGTAAGAAGAGGGGCGGGGGCGTATGCCTTATGATTAACGAGAAGTGGTGTTTTCATAACAACATACAGGAACTCAAGTCCTTCTGTTCACCTGACTTAGAATTCCTCACAATCAAATGTCGACCGCATTATCTACCAAGGGAATTCTCTTTGATTATAATCGCAGCCGCATATATTCCCCCCCAAGCAGACACATCGATGGCCCTGAACAAACTTTATTTGACTGGAAACCACATATCCTGAGGCTGCATTAATTGTAGCTGGGGATTTTAACAAGGCTAATCTGAAAACAAGACTCCCTAAATTCTATCAGCATATCGATTGTGCTACCAGAGCTGGTAATACCCTGGATCATTGTTATTCTAACTTCCGCAACGCATATAAGGCCCTCCCCCGCCCTCCTTTCGGAAAAGCTAATCATGACTCCATTTTGTTGCTCCCAGCCTACACACAGAAACTAAAACAGGAAGCTCCCGCGCTCAGGTCTGTTCAATGCTGGTCCGACCAATCTGATTCCACACTTCAAGATTGCTTCGATCACGTGGATTGGGATATGTTCCACATTGCGTCAAACAACAACATTGACGAATACGCTGATTCGGTGAGCGAGTTTATTAGCAAGTGTATCGGTGATGTTGTACCCACAGCGTCTATTAAAACATTCCCCAACCAGAAAACTGTGGATTGATGGCAGCATTCGCGCAAAACAGAAAGCGCGAACCACTGCTTTTAACCAGTGCAAGGTGACCGGAAACATGACCGAATACAAACAGTGTAGCTATTCCCTCCGCAAGGCAATCAAACAAGCTAAGCGTCAGTATAGAGACAAAGTTGAGTCGCAATTCAACGGCTCAGACACGAGGTATGTGGCAGGGTCTACAGTCAATCACGGATTACAAAAAGAAAACCAGCCCCGTCACGGACCAGGATGTCTTGCTCCCAGACAGACTAAACAACTTCTTTGCTCGCTTTGAGGACAATACAGTGCCACTGACATGGCCCGCAACCAAAACCTGCGGACTCTCCTTCACTGCAGCCGACATGAGTAAAGCATTTAAACGTGTTAACCCTTGCAAGGCTGCAGGCCCAGACGGCATCCCCAGCCACGTCCTCAGAGCATGCACAGACCAGATGGCTGGTGTGTTTACGGACATATTCAATCAATCCTTATCCCAGTCTGCTGTCCCACATGCTTCAAGAGGGCCACCATTGTTCCTGTTCCCAAGAAAGCTAAGGTAACAAAGCTAAACGACTACCGTCCCGTAGCACTCACTTCCGTCATCATGAAGTGATTTGAGAGTCTAGTTAAGGACCATGTCACCCTACCTGACACCCTAGACCCACTCCAATTTGATTATCGCCCCAATAGGTCCACAGCCGACGCAATCGCAACCACACTGCACACTGCCCTAACCCATCTGGACAAGAGGAATACCTATGTGAGAATGCTGTTCATCGACTACAACTCAGCATTTAACATCATAGTACCCTCTAAACTCGTCACCAAGTTTGAGACCCTTTCTTTCCTGCCTGCCTGCCTCCCTGCCTTCCTTCCTTCCTGCCTGCCTGCCTGCCTGCCTTCCTTCCTTCCTTCCTTCCTTCCTTCCTTCCTTCCTTCCTTCCTTCCTTCCTCCCTCCCTCCCTCCCTCCCTCCCTCCCTCCCTCCCTCCCTGCCTGCCTGCCTTCCTGCCTTCCTGCCTGCCTGCCTGCCTGCCTGCCTGCCTGCCTGCCTGCCTTCCTGCCTGCCTGCCTGCCTGCCTTCCTTCCTGCCTGCCTGCCTGCCTGCCTGCCTGCCTGCCTGCCTGCCTGCCTGCCTGCCTTCCTTCCTTCCTTCCTTCCTTCCTTCCTTCCTGCCTTCCTTCCTATGTGTGGACCCACCGGAGTGCTTTGAGAGGAGGAATGACGGACAGCTTGCCCACTGGTTTGGGGCCGACGGCAGGGGGCATCATCACCAGCAGCCCATTGGAGGGTTTGGGAGGAATCGCCCTCGCTGGGTTCACGGGTAACACCACCCCTCTGGCGGGGCTGAGGGGCAGGGGCCTCTGAGGAGGAGAGGGGGAGTGTCTGGGCTGCAGCTCTGACACCAACTGGGAAGGAGAGAGAGAGAGAGAGAGAGAGAGCGAGGGAGAAAGAGAGAGAGAGAAGAGACTCGTAGAGAGAGGGGGGGAGAGAGAGAAGAGACTCATAGAGAGAGGGGGAGAGAGAAGAGACTCATAGAGAGAGGGGAGAGAGAAGAGACTCATAGAGAGAGGGGGAGAGATAGAGAGAGAGAAGAGACTCGTAGAGAGAGGGGGGGAGAGAGAGAAGAGACTCGTAGAGAGAGGGGGGGAGAGAGAGAAGAGACTCATAGAGAGAGGGGGAGAGAGAAGAGACTCATAGAGAGAGGGGAGAGAGAAGAGACTCATAGAGAGAGGGGGAGAGATAGAGAGAGAGAAGAGACTCGTAGAGAGAGGGGGGAGAGAGAGAAGATACTCGTAGAGAGAGGGGGGAGAGAGAGAAAGAAGGGGAGAGATAGAGAGGGAGCAAGAAAGAGAGAAGAGACACGTAGAGTGGGAGAAAAAGAGTGAGAGAGAAACAGTGAAAGAACAAGAGAGAAATGAAACATCTCAAGCTGTGTTTAATCCGGTGGTTGGCAGGCTTTGTCTGAATTCCTGGTGTTTTATTTCATTACAGTGTACCTCTACCTCTGCTCTTAGATGCTTATAAAATAATAAAAAAACAACCGCAGAGAAATTCATTTCGTGCAAAAAACACAGAGCAATATTAAATTCAAGGCCAATGTGATTTTCCAAGGCTTTTTATTTAATTTAATTTATTTTTTACAGTTAATAGGCAGAGATGGGAAAATGTTTTAGGAAATCGATAGAAAACAATAAGAAGATTAAAACAAAAACATTGCTATTTCATCTAGTTCCTCGGTGCGACAAAATCCTCTTAGTAAAAACAAGAAACACAACAGAAAGACATTTTCTCAATGAACAAATAAAATTATAGTAAAATAAGATAAACTTACCAGTGGTGATCGTGTTGGGTTGGATACCAGTGGTGATCGTGTTGGGTTGGATACCAGTGGTGATCGTGTTGGGTTGGATACCAGTGGTGATCGTGTTGGGTTGGATACCAGTGGTGATCGTGTTGGGTTGGATACCAGTGGTGATCGTGTTGGGTTGAGGGGAAGCGGCTTCTTGGGTGGCGTAAGTTTTTGAGGGGGGGCGGGGGATTTCGGCAGGGCCCCGGGTTGCTTGCTGACAAGTAAAGGTGGGTGGGCCACCTTGAAGCGCCGTGGCGTGTTGTGCGGCGAGGGGGCGGGCCTTAGAGGACGCACGATGTTGACAGGCTGAGTGCCGTTAGGGGTGGGGCCCGGCCGGAGAGGCAGCACCTCTTTGCTGGTGTGAGGGAGCTGTAGAGAACATTTTGGTATTGTGTCATTTAAGTTTTATGTGAAGTATATGTTTAAAAAACATTTATAAATTGGAGGTAGAAAGTGCTACTACAGAACATTTGACACACGCAGAGCTACAGTTGTAAATATGGTAATTTAACTCAAGGCCAGCTTGACTCCAGTTCGATGTCTTCAGTTCTTCACAGGGAGAAACATTTCCAGCATACAGAGAGACGGAAGTCACCTCAGATTTAAACTCCCCTCTCCTTTCACACTCACCCCCTTGTGACTGTTTCCTTTGTTCGCCGGCCCCACCACCTTCAGATGGAACGCCGGGTTGAGGTGTCCATTCTTACCCTTCTCCATGGAGCCTTCAAGTCTGAGGGAATAACGAGGATGGAGGCCACAAGGGTGTTAGAGGCCGTGAACGAGACAGATTTATTCTGAAGACTGTGCTGGCTTTTCAATTCTACTTTCTATTGATTTGATAGTCCCCAGTTGTAGAGGACTGGGCTGGCAAACATTACGCTGTGTGTGTGTGTGTTTGTCTGTCTCTGTGTGTGTGTGTGTGTGTGTGTGTGTGTGTGTGTGTGTGTGCGTGTGTGTGTGCGTGTGTGTGTGCGTGTGTGTGTGTGTGTGTGTGTGTGTGTGTGTGTGTGTGTGTGTGTGTGTGCCCAAGATGTCACAGCTTGTGTCCCCATCAAGTATTCTCATGGAGTTTGATGCAAGGAGGAGCAGGTCGAGAAGGAGATGGAGGAGGAGGTCGAGGAGCAGGTCAATGAGGAGGTTGAGGAGGAGTTAGAGGAGCAGGTAGATGAGGTAGAGGAGAAGGAGGTAGAGTAAGAGGAGGATCAGGTATAGGAGCAAGTAGAGGAGGAGGAGGAGCAGGTAGAGGAGCAGGTAGAGGAGGAGGAGGAGGAGCAGGTAGAGGAGGAGTTAGAGGAGCAGGTAGATGAGGAGCAGGTAGATGAGGAGCAGGTAGATGAGGAGGAGGTAGAGTAAGAGGAGGAGCAGGTATAGGAGCAAGTAGAGGAGGAGGAGGAGCAGGTAGAGGAGGAGGAGGAGCAGGTAGAGGAGGAGGAGGAGGAGCAGGTAGAGGAGGAGGAGCAGGTTGAGGAGGTGGTAGAGGAAGAGGAGGTCGAGGAGCAGGTCAATGAGGAAGTCGAGGAGGAGGAGGTCGAGGAGCAGGTCGATGAGGAGTTAGAGGAGGAGGTAGAGGAGCAGGTAGATGAGGAGGAGGTAGAGTAGGAGGAGGAGGAGGAGCAGGTAGAGGAGGAGGAGCAGGTCTAGGAGCAGGTGGAGGAGGAGGAGCAGGTTGAGGAGGTGGTAGAGGAGGAGGTCGAGGAGCAGGTCAATGAGGAGGTCGAGGAGGAGGAGGTCGAGGAGCAGGTCAATGAGGAGGTTGAGGAGGAGTTAGAGGAGGAGGTAGAGGAGCAGGTACATGAGGAGGAGGTAGAGGAGGAGGAGCAGGTTGAGGAGGTGGTAGAGGAGGAGAAGCAGGTCGAGGAGGAAGTCGAAGAGGAGGTAGAGGAGCAGGTGGAGGAGGAGGAGGTCGAGGAGGAGGTAGAGGAGGAGGAGGAGCAGGTAGAGGAGGAGGAGGGGCAGGTCGAGGAGGTGGTAGAGGAGGGGTTAGAGGAGGAGGAGGAGGAGCAGGTCGAGGAGGTGGTAGAGGAGGAGTTAGAGGAGGAGGAGGAGCAGGTCGAGGAGGAGTTAGAGGAGGAGGTAGAGGAGGAGGAGGAGCAGGTCGAGGAGGAGGTAGAGGAGAAGGTAGAGGAGCAGGTAGAGGAGGAGGTAGAGGAGGAGGTAGAGGAGGAGAAGCAGGTCGAGGAGGAGGTAGAGGAGGAAGTCGAGGAGGAGGTAGAATGTTTTAAGAAACTTCTAAAGAACCTCATAGGTTTCAATTTGTATGCTTTTGGCTAATCCCACAATAGCTGTTAGAAAAGTGTGTGGAAGTAGACACACACACACACACACACACACTAAAATACATCAAAACAGAATTCTCCTCAATCAACCATACACAGTAACCTGATATTGATACGCAAACTATTGGCTCCGAAACTAAAAAGACAAACTGCATCTGGTCTCCACTAAAGAGCCTTTTAATTACCTAACAAGAAGGGTCATTTTCTGTAGGGTTTAATATTCCTTCAGAAGACTCCTTTGTACCTCATCTCTTTCATACAATCAAATCCCCTTTCCAGTCCAATACCAATGATTAACCTATTTCTCTGTCCATTCAGAAGGTCAACAGAGCTTTATTTCCAGGGGGCACCACGGCAGACTACCTCCCTCTCCTGTAAACTACACTGTCCGACAGGCCTGTTTTCAGAGGTACTAACTCACTCAGCGTTCTGATGCCCGGTCTCTGTGTGTATAAGTATATTGGTTTTCTACTGGAAGAGAGGGGAAGGTATTAGATTTTATGAGGGCACATTACATTTCTTTGCCCCTATAAAGGTGTTGTGATGGTGCAGAAGTGAAGAGTGGGCAGATTGCAGTCAGAGGATGACGTGTGTACAGTAGTAGTAAGTCACAGCTACAAACCCATCCGGCATCCCGGTGTTATCTCTCTAGCTACAAACCCATCCAGCATCCCGGTGTTATCTCTCTGGCTACAAACCCATCCAGCATCCTAGTGTTATCTCTCTAGCTACAAACCCATCCAGCATCCCAGTGTTATTCCTCTAGCTACAAACCCATCCGGCATCCCGGTGTTATCTCTCTAGCTACAAACCCATCCAGCATCCCGGTGTTATCTCTCTAGCTACAAACCCATCCAGCATCCCAGTGTTATCTCTCTAGCTACAAACCCATCCGGCATCCCGGTGTTATCTCTCTGGCTACAAACCCATCCGGCATCCTAGTGTTATCTCTATGGCTACAAACCCATCCAGCATCCTAGTGTTATCTCTCTAGCTACAAACCCATCCAGCATCCCGGTGTTATCTCTCTAGCTACAAACCCATCCAGCATCCCGGTGTTATCTCTCTAGCTACAAACCCATCCGGCATCCTAGTGTTATCTCTCTAGCTACAAACCCATCCAGCATCCCGGTGTTATCTCTCTGGCTACAAACCCATCCAGCATCCTAGTGTTATCTCTCTAGCTACAAACCCATCCAGCATCCCGGTGTTATCTCTCTGGCTACAAACCCATCCAGCATCCCAGTGTTATCTCTCTGGCTACAAACCCATCCAGCATCCTGGTGTTATCTCTCTAGCTACAAACCCATCCAGCATCCTAGTGTTATCTCTCTGGCTACAAATCCCTCCAGCATCCTAGTGTTATCTCTCTGGCTACAAACCCATCCAGCATCCCAGTGTTATCTCTCTAGCTACAAACCCATCCAGCATCCCGGTGTTATCAGTCTCTGAGTTATTAGATGATTCTAGAGTTCAATCCATTGTTGAAACAAAACCTATTGTATAGAGTGCCATTTTCTTTGTGAAGCATCTATGTAGGCCTAATGAAGGGCTTATGAATGGCTTATGAAGGGTTTGTGAAGACTTCATTAAGTCTTATAGAGGCGCGGCCAGCGACTGTAAGTTACCTGTTAGCCTTGTTGTTCTTGTCTCTCTGGGAGAGCCACTTGTGGTAGTAGGAGCTCTTGATCTTATAGCAGTAGAAGGTGATGAGGATCCCAGGTAGGAGAACCAGGAAGACAAACAGAAGACCCAACACCAAGCCCAGCTGACCTGGAGTACACAGAGAGAGGGAAAATAACATTACCCACTTTTATAGAAACCTTTATAGAAGCATCTTCTATAAAACATTTATTTGAAACTGGTGGAAGAATGTTTCAACTGGACCAGAAACACCCTGGCAGAGCTAATGTTACATTCAGATGGCGTGTGAAGATTGATAGGGGGCGTCGTGAATCCCAGGAAGGAGCATGTGTGTGAAGGTCAACTCACTGTGGTACTGGACAGGCCCACTGTCCACACTGCCTCCCAGACCAAGCTTCTCACAGAAGGGAGGTGCCCACCCTCGGTTACAGTGACAGTTGCCATTGCTGTTGCACACCTTTGGAGAACATCACACACACACACACACACACACACACACACACACACACACACACACACACACACACACACACACACACACACTGTGTTACCGTGTTGACCTTCCAGTACGTGTCTGGAGAAGTGAAAAGTGAATTTAGCACGCTGCGTTTTTGTTTACTACATGAGGTGTTTGAATCTGACAGACTTCCCTTCACCTGTGAAGTCATACTGAGATTCTGTGTGATTCTGCTGTCTGGTACTAAACACTTCAACCGACTGTGTCATTTTGAATGTTGAACTGAACTGACTGAATGGCTTTGAATGTTAAACTGACTGAATGGCTTTGAATGTTAAACTGACTGAATGGCTTTGAATGTTAAACTGACTGAATGGCTTTGAATGTTGAAGTGACTGAATGGCTTTGAATGTGTTGAAGTGACTGAATGGCTTTGAATGTTGAAGTGACTGGATGGCTTTAAATGTTGAAGTGACTGAATGGCTTTGAATGTTGAAGTGACTGAATGGCTTTGAATGTTAAACTGACTGAATGGCTTTGAATGTTAAACTGACTGAATGGCTTTGAATGTTGAAGTGACTGAATGGCTTTGAATGTTAAACTGACTGAATGGCTTTGAATGTTAAACTGAATGCATATTTTTGAATTTTGAAATAACTGTACAGATTTGAACGTTGAAACAAACTCTATGACTTTGAACACAGAACCAAACTCTATGACTTTGAACACAGAACCAAACTCTATGACTTTGAACACAGAACCAAACTCTATGACTTTGAACACAGAACCAAACTCTATGACTTTGAACACAGAACCAAACTCTACGAGTTTGAACACAGAACCAAACTATGTGACTTTGAACACAGAACCAAACTCTATGACTTTGAATGAAAGGGTTATAGTTCTTTGTGCCCAAGTTTAGCAAATCAAAGATCTTGGCGTTGCAAATCCACTTGTTTGATACTCGTATCAAAACGCTTTCTGAACAATTACATTTTCCACTTGATTATTATCGCCGGACATTCTGCATCGTACAGTGTTTCCTGCTGCTTTTCACATCGAAAAATACTTTCCAATTATCATATCACTGATTAGAAACATGCTTGTTGACTCGCGAATGCTTCATTAAAATACATGCTAGCCATCATGAAGCCCAGCCTGTATTCTCTCTCCAGCCAAATAGTGTTTTGGTCTCCAAGTGCTTTTACACAACAAAAAAAAAGTTCCCTCTTGTGACCCTCTGAAGTTGTTTTGTGAATATTTTTCATGCTTCTCAAACCCAAAGAAGAAGCTGCAGAGAGCCAAGATGATAAATGCACAGAAGCTGCAGAGCCAAGATGATAAATGCAGAGGAGCTGCAGAGAGCCAAGATGATAAATGCACAGAAGCTGCAGAGAGCCAAGATGATAAATGCAGAGGAGCTGCAGAGAGCCAAGATGATAAATGCACAGAAGCTGCAGAGAGCCAAGATGATAAATGCAGAGAAGCTGCAGAGAGCCAAGATGATAAATGCAGAGAAGCTGCAGAGAGCCAAGATGATAAATGCAGAGAAGCTGCAGAGAGCCAAGATGATAAATGCAGAGAAGCTGCAGAGAGCCAAGATGATAAATGCAGAGAAGCTGCAGAGCCAAGATGATAAATGCAGAGAAGCTGCAGAGCCAAGATGATAAATGCACAGAAGCTGCAGAGCCAAGATGATAAATGCACAGAAGCTGCAGAGCCAAGATGATAAATGCACAGAAGCTGCAGAGCCAAGATGATAAATGCACAGAAGCTGCAGAGCCAAGATGTTAAATGCACAGAAGCTGCAGAGCCAAGATGATAAATGCACAGAAGCTGCAGAGCCAAGATGATAAATGCACAGAAGCTGCAGAGAGCCAAGATGATAAATGCACAGAAGCTGCAGAGCCAAGATGATAAATGCACAGAAGCTGCAGAGCCAAGATGATACTGTAGATGCAGTGAAGCTGCTTCTTCGTTTGTACTCAAGCAAAGATACAGACGCTAGTCGTTTTTTACATTTTAATTTCTTATTTTTTACATCCTCGCTGCTCTCTTTAAGCCCGGGGATCAATAGGAACCAAATTATAATGCAAATGAAAAAGTCACAAAAGAGAAGAAAGAGTGGAGAAAACTACACTTTAAATAATCCCTCCTCAGAGCCATTTCCATTCGCTGGCCTTTCAGGTGTGAGGGAGAAAGCAAAACAGGACAAATGAAGGCTTTTAAACAGGGCAGAGAGAGAGAGAGCGGGAGAGAGAGGAAAATGAATGATAGAACAAGAGAAGGAGATTAAAGAATGAGAGCATGTTCTGTTTGTCTCTAGGGCTCAGGAAGCTGTTGGTTGAGGAGATTTCAAAACAGTATAGAATGCCAGCGCTTCGCTAATGGAAACCCTCTTGCTTACTGAGAGTCAACAGTTTTCAGCTTCTAAGATGGCCGACCTGGAGGGCTCGTTTTAAGACCAGGAGGGCCTGTTTTAAGATAAGAAACGTTGGGGGTGTTAAATTACCGCTGTCTGTGTCTCTGGCGACCAAAAGCGGCAAGCCACTAAACAGCTGACAGTGATATGTGTGAGTCATGACAATGAAAACAAAGTTAGGCCTAGATTCCTATAGGGACAGGTGGTTAAAGTTGTACACAATGCAAACACACTGTTTATTGTCTCATAAACAAAGATGTGATCTGCCATCTCTCCCTGTGGCTACGCAGTACTTAACCAACAAATAGTTTATGGCTTCAGGTGTTGTGTCGCTACCATCCATTTCTCCTGTTTTACAAGAGCTACAGTGACAGCCATCTGCCTTCGCCCCAAGGACAATGTACGACAAAAATATTACAAGGATGGGGAAAAGTGTGTGTGTGTGTGTTAACTGACCTGTGTGTGGGTATGTGTGTTAACTGACCCGTGTGTGTGTATGTGTGTGTGTTAACTGAGCCGTGTGTGTGTGTGTTAACTGACCCGTGTGTGTGTATGTGTGTGTGTTAACTGACCTGTGTGTGGGTATGTGTGTGTGTTAACTGACCTGTGTGTGGGTATGTGTGTGTTAACTGACCTGTGTGTGTGTTAACTGACCTGTGTGTGTGTTAACTGACCTGTGTGTGTGTATGTGTGTGTGTTAACTGACCTGTGTGTGGGTATGTGTGTGTGTGTGTGTGTGTGTGTGTGTGTGTGTGTGTGTGTGTGTGTGTGTGTATATATGTGTGTGTGTGTGTGTGTGTATATATATGTGTGTGTGTGTGTGTGTGTGTGTGTGTATGTGTGTATGTGTGTGTGTGTGTGTGAGGCCTAGTGCTTACCCCATGGCCATGACAGCGAGCGATGCAGCCCTCCAGCTCGGTGAAAGAGGCGTTTTGGCACCGGCGGTCCCTGCACACCTGCAGTAACACAAAGATGCTTAGATTTCATACACACACCGAGGACCACTGCTGTAGAAGGTGTGTGAGGTAATGCTGCAGTGTTTTGTCTCTGGACGGTAACTCAGTGGGTGCATGCCTGTCTACAAATGTAATATATGTACACGTATGAATCACACTTGAGTAAAGCTTACAGGTTATGGATGAGATGGTGACATTTATTACATCACTAGTAGACACCCAATCCATACTAACATAATCAATACTAATATAATCAATACTAACATAATCCATA
The DNA here is from genome assembly GCF_045791955.1 of Oncorhynchus clarkii lewisi. Lineage (NCBI taxonomy): Eukaryota > Metazoa > Chordata > Actinopteri > Salmoniformes > Salmonidae > Oncorhynchus > Oncorhynchus clarkii. The sequence goes on from NC_092167.1 coordinate 47,374,499, forward strand.
CTAATATAATCAATACTAACATAATCAATACTAATATAATCCATACTAATATAATCCATACTAATATAATCCATACTAACATAATCAATACTAACATAATCCATACTAATATAATCCATACTAATATAATCCATACTAACATAATCCATACTAACATAATCAATACTGATATAATCAATACTAACATAATCAATACTAACATAATCAATACTAACATAATCAATACTAATATAATCAATACTAATATAATCCATACTAACATACTCAATACTAACATAATCAATACTAACATAATCAATACTAATATAATCCATACTAATATAATCCATACTAATATAATCAATACTAACATAATCAATACTAACATAATCCATACTAACATAATCCATACTAACATAATCAATACTAACATAATCAATACTAATATGATCCATACTAACATAATCAATACTAATATAATCAATACTAACATAATCCATACTAACATAATCAATACTAACATAATCAATACTAACATAAACCATACTAACATAATCCATACTAACATAATCAATACTAACACAATCAATACTAATATGATCCATACTAACATAATCAATACTAATATAATCCATACTAATATAATCAATACTAACATAATCAATACTAACATAATCAATACTAACATAATCAATACTAATATAATCAATACTAATATAATCCATACTAACATAATCAATACTAACATAATCAATACTAACATAATCAATACTAATATAATCCATACTAACATAATCAATACTAACATAATCAATACTAACATAATCCATACTAACATAATCCATACTAACATAATCAATACTAACATAATCAATTCTAACATAATCCATACTAACATAATCAATACTAATATAATCAATACTAATATAAACCATACTTACATATTCAATACTAACATAATCAATACTAACATAATCCATACTAACATAATCAATACTAACATAATCAATACTAATATAATCCATACTAATATAATCCATACTAATATAATCCATACTAACATAATCAATACTAACATAATCCATACTAACATAATCAATACTAACATAATCCATACTAATATAATCAATACTAACATACTCAATACTAATATAATCCATACTAACATAATCAATACTAACATAATCAATACTAACATAATCCATACTAACAGTCTGATAAAGTTTACAGTACAGTCTATGATAAATATTACAGTACAGTCTATGATAAAGTTTACAGTACAGTCTATGATAAAGTTGACAGTGCAGTCTATGATAAATATTACAGTACAGTCTATGATAAGGTTTACAGTACAGTCTATGATAAAGTTTACAGTACAGTCTATGATAAAGTTGACAGTGCAGTCTATGATAAATATTACAGTACAGTCTATGATAAGGTTTACAGTACAGTCTATGATAAAGTTTACAGTACAGTCTATGATAAAGTTGACAGTGCAGTCTATGATAAATATTACAGTACAGTCTATGATAAGGTTTACAGCACAGTCTATGATAAAGTTTACAGTACAGTCTATGATAAATATTACAGTACAGTCTATGATAAATATTACAGTACAGTCTATGATAAGGTTTACAGTACAGTCTATGTCAAAGTTTACAGTACAGTCTATGATAAAGTTTACAGCACAGTCTATGATAAATATTACAGTACAGTCTATGATAAAGTTTAAAGTACAGTCTATGATAAAGTTGACAGTGCTATCTATGGTACAGATACAAGTAGATTAATATTCGACTGCAACCACGACTTGCCTTCCCCTCTCCACACTTGGTGCCGGTCATGACGAGGCCCGGGTCAGGGAGGTCCCCTTGTCCATCCTGGGTGGTATAGACATATGTCCCCCTGCACTTCACCTCCATGCCATCTGTACGGATGGTGGTGTCTATGGACACTGCGTTGGAACCCTTCGGCTTCTTGGCCGCGCTGTGGCACTGGATCTTCCCGCACTTGGCGTCGCTGGGGATCGACGCACAGCGCACATGATCGAATGACGGACACACGCGAGACGCAGACACACAGACAGACAGACAGGTACAGTACACACACAGACAGACAGACAGGTACAGTACACAGACAGACAGACAGACAGACAGGTACAATACACAGACAGACAGGTACAGTACACACACAGACAGACAGACAGACAGACAGACAGACAGACAGACAGACAGACAGGTACAGTACACAGACAGACAGACAGACAGACAGGTACAGTACACAGACAGACAGACAGACAGACAGGTACAGTACACAGACAGACAGACAGAGAGACAGACAGACAGACAGACAGACAGACAGGTACAGTAGACAGACAGACAGACAGACAGACAGACAGGTACAGTAGACAGACAGACAGACAGACAGACAGACAGACAGACAGGTACAGTAGACAGACAGACAGACAGACAGACAGACAGACAGACAGACAGACAGGTACAGTAGACAGACAGACAGACAGACAGACAGACAGACAGACAGACAGACAGGTACAGTAGACAGACAGACAGACAGACAGACAGACAGACAGACAGACAGACAGACAGACAGACAGACAGACAGACAGACAGACAGACAGTGCATCCGCGGGGAAACAAAGACAAGAAGAAGATGACAGTTCGATTAATGGCTTTGTGGATGTAAATGACTAAGCCTCGTACTTTATCTAAACGTCTTAATTGGATGAGGGCATATTAAACACACCTGATTTAACTCCAGGATCAGGTGTGACCACCCCTAGTCTATGCTATAATATCTTTATAACTATGAACAGGTAATGTACTTATATTGTAGTTGAATTGGAACTACTATGCCGCGTTATTGTAGGTTTACAAGAGGACATTGTTTCCCACTCAAACCTTTTTTCGCACTTCATGTAGTTTCCCTGACCGTCCTTCCCACAGTTTCCAAACGCGTTCCCTGCTGCGTTGACGTCTTGAAAGCAGGCGTCGTGCGCTGGCCGGGCACCTGGGACACACACACAAAAAAAATAAATCCATAGTGTAAAATAAAAGTTACTATAGCAACCACTCACTCATGAGAAAAGCCATTACGCCCCATACAGGGGTGCTTACAGTCACTTTCAAGGAGCAAACCGTTTGAGCTACTTGAGTCACCATGATGTTTGCACCTCTAAGAACGACAGACAGAATATATATCTATTTTTTTTTTTTAAAGGATAAAATAAACAATTTTTCTTTTGATTTTGTTATGTCCAAAAATAATATTCTGAGAAAAAAAGAGAGAAGTTTTTCAAAACGCATCATCATCACATTTTATTTTTGTTACTGAAAAGTGCTCTACATTATTATTATTATTATTATTATTATTATTACTACTATATTACTGACTACTGACATGCACACTGTTTTGGGAATCCCTATTAACAGTGGGCGGAAGAAGGAAGAAAATACTCAAATAGGTTTTAGGTAAATAATCCTTTTTATAAAGCTTTGAACTGTGATGGATGACTAATGCTGTAATACATGTTACCCAACGTTCTATGCCAATGTGGTTTAAAGGTGTAGATCGTCATGGTGATCTGCGTTCTGTACGTGAGGAGGAAAGCCGATACATCACTACCCATGATGCAGATGGAGAGAGAGAGAGAGAGAGAAAGGTTGAGGTCCTTATCATCAATTATGTTAATACTGTTTAAAAAGGTGGATATTCTAATGACTATCTGGAGTTTCTAAATGCTAAAACGTAACTATGGTACGTGACAAAAGCTCTCCAGGTACTCTCTAGGTCTGTGTGTACTCTCTAGGTCTGTGTGTACTCTCTAGGTCTGTGTGTACTCTCTAGGTCTGTGTGTACTCTCTAGGTCTGTGTGTACTCTCTAGGTCTGTGTGTACTCTCTAGGTCTGTGTGTACTCTCTAGGTCAGTGTGTACTCTCTAGGTCTGTGTGTACTCTCTAGGTCTGTGTGTACTCTCTAGGTCTGTGTGTACTCTCTAGGTCTGTGTGTACTCTCTAGGTCTGTGTGTACTCTCTAGGTCTGTGTGTAGTCTCTAGGTCTGCGTGTACTCTCTAGGTCTGCGTGTACTCTCTAGGTCTGCGTGTACTCTCTAGGTCTGCGTGTACTCTCTAGGTCTGCGTGTACTCTCTAGGTCTGTGGTACTCTCTAGGTCTGTGTGTACTCTCTAGGTCTGTGTGTACTCTCTAGGTCTGTGTGTACTC